>NW_028229523.1:0-315696 GCF_053477565.2 Lygodium microphyllum
GGGCAGACTGAGGTTATATGTTGGTAGAAGGATTTCTCCTCTTGAAATCGCCTGGCCTCGCGCAAGATTCTATGACCAGACTGCCAAGATATGCAATTATTTGTCTTCCCCTTCATAATTCGTCTCCCTATAAAGAAGCCATAGCTATAGTTATTAAACTCTCAATTAAAGCTTAATAGCTTTATCTCATATACACCATTCCCATTGCTAATGAGCAATTAGAGAGTAAGAAGCTGCGAGGAAGTAAAAATGGCGAGCTCGCGTTTGAGACAACTAGGTGGAGGGTAGACCTTGGTTGGACTGCAAAGGGCACGACTTTCAAAGACACAATCTCGACATGTGTTTTAACAAGTAAGCGCCTTATCTCATTTAACAAAAATAATTGGTGCAACATGAAAAAATTCCTAGTTTATAATTTTTATAAAATGTTTCAAAACCTTTTTTTCAACTCTGAATGGTTTTTAGCATTTATGTATATTTGATTCTATTTTTAAAAAATCAATAATAGTCTGAAGTGCTTTAAATTGGCTTTAAAATGGCATATATGATTTTTTTATAAAACATTGGTTGGGTCATGACTTGTATGTCAAATGAGTTCAATGTGACCAGATGGCCAAATGGTGATCTTTGTGAATCTAGTCTTTCGGTTTGATAGAGTAGTTATGCTGGTAGCAGCTCGAGGCACAATACATCAAGTTACAACATGTGAGAGTTATCAAGGATCCGAGAATATTCCTTAGAATATTCCCTGGCGACCGACTAAGGAAGGTTCATAACATGGTTAGGTATTAGTTCATTTGAAATTAAAGCAGTTTTTGTTCTTCTCATATTTGTTGTGTGTTCTCTATTCCTTTCTCAGATTTTCTTCGTTGTGCCATGTAATTTCTACATGGTATCAAAGCCTAGGGGGCTCTAAGGAGTGAAGAATACGTGAGATTTAAGGGTTTCAATAACAAAGAGGAGAAATATAATTTGCTACATCAAACAGCAGTGATTCCATATCAAGTGATATTGTTGTTGTATGAACAATTCAAACAATGAGGTTTGTCCACTAACCTTCAACGAAGGCAAGTTAGATGGTACAAACTACACTTTGTGGAAGTTTAAAATTACAATTATCCTTGCTTCTTATGAGCTTCTAGAGATGGTGCTAGGGACTACTGACCTAGAACTACAATCCATCCCCAACCCATCAAATTTAAGTATTATGATTTCTCCAAATACAAATCTTCTATGAGCTTGGAAATGAAGGAATGCAGATGCATTGTGTGCCTTAGTTACAAGCTATTCTAACATTGTTTTGGCCTTGATTCAGCATACAACCAAGGCGTGGCTTGGAATGTACTGAGGAGTCACTAGAAACATGAAATCAAACAAGGATTCAAAACTTGGAGAATCAACTAGCAACAAAAAAATTTACTAAAGAAGAGATAGTTTAAGCATTCATCATCACTCGAATCAAGAATCTACATGCAAAAGACTAGTGAGGAGCTAGCTCAAGGGTATCTTCAAATTTGTCCACCAAAGCTTAATGGATTGGTAACTGTCCTAAATACCTAGATTGTTAAGATATTTGCAATCATACCTTCTGTGGCCTCTTTGTGTATCAGGCAGTTTAGGCTTAGGACATGCAGGCAAATTGAATCCCATATAGACAGAAAGGGAAAACTACTACCATCCAACAACTATAAAGCATTGTACTTGACTACCACTTTTCATATGGAATGAATACAATGTCACGATGCTTTGAACTTTTAGTTAAGTGTCTTGTCTTTGTCAATCCTACACAAGATTCTGTTTATGAGTCCAAGCTGCCAACTTGGAACCTAATTCACTTGTGTAACAGTTTGTCTCTACTTGTCTATGTCATCATGAGTTTGGTCTTCATCTTCCATCCGCCATAGCCTCTGCCATGCTCTAGATCCACGTCTTTTGACATAAATGAGACCCCAAGCTTTGACGTTTGAGGAATTTTTTGCACTACTAATGGAGGAGGTTTTGCGGCTTAAAGCTCAAGAAGGTCGCAGTAGAGTGGAGATGTTGCATTGTCCACCAATACAAAAGGCAAAGATTGTTCATCTACCAAAATGGTGACAAAAAGAAGAAGGGTGGTAAGAAAAATTTTCAAGAAGAGTGCTTCTACTACAAGAAGAAAGGACATTCAATTGTAGGTTGTCATGTTAAGAAGGTAGATGAAAAGAATGGCACTGTGAACTAAAGGAAAGGAGATAGCCAATACAACTAAAGCAGAGTTGGAAGTTAATCATGGCAACCATTTAAGAATTGTGTTCCTCAACGCAAGAAATATCTACCACTAACTCATGGGTATTGGATAGTAGCCCCTCTTGTCACATGACCAACAAGAAATGTCTATATAGTTCTATGAAGCCTCTACAAGAATCCATCACTATGACCATTGGAAATTATGTGAGATGCCCTACTAAGGGCACAAGTACTATTTATTTTGTCGTTGCAAATGGTGAACTAAAAAATATTTCCAATGTGTTGTATGTTTTAGAGATTAAGAGAAATTTGCTATTATTAGTTGCTTTTATAACTAATCTTGGTCATGAGGTGAGATTCACTAAGACAAGTGCAAAAATTATTGATAGTGTTGGCAAAGTTGTCTCAACAAAGTTGTATGATAGGCAAGCAACAAAGAAAGTCATTTTCACAAGAAAGCAAGAATAGAGCCAAGACTCCTTTGGAGTTGATGCATGTTGACTTGTGTGGTAAAATGCCTAGGCAATCCTTGGGAAGATCTTCTTTTTTTATGTTGATTTCCAACGACCACAATAGGAAGGTGTGGATGTTAAGGCTATAGATTTTGATAAGTTTAAAAAATGGCTAAAACCTGTTATGAATGAAACAGGAAAAAGTGTGAAGAATTTTAGAACAAATTGTGATGGTGAGTTCAACTGAAAAGAGTTTGAAGACTTTTGCAAGAGCAAAGGGAAAAAGTGTCAATTGACAATGCCTTATACATCTCAGCAGAATGGAATTGTTGAATGTCAAAATCGCATCATTGTGAAAATGGCAAGGTGCATTCTTAAGATCAAGGGATTGCCTAACTAGTTTTGGGCAAAAGCTGTTAATACTGCAATCTACATTCTCAATTAGAGTTACACAAAGGCTCTTAAGGGAAAAACTCCTAATGAGGCCTATTCTGGTAAGAAACCATTTGCCTCACATTTTAGAAATTTTGGATGTGAATGTTATGCACATATTCCAAAGGATACGAGACACAAGTTGAATGCAAAAGGCAAAAGGCAAAGAATATTATAGTGAGTTGTGATGTGGTGTTCAAGGACTAGCCACATATAGTGGAGGAGAAGAATATAAGTTCTTCCACTTTATCATCTAGTGAAAAAGTATTCCACTATGAACCTATTCCAAGAGATGTCCCTATCCTTAAAGTGGAGGAAGTATCATCTTCGAATGATGAAGAAAAAGTTCAACAACCTGCAATCATGCCACCGAAAAAGCCATTACTGCGATGGGTAAAGTAGCTCTATAATCACAGTAATCCTATGTCTACCATAGTTAAGAAAAAGGCAAATGGACTAAGGAGATCTCTGAGAATATAGGAGCAAAGAAAGGCTTTTTCTCACATAGTCAATATGGCCTCGATTGATAAGATTATAACAGAAGTAAAGGACTTGGAAGAATCACTTGCCGATCTAGCATGGAGAGCAGCTACGCAAGCTAAATATGATAGCATAATAAAGAATGATACTTGGGAGCTAGTAGATCTACCAAAAAAGAGGAAGATTATTGGCACCAAGTGGGTTTGGAAGGTAAAGTACAACACTAATGGTAGCTTAGAAAAGTGCATAGCCAAATTAGTTGCATAGGGATTTTCACAGGTTGAAGGATTTTATTTTTAAGATTCATTTGCTCCAACTACTAGAATAACCACTATTAGCATAGTACTTGCAATGGCCACTCATAAGAAGTGGCCAATTTACCAAATGGATGTTAAATCAGCATTCTTGATCAGTAACCTCAAGGAGGAGGTGTACATGACTCAACCACTAGGGTTTGAGGCCCCTCATTCTAAGAACAAGGTTTTTAAGCTAAAGAAGACATTGTATGGGCTAAAACAAGCCCTTAGAGCATAGTACCAACAAATAGATAAATTCTTTTTAGGCTTGAATTTCAAGAGATGTGTGTCATATACTAACTTGTATGTTTATAGGGATGGTGTAAAGTCTATTGATTGTCCTATATGTGGACAACCTTCTTATTACATGTGAGTATGAAGATATGATCCATCAAACTTGAAAGGCTTTGAGCTGAAAGTTTGAAATGACAAACTTGGGCATTGCACTATTATTTGGGGATTAAAGTCTAGCAAGAGTCTGCCTAGCACTGGCAAAATCTTCATCTCTCAAAAGAAGTATGCATAGGAGATCTTAAAAGTATTTGGCATGACCGTTAAAAGGAGATAGCTACACCTATGGAGGTCAATGTGAAGTTATCCACCGAGGATACATCAACACTAGTAGACATTGTGAGATACATGAGGTTGGTTGGCATCCTCATCTACTTATGTAATACTAGACTAAATATCAGTTTTGTTGTTGGTGTTTTGAGCAAGTTCTCAAACAAACCATGAGAAAGTCTTGAAAAGTTGGGATGCGGGTGCTTAGATACTTGAAGGGAACTCTTGACTATGGTATCACATATAGTTTTGGAAGTGCTCTTATGGGGAACTATAACTCAAATTGGGCAAGTGATGGTGATTCCAAGAAATCAGTTTCTAGATATTGTTTCTCTTTAGGTTTTGGAATCTTGTCTTGGATCAGTAAGAAGCAATGAATTTTGGCATTGTCTTCTACCGAAGCAAAGTACAAGGCAACCTGCTTTGTTGTATATGAAGCAGTATGGTTTGAGGATCCTATGGAATATGGTAGTTCCATGATGAAGATCCAACAGTACTAAGATGTGACAATCATAGTTGCATCATCATTGCCAAATATATAGTTTTTCATGCAGGCACCGAACATACTGAGATCCAGTATCACTATGTGTGTGACTTGATCAAGGATGGGATAGTAGAGTTATTGGTCTACTGTCCAACAAAGAAGAATGAAGCAAATATCTTCGCCAAAGCTCTTACAAAGGACCTCCTTTGAATTCATCTTCAAAGACTTAGTGTTGGGCCAAGGGGTGGACATTGAAGGGGGGGTTAGATATGCTCAATGCCCCACCCTCGTACTTATATGTCAGATGAGGTCTATGTGACCGAACAGCAAAAAGGTGACCTTTGTGGATCTAACAGGATATCCTATGTAAGCTTCTTTTGGATAACAAAGGATTGTAAATAGATAGAGCAACTTGCATGGCCATTTTGGTGGATCTAGCACTTCATATGGTAGCCCCAAAGTCCCCACTCATCCCACATTTAATGCTTCAAGGTAGCACGGTGCTTGAAAGCCAGTAGTCAACCATAAAATTGAGCCTAAATAGGGTGACAATAGACCCAATAATAATGGAGCCAATGGTGGGAAATTCATACCTAATGATACTTTTAGAGAGCACAAAGGTAAGAGTCTATGTTTCAAGTGCAGTGAAAAGTATAGGGCTAACCATGCAACTCTAGATAAATGTATTTTAGTTATTGAGAATATCAAGTTTCTCATCACATGAAGTTTGATTTCAAATATTTGCCAACATGCTTCATAAGCAAAAATATATTATGCATCCAAGTACCTCTAAATCTCATCAACATTTTATTCATCAATATTTTCTACACCAATATCATTGGATGTAGAACCATGCACAGTTGTAAATTGGATAAGTACACGATCATGGCTCTTATATACATATTTATATAAATATTTAATAGTTGAAATTTTTTAGCTGGCCTCAACATTTATATGAGCAGTATACTTGGAACTCAAGTAAGGATAATAAGGCACTACCCATTGATTATCCAATTTATTATCATTAGCATTGTCTGTCCTTGCATCCTCTCAATGTCTAGATAAAGGATAACCTGTTTTATCAACTATAGTTGCATGTGTAAAATTTTTTGGATATCCCTTTCTACATTGCCAATCCATCATGCAAGGACCTCTTTGATTAAATTCACTACATAGAGCATGTATGTTACATCTAGTGACAATTTGATAGAGTTGAAAATATTTCCTTATCAAGTAGCTCAGCACATACTAGCCTATCATAATGATGTAGTTCTAGCAGCTTAAAGTGTGGCAATAAAATCAAGAGTGTATATGAATGAGGCAAGCTGCTCTTTTGGAACTCTATGATATATACATATTCAATAACTTTGCCAAACAATTCCTTTTTCACTATCAAATACATCATGTCCTTGTGTTTCAAATAAAACGTTATAGCCATCAAATCTAGCCAATCATATGCAAATTACCCATGCAACAAAGAATCTACAATCTCAAACCACTTAGGATTACATGTCATGGTGATAAACAAATCAAGTTTCCCTTTGTTATGCACAATTGCCATAGCATATTGATATAGATGGTACATGAAACTTGGTTTGCCTATGAAGCTAGATGGTAACCCTATTCTCCTACCGACATCAATCCCAGTAACATTGTTATCAATTGCACATGAACCACTGACCATATCAGTCAATCCCCTATTCATTTCAACTCCCAAAGTTGCTTGGCTACGATGACACCAAGCTAATCTACATTGCTCAATGCTACAATAAGCATTGACAATGTATGCATTGGTATCATCACAAATTTGAGGCCTGAAAGCATAATACACCATTTGAGTGACAGAGTCTTTGTTTATAAGATTGTTGGCAGTAATATGAGAATCCACAAATGCATATGGAGATTTAGTATGGCATTCATCCTTTCCATTTGGAAAGAGGAGAATATATAGTATAAATTGGGAAAAAAATCTAGGTAGCATTGTTAAGTGAGAACTTGAATGTTATGATGATTGAGTGTGTCATCATCACCTCACTTACAACTGAAACTGAATATTATCTAGATGTGGATCAATTTCGAAAAACTAACATTCTTATTTCTACTAATGGATTGAGTTGCAAGCTTCCACAAATGGCTATAAAGGCCTATGCATAAACATTGTGATCATGCATCATCTGTTGAAACTCCTCTAGTAATTCCAAGCAAAACTCCTCTAGTAAGTCTAACAAAAGCCCACAAGCAACCCCCTATGTGATTGAATAACTCATGCTTGATATCATAGATGCAAAGTTGCATAAACTTTGGTATATATTGTCCATCCTCACTTGATATTAGGGAACCTACTCAATGGATATGTTGATCCATGGACTCCAAACATATATTCGTTTCCATTTTGAGGCAAAAGCTCATCAAATTTTGCACCCATGGAAACAAAAGCCCATGCACTATTATAAGCATTTTTTTTCTTTTTGAATTCTCTACTTTATGGATATCAACTATATAGCAAATTGCATAGAGGATGTGATGGATGCTGTAGAGATGGAAATTTTATACTTCCTTCTCTACAGCAATGCTTTTCAACAAAAGTTAAACACATAGTTTTAATTTCATACTATCATAAATTAGCCATGCAATGCTTATAAACCTTACAACGTATACCAATTGTATGCAAATTAGGTTTTTGGAAGAGAAAAATTGTTGTTGATGGATGAATATCAAAATTAGGTGGCATGTCATGGAGAATTAAACAAAATCTACCATTTTGAGGAAGAAATAATTGTTCTTGAATCCTGCAATGATCATTGATTATCTCTATATATTCATCTGCAATATAGATAGCTATGTTACCTTCTTGAGCAATCCCAAGCACTTGAACTTCTAAGGGTAGTAATGATGCTCTGGAATTTGAGCACTTACATCACTTGTAATCAAAGCTTGAATGGAATCGTACATGTCTCTATCTATTGTATTGCAATGCAGGTGTTGTAATAGCATTCTAACTCTTGTCATCTGACTACGTTTAACCCTAGTAGCATTAAGTATTTGCATATGCACACTTAGTCCATTTGGATTATTTTAGCTTTGAATGTATTATCAAGTTGTGCTAGGTGTCTGCACTCGAAAGGATACCAATTTATGAACATCGAAGCACGATACAACATGGTTATCCAACATCTTAATATCCATATTCTGCATAGTTGCATTGCCTTCTCGACCAATGGCAAGTGGTCGAACTTTCAAGGGTAACAATGGTACAAGTAACATTTGGGAACTTGTGTCACTTGTAATTACATCTTGAATAGCACCATATCTATCTCTACCTATTGTAGTGTGATGTAGTTGTTGTAATTATGTTCTAACCCTTTCCATGTGCCTATGTTCATCTCTCATAATACCAAGCATTTACCTATGCACACTAAATTCACCATTTGGATTATTTATGCTTTGATTGTATCATCGAGTTATGGTAGGCATCTACAATTGAAAGGGTAGCAATTCATGAACAGAGAGCAAGATACTGCATTTTATTGATTGGTTTGGCATAGCCTCCATTTGTATCATCTTATTCATACATATTTCTTGCATGGCGATGAGCACATAATCCAACCCTAACTCTTGCAGCTTACCTACATTTATCTCTCGTAATTTTGAGTGTATACATACGTGCACATAATACACAATCTTCAAGCATAGAATGTGTTGGAAGCACCATTGTCGAGGACAACCTAAGATGAAAAGAAATAGAAAGTAGTGTGATAATAGTATTTGCAAATGTGAGGTTTTTAAAAATGTTATTCAAATATTATTATACTTTCACAAAAGTAAAATTTGAATATTGTAATTTCATAGAAGCAACAATGTAATCTCACATATGCAACAATATAAATTGAAAAAGCATATTATATTGTTGTCATGAGAGACATAAAATTCTTTAATCCAACAATAGAATGAACATTTCTATTGGAGGATTTGTGAAAGAAGCCTTGAAGAAATTAGATATGCTAAATGAACTATGCATTCAAGGACAAACCCATGCGGCAACTCATCTAGTTTAACATCATAGAGAACCTATTCAATCAAAATTTCAAAGATATAACTTGAACATCAAGGTAAATGTTGTCACATGCAAGCAAGCTATCACTGTTTTGAGCTAGTAACTCAGGCACTCCATCCTCTATAGAACGATTGCTCTTAGTAAGGTTTTATAACTTATCTTCATGAGTTTATAAAGTCCACATTGCCTAGTGTTTGCGCATAAACTCATAGATTTCTTCTAAACAACCCTTTATTTCATCCCTCTCTTCCATAAAGCCCATCAGTCAAGCCTCCTTCATATATATCTTCCAATATTTTTTCGATCCTTTGAAGATGATCACCAAAGTTCTTAATGGGGGAGATTGAAGCTCTTTGACACTTTTATAGACATTACATTTGTTTCTCAATTGCACCCAAGTGATACATGAGCTTAAGGGATACAACACAATTGTTGTGTCCTTTGGCATGTTTAAGGGCATGTCAAATTGACCTTCTTGCCATGTCTTTGATTTTATGCACATTGATCCCTGCATTGGGAGTGCACTAAATAATGTTTAGTACACAAACATTGTTTCTTGCATCTAAGGTGTGGACACCCTCCAAACTACCATGGTTATACAAAGTATTGAGAGAGAGAGAGAGAGAGAGAGAGAGAGAGAGAGAGAGAGAGAGAGAGAGAATGCATTTTCTTAAAGTAATTGAATACGTTTTATGACCTAGGCCTACTAAAGCTTCTCCCCATCCCTTAGAGGAGACTTTAGCAAATGTATATGTTAAGCTACACTTAAGTTAAGAAAATAAACACATCAGTCACAAAGTTAATTATGAAACTTAACCATATCTTTCATTAGTAGACCTAATGCATATACATGATAATAATAAAGACTCGCCTATGCAAATTTCAAAGCACGTGTAGATACCCTCAACTCTATCATGTGCAATTAACATATAGACATACATAAAACTGATAATCATGAGAGAGAGAGAGAGAGAGAGAGAGAGAGAGAGAGAGAGAGAGAGAGAGAGAGAGAGAGAGAGATTATCTATGTTGGAGCTTTAAAAGAACAAACATAGGTTAAAGCACTAATACACACATTCACTAATCATGAGAGAGAGGAGCATTGTTAAATGCAGTATACATAAACATATATGAAACATATGCATACACACCTTTAATATATGCATCATCAAAACATTTAAGCATGCATTAATACACACACACACACACACACACACACACATATAAAACCAAGAGTATATATTAGTATACACACAACCCTAAATATTTAAAACTTATATATACACACCTTTAATATGCATCATCAAAGCATTTAAGCATGCATCAATACCATACGAACACAAAACCAAGAGTATACATTAATATACACATATACATAAAGCATATACAGTGCACCTTTAATACATATCATCAAAACATCCAAGCATACATTAATATACAAATGTACATAAAATCAAGAGTATACAATACACATAACCCCAAACATATAAAATGTATATATACATACTCTTAATATGCATCATTGAAACATTTATGCCTACATTAATATACACATATACATAACTATGATCCATGTTAAAGCTTTAATATACACACTTAGATCAAAGCATTAATATACACTCATACATAAAACATATATAATGTATACATACTCAACTTTAATGTACATATCCAAAACATTCAAGCATGCATTAGTATACAAACGTATATAAAACCAAGAGTATATATTGATATACAAACATTCCTATATATATAACACACGCACACACACACGCACACACCCCTTAATATGCATCATCACAACATTTAAGCATGCCTTAATATATTAATATACACATTCATAAAACTCAAATCATGACATGCAAGCACACACATACACGTGCGTGCGTGCGTGCATGCGTGCGTGCGTGCGTGCGTGCGTGTGTGTGTGTGCGTGTGCGCACGCGTGTGATCCATGTTAAAGCTTTAATATACACACATAGATCAAAGCATTAATATACACACATTTACTAATTGAGATTGTGATGCATCATTAAATGCATCCAATGCAAATATATAAAAAATATACACATTTAATATAGATGATCAAAACATAAAAATATTAATGTACATATCCAAAACATTCAAGCATGCATTAGTATACAAACGTATATAAAACCAAGAGTATATATTAATATACAAACATTCCTAAATATAACACACACACACACACACATCCATGTTAAAGCTTTAATATACACACTTAGATCAAAGCATTAATATATACTCATACATAAAACATATATAATGTATACATACTCAACTTTAATGTACATATCCAAAACATTCAAGCATGCATTAGTATACAAACGTATATAAAACCAAGAGCATATATTAATATACAAGCATTCCTAAATATAACACACACACACCCCCCCCCCCTCTTAATATGCATCATCACAACATTTAAGCATGCCTTAATATATTAATATACACATTCATAAAACTCAAATCATGACATGCAAGCACACACATACACGTGTGTGACTGGTGCATGGTGCGTGTGCGTGCGTGCGTGCGTGCGTGCGTGTGTGTGTGTGTGTGTGTGTGTGTGTGTGTGTGAGATCCATGTTAAAGCTTTAATATACACACATAGATCAAAGCATTAATATACACACATTTACTAATTGAGACTATGATGCATCATTAAATGCATCCAACACAAATATATAAAAAATATACACACATTTAATATAGATGATCAAAACATAAAATATTAATGTATTTAAGCATACATTACTATACATAAGTAAAATCAAGAGTATACATTAATATACATGTACACATAAAACATATAAAATGTATACATATACACACATCCAAGCATGCACTAATATACAAACATATATAAAACCAAGAGTAGATATTAATATACACACAACTCTAAACATATATAAAACATATATATAGACATCCTTATATGCATCATCAAAACATTTATGCATGCATTAATATATACGCATACATAAAACCAAGAGTACACAATAATGTACGCACATACATAAAAATATATTAAATGTATACATGCACACCTTTAATGTTCATAATAAAAACATTTAAGCATGCATTAATATACAAACATGCATAAAACCAATTGTACATATTAATATACACAAATCCCTAAACATATAAAGTGTATACATACACACCTTCAATATGCATCATCAAAACATTTAAACATTCATTAATTAATATACACATTCATAAAACCCAAATTCATGAGTGAGAGAGAGAGAGAGAGAGAGAGAGAGAGAGAGAGAGAGAGGAAAATAAATATGATCCATGTTAAAGCTTTAATATACATACAAAGATGCATACTTTAATATACACACATTCACTAATCATGAGATAATGATGCATCATTAAATGCATCCTACATTTAAAAATATAAATAATATATTACGTTTTCATAATTTACATTAACAAAACATGAAAATATTAATGTACTTTAATGAAAATACACATTTAAGTTTTAATTAAAACACATTTAATTTAATATAGATCATTAGAGCATGAAAACATTAAAGCATTTTAGCTTTATGGAGCCTTAAAGCATTAAAGCATAAACAATATGTTGTCATGCATTAAAATAAACACACATTTAACTCTACATTAAAGCTTAAATATCTCTGCATACATGAGAGAGACAGAGCCTATCAAAAAGTAAAAACCTTTTGATTCCTAAAAAGAAATGAAAATTTAACTTTAAACTTTTGTAACTATGTAAGAGCCAGATCCACCTGGAAAAGTAGTGTTAATGAATGAAAGCAAAAGTTCAATCACTACTTGCAATAATGAAAATAATGTTAGAGAAATATTTGAAAAGTGTTAAATGTATAGAAAAAAAAAATTTAAGAAAGAGATGTTTGAGGCACTCACCAATCAAAGGTGGCAAACACTCATGGATCAATGGTAGGCAGTCGTCGCACAGGTTCAAGCATGGAGTTTGCGAGGCACAATGTGTGGCACCCACAAATGTGTTTGTGGGGGGAGCATGGGGGGCTACCATGTGGACAGCCCAAAAAAAAAACCAACTAATAGTAAAGATGCAAACACCTACACCATACTTGCAACCACACTTTTTGTACATAACATTAACACATCCCTACAAATAGATTGTGAGGCATGGTGGAAGAGAAGGAACAAGTTGCATGACAAACTTGAAACACCTTCCTTGACATGAGTAGATGGTCACTTTGAGAGAGAGACAAAGAGAGAGAACTACTCGCTTTTTTATTACCATAAAAGCCAACATGCAAGTTTGGAAGACAAACAAGCATCCATACACCACATGCATGATGCAACGACAGTTCTTGCTGATCACAATATATGCAAACACATGTCCATACGAATAGATCGTGAGATGTGGTACAATCTAAGCAAAGAGATGTTCATATGTGGTGTAGAGTTGCTCACTTTGCACGAGAGAGAGAGAGAGAGACAGACACAGAGAGAGAGAGAGAGAGAGAGAGAGAGAGAGAGACAGAGACAAAGACAGAGATTGGAAGGTGCAAAGAGAGCCTCAAGTGAAACACATAATTGAACACTCTTTCCAAACAATCAAGATTGCACGAGAATGCAAACAAAAGACTGGCTTACATAGTTAAACTATTGCATCTTGTAGAACCAACAACGTAGGGCAAGGAACACTAGCCATGTTATAAGAGGCCACCCCCTAGATCACCAGCTTGATGCACAAACCAACATGGCCCAGATAGTTAATAGCAGCATAGGGGTGATGCATACATGTCCTTACAACCGTTGCGCCAGTCTCTCAAGTAAATTTTTAGGGGCTCTCAGATGTCACCCCTTGAGTTTGCCATCCACAAAACAGCAGTTGCTAAATGCTTATTATTCATGATAAAACTTGGCCATGCTAATGCAACTGAGAGCTCGGGTTAAGAATTGAGATTAGCATGCTTGACCACAGCAAGCAACTGAATACAAGCTTTTAAGTGCTTTGCATTCAACAGTCCTAAATGGACTTCCTAGAAGTGGAGTTAAGGAGACTGCAACTTTCAAACCCAGTTCGCAAAAAGTTCACTGCTGTTTAAATCAGACACAAGGTACTATAACTTGTCAATTGTAAGAGCCTATGATTTTGTGGCCTAGTTGTGGCAGTGATTTTTGACATAGCTTTTTAAAGACTCACTGACTTGCATTTCCTAAAAACTACAGAAACAGCATTATGACAGATTGATGGGAGAAATATTGTATGTGTCATCAATCAAATGTTATAATGTTGTCCGGATGGCATTTCAGAATGTTCCAATGTAGCTGGCTTGTTTGAACATGATCCTTGAAAGCAAATCAAAACGTTGTCTAATTGCTTTTGCTTAGAAACCACTACCACATGGACTCTGACACAATAACATTTTTAGTGATAGCATAGCCTGTTAAAGTTTTCTAGACTGATGCACCAAGGTTATTTTCAAGATCCCTGCAAACAAGGAACAGTCAACAGCATTTGCTCAGTGCTGCAAAGTTGGCTTATGATGATAAATTGTCGTCTGTATGGTTGGATTAGAGCACAGCCCCTTTAGCACCTCTCTGAAGAAGTGCAGCCTGAATGTACTTATCCATAATCCGAGAAAGTGCTGCTAGAAATGTGTCCTCACTTATTCCAGGTAAAACATGATCGTCAGCATCTTCTTGCATCATCTCAATAGGAGATGGTTTGGTGAGTGTTTCTCTGCACATCATTGAGCCAATCTCATACGCAGTCAGCCCAACAGCTGCACCCTTCTTAAGTAACATGGTTGCTACACGGAGAACACGTGCACATCCTGCAGACAACTTCCAACCATGCTCCTCTAACAATGCAATGTCTGCGTCAGCATCTAATTTTGCAATGTAATTCCGAGTAGATATGTCAAAGGGCTGCTTTGCTTGAGGCCAATATAGCCATTCAAACGTGCAGTCTTCAAACTGCACAAATAAACACCCGAATTATCACAGAAGACATCTGAACAATAAAGCTGACAATCACATTATAAAAAGGCATTGGAACAGTCAAGCTGCTTATTCACCTAAAAAGTTCAGACTCGAACATTATCACAACAAAATGGGTGGTTCAAAAAGCAAAAGCATCTATCAACCAAGATAGTGAAAGGCATTACCTTGTCAGGCAGGCAATAGCCATGATCAATAGGTACAAGGTTCCAGTCTGTTTCTCCTTTCTTGCAAACCAGAATGTTTGCACCATTTCTGTCTGTGTTTGCAAGGCGAATATCAAGGACTGCAATTTTGTGAACTTCATGGACAGGAAAACGAGCAGGACCCATATCCTCACAAGTGCTGGAAGCATGTACAAATAACTGAAGGGAGCCTATTTTTTCTTCAAGAACCAGAGGTTCTTTCCTTTGGAACACTTGATGGGAGCACTTTATTATGACAGTTGGTGGCACACCTGCAAAACCTGTAATTCTTTGTCCTTTGCAGCCAACTGCTGGATGATCCAATATGTATGCAGCAACCTCACGCAAAGCACCTTCCCCAACTTTTGTCCCTCTTTTGAGGCCCTCACCACTCTGAGATACAGGAAGTCCCCTGGGATTATTGATAGCCATTGGCTCCTCATCCATGGGCTTGAATACTCCAACAATATCTGCCCCGAATTCATCCTGCATGAAATAAGCTCCTCCAGATCCTTCTGATGACAGTATTGGAGAATGACCCTGCTCAAGCCCAGCCTTCACCTGTTGGATGAGATCAAGCAGCACAGAAGGTATAGTCATATTGGAGAGACCATAAATACATGCAGGAATTTCAAGCATTGAATCCATCTTTCTTGTGTAGAAATGATCTATTTTACTATCTACATGACCCGCTTGAAGCATGGGCCTCATGTTGGCAAAACGCCTTTTCTCTGCCTTAATAACAGTACCCTCTGCTTTGAGATCGCATGCTGTTACAGATAGCTCTATATCTCCTCCAACTGCATGACTCCTCACCTTCACCGTTCTACGAAGCAAGAGATGGACAACAGCATCTTCTTCCAAAGGCAACTCATTAATCCGCATTTCATCCTTCAGATCCTTACCTCTGAGAACCAGCTGCTGCTCATCTGATAATAAACCTGCTTCCTTCCTGCATAATCTTCGTTTGAGGTCCCTTACATATTTCGTTTTGTCAATTCTGAAGACATGCTCTTTGCCACTGACTGTTGTGATTGTCACTACCTGCAACTCTGACAGCTTTAGGACCAGATGCAGCACTTTGCCATTAGTGACACCATAATCTTTAATCATAGCATCCTGCCGGTAAAGCTCTCTTCCTCCAAAGATCAGTCTCTGATTCTTTACACTGAATCCCTTGCAAGCTTGAATGCGCATTTTAACTGATGCAATAGTATCGTCAATACACACTTTCAACGGCATGAGAGAAGCATTGGGTCCTGAAGTTGTGAGATAAATCTCAATGTCCTCCATTCCATCGTATCCATAAGATGAGTTAATGGAATCTGCATTAGTGGGCTGCAAGACAAGTACCGAGGATGCCATATCTGCAGGTTCAGATCTGTACAACTGATTCCTATAAGAACCTCCTTCAAAAGTCTAACAGAGTAGGATATACTGAATACTGCAAATTCTTGATGTGTTCAGTGCTGCCATCACAGGGCCAGAAATACGACTCTCATTGTACAATATACTGGCATACAATGGATGAGAACCTGCAATAAGGTAGCAGGGCAAGTCATCAAAAAATACTGAACATTTGCATTGTAGTGCAACTCAGAAAGCTTGTAAAATTTGGCATCTGTATCAATTAAATCAGCATCCGGTGCATTGTTTTCGGAGGGGCCGCATACATAGCTAGGGGTGTGTGTGTGTGTTGAAAGGAGGGGGGGGGGGCGCGGAATGATGTGCCGCCGGCGGGGGGGCCGGCGAGCACCGTAAGATTAAAACAAGGAAAATGTAGGCAAAGAGCCCCTTTTCCCACGTAGGAAAATGTTAAAAACCTCTTGTGATGCAGGCAATACCTCTAACCACCACACCTGACATGTGGCATAAGGAGTAAGCTATGCCATTGCGCATTAAGAAAATGCGAAATGAAGGATGTTGAGAGAAACGTGATACACATCTGACTACATGTCAGCAACACCATCGTGATAGCATTGACAGGAATTATGGAACAGAGCAGAAATCACACAATCCCAATCAGCGAATAGGGACCAGCTATGTCAAGCATTAGAAACAGTGAAATGAAGGATGTGGAGAGAAACATGAACACGAAACCACACATCTAACTAAACAGTAGCAATGCCATCCAGATAGCATTTACAGGAATTGTCTAACCATGCAGAAAGCACATTCTAATCAGCAAATAGGAAACAACGATGCAGAAGGGGCGGGGGCGGGGGCGGGGGAGGATTATTGCAGGAACACGAAGATGAGTCTCCAAATTCTGACTAGACAGAGCGCATCTACTATGCAATTGAAAAAGCATTGACCACGGGAAGAATCGAACAAACAGAAATCACGCCATTCGATAAGAAAAGAGAGAAAGGAACAGACTATTCTGGAACGTGAGGGAAAGACGGGCACGAAGACGAGCCTGCTTGAGCCGGTGGATTATTCTCGTACGCGCACAGATCTGCCAAAGCACAAGCCTTCCTGAAAGGGAAATCGATAACGCATCTACGACGAGACAGAAGAGAGAAGAGAACAAATACAACTCCCGCTCTGCTTCTGGCTTATGATTCGAGGTCATAGAGCCATAGCCTCGAACAATGCAAGAACGAAATAAAGAAAGGGAAGGAAGGAGGGAGAAGAAGAACAACAACAACAACAAAGGAAGAGGCAAATGGTAACCGAGAGAAGGTAACCCTTGTATGCTCGCCCGCACCGGCTATTGCCAGTCACCATGCCCCTTCCGGAAGTTTCGATCTAACGGCATTTGAAATTTGAAGCTATTTTTAAGAGCCTTGCCACACCCAAGTCCACGAGGCATGCAAAATTGAGGCCGGTTACACACCACCATTGCCCGCCCAATTTGCACCTAGTTGGTGGGCAGAGGAAAAGTTGACTTGGGTGCCACTTGTTCACCACCTGCTTACACATTGGGCGGTGGATGTTTTTCGTTGTTAATTAGTATTTATTTATCTTCCATCCGCAATCGTTTACACATCGGCCACCACCTACGCACCGGTCACTTCCCGAATCGCATGTGAATGAAAAGACGCTACAGATGTCGATCATCATTCTCATAATAATTATTATTAGAATACTTGATTAAACACTTTAAAACGACTAGTACAACTTTTTTAAAAAGTGACTAATAAAACTAGAAGTATTATAAAACTTTTAAAAATCAACTAACTTATAAAACTAGAAGTATTATAAAACTTTTAAAAATCGACTAATAAAATTAGTAATGAAAAAGAGAGCACGGGAGTTGAACCCCTTCACCATGTTTTTGAGGCATGGCTCTACTGAGCTCTCCACGGAAAGGTGGAAAGAGGGAATTTTTATTAGCACACCACCCCTCCTTCCACCTTTCCACCTGCAATGTAGATGCAATAGAAGTTTACTTACCATTGTCTTCATCGTCAATCTCCAGAGTCAAAATCACTAAAGACTGTTCTCGCATTTGCGTTCTCCCTCTCTCAAAACATGGCTCGAGCAACGTTGTCTCTTCAAGATGCTCCCCTAGGATGGCTTGACCCCGGTGTTGGGTCTGCTTTGATTGAGCTCTTTGTATTGCTTGCATAGTACCTGTGTTTGTTAGTGTAGCAACCTCTGCTAATCCATTCCTCAAACTATTTTGCTGGTCCATGTCTTGACAAGGTGCATTACTTTCTCTCTTAAGTTCTGCTATCGCTTCACGTATCCATGCATCATCAAAACTATCTCCATGCACAATGCATATATTATGTAGAACAAGGCATGCTGCCACCATCTTCAGGACATTTTGTATGTAATTCCAATAATAATGTTTTGGAGATAGTCCATCCTTACTACCCTTGAAAGGATGAAGCATCCAAAAGCATGCAAGATAAGCACAATCGCCTAGTAGACAGTATTCTCCCAAACCTTTGTTTGTGTATCGTTTTCCTAGATTTGAACGTTGAAAAACATTCCAATCGTGCGTAGAACCTACCCAACCAACATCATAGTCCCAAACAACACAATTAGCTACCACACTGATCTGTAAAATAATTGAGTGGAAGCCCTTTCTATTAAAATAATATTTGTGGTTCTCTCTTGGGGCAATGATGGGTATATGACTGCCATCTACGGTAGCAATAACATACAGTATACCTCGAAGGGCCTAAAATTCATCTGCATATTTTTGTATTTGTTGTGATGTTGGTCACTTTATGTACATACCATGCAATCTAGATGCGGCCAGTGCATCGCAAAAGTCCAAAACAGCCAACTGTGTAAATGAAGTCGAGACTCTGTACAAATCAGCTATAACTCTTAATTGTGTCTCAAGATTTCCCACTTACCTCATCAACAAAAAGAGATATGTATTGTTAAATGATATTCAACACCTTTTTTTATTTCAAAGAAGATTACTGCTTATAGCAACCCTTACATGATGGGGCCAAATTGATAAGAATTTTATAGGTTATGAACAGGAACTGCTAGAAGGCTTGATGTTGAGAAAGAGAACTTTCAAGATATCTCTGTAGCCTTGCATTCATATATTAATCAGATCATGGAATGTGAAAAGGAAGGGCTACCTATAGAAGAAGAATTCTTACAAGATTAGTAGAGATTTGGTATTGATGGCATGGGTTATGAAGAGAAATTGAAGTCTCCATTAGAGAATAAACCAAAAAGTTCAATAAATCTTTATGATAATAGTCTGCTTGAAGTAAATGAAAACCCTAAGGTATGAAAGATAATTTTCAGATATCCATTGAGGTTTAGTCCCAAATTTGAGCTGCTCACTAGTGATGCAAGGCCACACAGACCCGCTTCTCGACAAGTATTGCTCTTCTATAGTTCGTGTTCTTATGTCGCATTTGTGGTACTAACTTCGCGATGAGATATTCAAATGTACTCCTACTAACTCGTAACCTGCTTTTGAACATTCAATTTGAATAAGTCCCTTAAAGCCCCTACTCCATAAAAGTTTGTGGTCCTGGATAGGCCCAACATGACCATCAATCTTGCCTTCATTGACCTATTCTAGCTCGACGTGCAATGTAACCTCGAGCCATGCACTTCATCAAAGTAGGCAGGTGTATCCATGATAACGAGCTTGTGTTGTTCAAATGTTTTCTTTTCCTCTAAGTTTGCTTTTTGGTTGGCTAGGGCAGTGCTAGCCATGTCACTGAGAGACTTCTCTATCTTTCTACCCTTCTTATTGCATGCTCCTTAGCTAGTCGTTTGATCTTGCCCAATCTTTGAAGGCTCATAGGAGCCAATGTCTTCATGGGTGTGCTCACCTGGATCATTGGAGACTAATGTAGTGTTGTCTTCTGGAGAGGACAACCCACCAATAGATGGGGTATGTGCATCCTGATAACATTGGCCCGATTCCACATATATTTATCCACAAGATCATACCATTGACAAGTGATCTTGTGAACATTGCCTGATATGACATTGTGGGCCTTATACTTCTATATGACTCATAGATGCGTCCCCAACGTTTTTTGCAAATGCATAAATGATACACTATTCTTATGACCTATGAACTTTCATGTAAAAGAGCTGAGAATATAAAAGATTTAAAATTTTCTTATCAAATCATTTCTTGAATCTGACATAAAGCTTACTCAAAGCATGAACCATAAAGCACGATCTTATGATGATGAGTTTACATGGATAGATGATTCGTATAACAACACTGGAAATGCATAAATGATACACAAACCCAAACCATAAAAGACCATAAGCTTTCATTGCCAAAACATAATTGCAAATATACGATTCATATGACCTACCTTTCATGTAAAAGAGCCGAGAATATTAAAGATTTTTGCATCCATACATGATAGATATCATGATGATGCAATGCATATACAATGATTTATAATCGCATACATGAGACCCAAAAAAATTCTTATCGAATCGTTTCTTGAATCTAACAGTTGGCTTACTCAAACCACTAAACACAAAGCATGCAGTAATTTAAAACATAACGCAAGACTTATATCCATACCCACAAAGAGAGAGAGAGAGAGAGAGAGAGAGAGAGAGAGAGAGAGAGAGAGAGAGAGAGAGAGAGAGAGAGAGAGAGAGAGAGAGAGAGAGAGAGCACCTACTAATTGATCTTACTTCCTTTCACACAATTGTCCTTTCAACCTAATGATAGCAATGGCCCTATATTCCTCGTGATATCATCAGAAAACTTGTGATCAACACTACCATTCAAATTATGATATGAATTGCGATTCAGAGAGACTAAGAGAAAGGGAAATGATACATGCATTAATCATATGTCAGCATTGCATGAGGGCCACCCATTAATATGACTTGATTTGACAAAAAAAAATCGTCGAGATTGCTGTTGCAACCAATCACTCTCAAATAGAATGATCAATCCCCAATCGCTGATCGATGAGTAGAACGATGATCAATCTCTAATTCCTAATCAATAATTAGACTGATCAACCAATTCCATGATTAAAGCTTGGATAAGAATGATTAGAATGATCAATCTCCAATCCGTGATCAATGATTAGAATTATCAAACTCCAATCCCTGATCAATCTCCAATCAGATGAAATGGCCTTTATGCATCACTGGCCTGATCATGGAGTCCTCAAACATGCCCATGCATGGGGAAGACCATTGCTCAAGGGAAAGGGAAGGAGCTCATGCAAGGGGGGAGAGCTCATCAAACTAGAAATATACCTCATCCACCACAAATGGCAATAATCATTGAAGTTGAAGACAGCTTTTTAACAAAGACAATGTACCGATCAGAGAAATCAGTAACCCATGCTCTCGTCCACCACAAATGCCTAATCAGATAAAGTCATTGTATTGATCAAAGAATTCAATAACCCATGCTCTCATCCACTACAAATGGCAACCATGCTTCAATGAGGCAGAGATCATGGAAAAGGCAGAGTTGTCTAATCATAGAAGCAGCCGATTACTGATGACAAGATTCCACGATAACGACCGCAGAAGGAAGCGATATCGTAATTAAAGACAAAGCTTTAAACAAAGTTCCTATACTAATCAAAGAAAGCGATAACCCATGCTCATGCAATAGCTGACTATACACAGGGGGGAGAGAGAGAGAGAGAGAGAGAGAGAGAGAGAGAGAGAGAGAGAGAGAGAGCATTAAACAGGCCTGATGTACTAATGATCAGGAAATCAATAACCCATGCTCTCGTCCACCACAAATGGCAAAGGTAAAGACAAAGGTTTCAGAGAAATCAATAACCCATCCTCATGCAAGAGCCGACTATAGGGCAGAGAGAGAGCGTACCTTGCAGCTATTTCGGATCACACCAAGCATTGATGACAGTGATGATGGCCCGTGTCGCCCATAGTAGGCAAGAAACAAGAAGTCTATCAACGAGTAAGAGCAGGAAATCGATCGACATGCATATAAAGAGCAGGGGAAAATGGTCAATGGAATAGGAAAATGGTGTCACGCCCGCTTGTGAATGATGATTGGATGTGCAAGATGGTGAACAAAGCAGGGTGGGAGAGCTCCCCCACCCTGTTCAAGGCCAAAACTTCCCACGACAGGGCCATTTGGGCGTGCGGAGTGTGTAAAGGGCAGGCGCCCCTTTTTTAGAATCCTAGCTTGTGATTGGCCCGTGTTGGGGACACACTGGGCGTCGTTGAAAGGAGAGAAGGATCGAAGCTTGCACTCGAGAGCTATGGCGGGAGAGCAAGAGCAAGAAAGAAAGAGACAAGAAATGGGAACTCCAACAGTCACAATGTGTGACCGGGCCTTCCTTTATTCAAACTGTCACTAAAAGAATAAAGAATAAAGTGATGGTGACGGGCGCCCGCCACTTGCAGTGTGCAGTGGCGGTGACTGTCAGTGTAGTAATACACAGGCGGCTAGGCGGAGGTGCCTTTACCCCCAACAACCTCCCACTTAAAGGCGAATTTTCCCTAGTGAGGAGTGAAAAGAAAAAAAAAGAAGAAAGACAATACAACATATACACATGTACAACAGGATAAGGAAAGACGTCATCTCATCCCACGCCCATCAATCTCCTGAGGAAGGCAAAGCACTCTGTAGAGAGGCTTTTCGTGAGCAGATCTGGAGGATTCTGGTCAGTCGAGATCTTGACAAGATCAATAGACTTGTCCTCAACCACCCCATGTATGAAGTGATACCTCACCTCAATGTGTTTCATCTTCGCATGGAAGACCGAATTTTTGGCTAACTGAATAGCACTCATAGAATTCGAATGTAGTGTAGGGATACCATCAATACCAAGGTCAACAATTCTATTGATCTTGTCGAGATCTTAACAAGATCAATAGACTTGTCCTCAACCACCCTATGTATGAAGTGATACCTCACCTCAATGTGTTTCGTCTTCGCATGGAAGACCGGATTCTTGGCTAACTGAATGGCACTCATAGAATTCGAATGTAGTGTAGGGATAGCATCAATACCAAGGTCAGCAATCAAACGACCCAACCAAATGGCCTCCTTGCAAGCTTTAGTGGCTGCAACATACTCTGTCTTTGTAGTAGAAAGGGCCGCGCATTTCTGCACCCTGGATATCCAAGAAATAGCACCTCCAGCATAGGTGAATACATAGTCAAAAGTGGACTTCCTACTATCTGCATGTCCTGCATAATCAGAGCTAGTGTACCCCACGACTCCTGTATCTTGGCTGCCATAGCATATGCACATATATGTACTGCCCTTCATGTACCTCATGATACCCTTCACGGCATCCTAATGCTTCTTGCCACGTGTAGCCATATAGCGTGCCACAACACCAACTGCAAAGGTAATATCTGGACGAGTGGCGATCATGGCATACATAAGAGTGCCCACTGCGGATGCATAGGGAATCTTGGCCATCTCGGCTCTCTGCTCATCTGTCTGCGGACAATCAGCCTGTGATACCTTCACATAAGAAGGCAATGGATAGCCAATAGGCTTTTACGTCCTGCATGCGGAAGCACTCAAGGACTTTATGAATGTACTCCCTCTGTGACAAGTAGAGGAGTCCCTGATGCCTGTCACGTCTAATGCGCATACCAAGTATGTGAGCGGCCTGTCCCAGATCTTTCATCTCAAAGCTCTTCTTGAGCTGAGCCTTAAGAGCATCTAGCTCATCATGAGCTTTCCCTGCTATCAGCATATCATCCACATAGAGTACTAAAATCAATAAAGAACCATCATGGGCTTTCTTCGTGTAAAGACACGGATCCATAGTACTCCTGCTGTAGCCCTGTGACTACATAAAGGCATCAAACATATGATACCACTCCCTAGGTGCCTGCTTCAAGCCATAAAGAATTTTCTTCAATTCATCATGCAAGTCCCCATGTAAGAAAGTCGTCTTGACATCCATCTAGTATAAATCCAAGTCAAGCTGAGCAACCAAAGCCAAGACTAAGCGCAGGGTGGTCATCTTAACCATAGGAGAAAAGACCTCATCAAAGTCCACACCATGCTCCTGCTTAAAACCCTTTGCTACCAATATAGCCTTGTATGCCAGCTTGGGGTATCCAAGGGTACTTTTTAGCTTGTACACCCACTTGCATGGCAAAGCCTTCTTGCCATTAGGCAAGGAAACCAAATCCCAAGTGTCATTCTTATGCAAGGAGTCTATCTCAGATTGCATAGCCCTCTCCTAGGAGTGACTGTCACCCCTGCGCATAGCCTCATCATAAGTAAAAGGCTCTCTTGTATCTGTAACCAAGACACAATGCATCGAGGGCTTAAATCTATCTGGTGGACGTCTGTCTCTAGTAGACGGCGGGCTATGCTGTCTACCCAGTTGCTTGTCCAACACCTTGACCATGAGTATCTACTGTAGCTATAGACTGTCCAACTGGCTATGCGGGAGCTCTCGGCTCCTCCTGAAATATGACCTTGTGGATCTCAACAACTCTCTCAGGTTGCCGATTCATCTTGTCTTCATGGAAGAGTACATCATGACTGTGGATGACTTTCTGCGCCTACGGATCCCACAGATGATAACCCATCTCGCATGTATCCCCATAACCAAGGAAAATGCATTTGACACTCTTAGGATCCAGCTTACTTCTCTTGTCCCTGGGCACATGGCAAAATGCCTCACATCCAAAGACACGAAGATGCGCATAAAAGGGAGGTTTTTCTAGTCCATACCTCCTCTGCAGCTTGGAAATCCAAACTACTAGAAGTGATTTGTTTATGACATGCACAGCTGTACTAACTGCCAATCCAAAAGCTCTGTGGTAGGCTTGCATGGCTAAGCATACTGCATACACGCTCTTGGATGGTTTTATTCATCCGCTCAGCCAAACCATTCTTGAGGGGGGGGGGGGGGGGGTTTTAGGGGGCGGTCGACTAACGCTTAATACTCCTCTCATCACATAACTACTCAAAAGCACATGAGACATACTCACCCCCATTATCTATCCTTATGCATTTTAGCCTATACCCAGACTGGTTCTCAACCAATGCATGCCATCTCTGAAACACAGCCAAGACATCGGATTTCAGCTTAATGGGATAAGCCCAAAATTTTCGTGAAAAATCATCTATGAAAGTAACAAAATACTTGGCACCACCCATAGACTGACAAGGCATGGGCCCACAGACATCCGAATGTACCAATGCCAAGGGCTCACTCATGCGTGGCCTACCAGACTTCTTATGCGTAGACCTAGTCTACCTGCCATAAAGACAATGCTCACATGAATCAAAACATGCATAATCAAGGGGCGCTAAGTACTGCAAACCAAAAAGCATTTTCATTCCCTTCAAAGACATATGGCCCAAACAGGCATGCCAAAGAGATACATGTGGGATAGAACTGACAGACAAAACATGATCAAGGGAAGAAGCGGATACAATCAAGGGATAGATGCTGCTAGCCGCCTTGGCACCTCTCGCAATCACAAGTCTGCCACAAGTGATCTTCCATGCAGAGTCTCCAAAAGATACATGATAACCTGCGTCATCAAGCTGTCCAGCTGACACTGAGACTGCGTGTCAAAGGAGGTACATGACGTACATCCTGCATAACAAAACTGCTGCCAGAAGGAAACTGCAGCCTAACATCACCAATGCTGACAATATCAAGAGAGCTGTCATCACCCAAGTGCAAAGAACTCAAAACAGTACGGTATGAATGAAACCACTCTCGACAAGGTGTCACATGAAAGGATGCAGTTGAGTCCAAGAGCCAACAATGTGCATACAGAGTGTATCTCTGTCATCTGCGAAGCACTAGAAGAAGCTGCAAGGATATAATCATCATCAATATTCTCAGGCTGCATAACATTGATCTCTTCAATTTTAACACTGGGCTTTGCAGGCACTATGCTGCGATCAGAAGACTTATCATGCACTTTGTCTTTCCCCTTATCTTTGTGCCTTTCATTGCGTAGTTCATGGCATTATGGCCTAATATGGCCCTTTTTCCCACAATGGTAACAAGTAACATCTGCATTCCTGACACGGGATTTGCTACGTGACTTCCCACGAGACTTGGACCGATATTTCTGAGAATCCCGTCCACGGCCACTGCCACTGCCATGCATTCCATATCCATCATTCCTGCCTTTAACTGTCATAGCATGCGACACACGAGAGGCATCCAAATTCTTACGATTAACCTCTTCCTGCAGAAGAGCACTCTCAACATCAGATAATTTCAAGGTAGCAGTAGAGGCACATAATGCAGTGCGGAATACATCCCATGACTCATTAAGAGTACCAAGCAAGAAAAGAGAAGTGACATCCTTTGCAAAAGTGATGTCTTGCGAAGTCAAGTTCTTGAGTTGAGCATGGAATTGGCTCAAGTGAGCAGACATAGTCACATTCTCCTTCATGCGCAGATCCATAAGCTGTTTATCCCACAACTGCCATGCACTCTGTTCTTCCTCAAATACATTGTAATGAACCTATTCTGTGAGAGATAATACAATAGTGGACTTGCATAACTCATCAAGCTCAAACCATTCCTCATTTGATAATACAATAGTGGACTTGCATAACTCATCAAGCTCAAACCATTCCTCATTTGACATAGTTGCAGGCGGCTGCGCACTGAACCTCAATGGTTTGATCTGCGATTTCTGCACCAATACTTGCCAAATCTGGCTCTTCCAATAAAAGTAATTCCTACCATCAAGCTTAGTGATGTTGAAAATAGCATGATCAATGGACAAACTTGCCATAATGCAGGTTGAAACACTGTAGACATTTCAAAACTGCTTGTTGTTTACTACAGAAAATGACAAAAAAATCACCAAAATCGAGAAAAAATGGCGAGAAAAGTGTAACCAAAGCCTGGTGCCCACCAAGTACTAGTGAAAGTACATCATTTCAGAATATTTCAGCATGAAAAATCCATATCAGTCCAAAGTTATATGCTTGCTGTAATAAATAACAACAGGGTATTGTGAGAAGCAATTGCTAACCAAATCACTGCACCAAGTCAAGAAATGACAGCCAATACATGACCAGCCATAAATGGGCATAAATCAGTACCAAACAGTCATCAAGACCCTAAGCAAATACCCAAACATGTCACCAAAGCATCCGTCAGTGATGAGTAGGTATATCCCTTGGACAATAGGGCAAAGTATACATAACACTGGCAAGACCTGACTCCAGTAGGTGTATGCTCACAAGTGTGCAAAGCCCAAGCTCAAGTCAAAAGCAACTCCAAGATATCAGTGCGCATGAACCATGCAACATTTAAGTGTAAGAGATCCCAAAGTCTCAAGTATCTGCAAAATGCTCAAAATAGCATAAACCTCCTGCTCAATGTCGGTGAAGCATACAAGATACTCCCACTAGCTCAAAAGGCGGATAAACGAGCTGAAGCTCAAAAGCATTCCGGAGCATACACAAGACATGTGGTATAGTCCAAATACATCATGACATCATACCGAGTAGCCAGGAGCACCCCATCAATAGGCATAACGCAACTGTAGCATAAATTCCAGCAGTATATAACCTCTATAAACTGAGCATATCAGTGCTCAATCCAAGTTCAAATCCATAGGTATATATTGCCGTATGTATAGGCACCAATCGGGCATAATCGGGCATCAAATACCAAGAGCTGTTAGCATAAAATTGAAGTAATAGGTGGCTACCCTGTTTTGGACAGATCTGGGATTGTTCAAAATAGTCAATGGCTGAGCTAAATCAGCTCCAAATGCGTCTCACATAAGAGGCATAACATCCACAAGTGATCCAGTATCAATAGACATCAGTAGAAGCATCACATAAGCCATAGGCATACAAATACATGTTGTCTCAGACCTGAAATTTGTTGCATAATATTTTGTCATCAGAATTTGGCAAATCCAACATCACCATCACGTCCAGAGCATGCCAGAACCCCCAAGTTAGACTCTTACCTTGCCTGAAGTGGGTTCCGAATGCCCGAGATATAACAAAAAGAGTGATTTCTGGGCCAGATTTTGAAACATACGCAAAAAAAAATGTAAGCTAGTTGGGGGGGGGTCTGCTATCCCATGTGTCAACAATGGGGCCGAAAGGGGGCAAAAATGGGGGCCAAAGAAGGCCTACACCAAGCCTCAGCAAGCCTTGATAGGCTGGAATCAAGATCTAGGTGAAGGAAGCTCCAAGAGGTGTGAGCTATGGCTACCCACAACCTGTGAAAACCCTGTTTACCTAGACCTATGGATAGAGATAAATCTCTAAAATAATGAAGCAATACCTCAATGTCAATGCCCTGATCGTGCCTCAATAGGTTGGGAAGAAGTCCGGGAAGTCGGGGAGTGACGGGAGCTTGAGAGAATGAGCTATGGCTGCCGGGAAGGAGACCCAATGCGAGTGAGGAGTCGATGGGAAGCTGAGAATGCCACAAACCAAGCTCAAGAGTTAGAAGCCGTGCTCTGATACCAGTTGAAAGGAGAGAAGGATCGAAGCTTGCACTAGAGATCTATGGCGGGAGAGCAAGAGTAAGAAAGAGAGAGACAAGAAATGGGAACTCCAACAGTCACAATGTGTGACCAGGCCTTCCTTTATTCAAACTGTCACTAAAAGAATAAAGAATAAAGTGACGATGATAGGCACCCACCACCTGCAGTGTGCAGTGGCAGTGACTGTCAGTGTAGTAATACACGGGCGGCTAGGCGGAGGCGCCTTTATCCCCAACAGTCTTTGGCCTGGTGTGTAACGGGCCTGAAATTGATGCCCGCGCCCTAAATACAATCCAATGTTTCCCTTACACAATGAGCGTGAGTAGTAGGGCATCTAATTGCAATTAGCTCACTAGTGAGGGCTTTAAACTCTTGCATTTTTGGTCAAGGGTTCAATTCCTATCAATCACTGTTCACTTTTTAAAATGTAGGTGGTTGTTGTCTAGTGAATCGGGTATGCACTTTATCCTCAGTCGGGTGAGGGATATTTCTCATCCAAAACTGCCCAACACATGGAAAATTTGGGCCCAATCTCCTTTCTACACATCAACCAAACACCCCTTGCTTTTGCATGCCAAATTGGCCATCCATTCATGTGTATAACTAGCCAAAGCGACCGCATTCAAGGTAAGTGGATTGTGCCTAAAAACCAATTTTAGAAAGTCTTTTTTTAATAAGCCCACTAAAAAAACCTTTCAAAAGAGGAGAGAGAAAAAAAGAGATTGTTGCATGTTGCCACTCATGAAAACTCCTTGAAGTGGAGCTAGTCCCTCTATTTTTGGTAATGCTTGATTTACTTGTTGGGGTCCCTTTTTTTTAAAAAAAAAAGTCAAGTTTCTTGGTCACACTCCCTATAACTTTACTCCAATGATGTGTACATGTCAAATAGACATGAGCATAACCCATTGCCAATGAGACGAAATGATTTTGAAATTTGTAACTTTTTTATGAGATTATATAATTATAATTGATGCCTCAAGGGATTTATCCAAGGTCCAAATTAACAACATTGGAAGCTATAAATAGTTCTTTGAACAAAGATTAAAACATATAAAATTAAGATATCATAAAAAGAATGTATATGTGGCTTTTAGTCCACAAGTCTAACTAAGAACCTAAGAGCCACATCATGTGCAAGCCAACAACTTGACATGTGTACTTTGCCTTCAATTGGGTGTCATGACTACAAGCATAATACTAATTGCTAATGAACTATTTAGGCCATAAGAAATGTTTGGTGAACTTTCCCTGCACCATTATCCACTCCGCCCCCTGAACAATTTACCTAACTTTGTGGTTCTCCTTTCAATGACTATAGATATAGCCAATTGTTAGAAAATTTGCTTAAGCTCACTAATCTCCCTCACCCAACTATCTACCATCATCTCACCACAAATTTGTGTGAGTGTGTGCGCACGTGTGCATGCGCCCAAACAAGCCAAGAAAAATCACACTCTCTCTACCTTATAAATGTCTCCCTCTTCCTTGTGAAGGTGGTGATGAGTGTGAAGGGGTTTCTAATGGAGGAGATAATAAACTCAACATTGAGGTGGTTTGAGAAGAAGAGAGAGGGGCACTGTGGCTATAAGATAAGCTCAACATTGAGGTGGTTTAAGAAGAAGAGAGAGGGTCATTATGGCTCTGAAATGAAGAAGAAATAGATGACTTTGGTGGCATGGGAGGAATGGCATGATGGGACTATAGCTTAAGAAGAATTGTGCTTATGAATGAAAACACAACAAAATAAAAGCAAAAAGAAGCTATTAGACACTATCAGGACATCAACAAAACATCACAAAACCTCATATCTCTACTGAAAAACATCATGATCTTATCAAAACCATTCCACCCTATCCAAAACACTGTCAAACCACTTCCAAACCAATCCATCATCATGTAAAATGCTGAAATGACTTGGGTTTTTTTTAGGCTTAAATGGTTGATTTTTGCTAGATTTTAAATTATGTTTAGTTGTTTTGGAAGTTTTTAAGAGTGTTTTGGATTAGTTTGATTATATTTTTGAAGCTCATGATGTTTTTTAGTAGAGATACGAGGCTCTATGATGTTCTGATAGGTTATGTTGAGGTTCTAATTGGTTTTAATAGCTTTTGTTTTGTTCTGTTTTTCTTCTGAATGAAGCATGGAGTAATGATTGATGAAGTATGAGGTTTTTTGAAAGCTCATTGAATGGTTTTTTGATAGTTCATAATGGTTTTAGTATGAGTTATGAGGTTCTGCTGCTTTCTATTGACCTTCTGTAATCCTCTGTTGAGGTTTTGTTATAGAGCCTTTGTTATGTTTTATTCTATTATGTATGCCTCTATAAGTGTTCTATGGAATGTATGTGAGGCTTTGGGAAAGTTTTCTAGCCTTGGAAGAGGTGAATGTAAGTTCAAAAGAGCTCAAGGAAGTGGAAGAAGTAGTTGTTGAAGACTCAGGAGAAGACTGGAGTAAAGTGGCAACGATGAGCTATGAAGAATCACTATAGTGGCTTTGGTAACCTTTCATATTGAACACACCTCTTGGAAGGGACATCCATGACCAAAGAAGGGTTATTATGAGTGATTATTGAGTATTGTAGTGAGAAGATGATGTATTATTGATAGAGAGAGAGGGAGAGCGTCAGAGATAGCCAATTATATACCAAATAATGTATCTACATATGAGAGATTGTGAGAGAAAGCCATGAAATCTTTGAAGATGAATCATATGTGATATCTTTCCATTCAAAGTGGAGTATTCTTTCTTGTTTTCAATGTCTATCAAATAATTCTATGAAGAATGTGAAGAGAATGATGGATTTTGTTAAAGTTAAAGTCATGGGAGTATTGTTTCTATGAAGCTACATGAAGATTTATTGTTCGTGGTGTTATTTTCCTTGTTGTGATCACATAAAAAATAAAAGAGATCGTCGTTGATGATACAAGATAGATTTTATTGCAGTAGAAACCCTATTTCATGGGTGTTTCTTTTGGGGCTCCATGTTTTTGGTGCGCAGCTAGGGACAACTACTATCAACAAGCATTAAAATAGGGCGAAAATGAAGGAAATGACATTGCCAAGAAGAGAAGAATTCAATGGATGCTTGCAAAGTTCCTTCTACTACTGAAGAATTGGATATTCTCATTGCCAAAGCCACTTTCTACAAGAAGTTCATCCCCTAATGGCGGAAATATATTACCATCATGATGCAGGCTCTATGTGGTGGACTATTTCCTCTCCATGTTGAAGCAACAGAGACGTGCATCTTGGAAGCAAACTATTTGGGAGCAAATTGAAGTTAAAAAACAGAGAGAATGATCATCCATGGGAGATTTGGCATTCATTGAGAAGTTTCTAGACATCATCAAGTGGGAGATTGTGAAAAAGCTTTAGGAGTCATGGTCAGTGGAGATTCACAAAAACAAGAAAAAAAAGAGTTGAAATTTGTTTGTGGATGCTCAACAATAGGACACATGGGACACATGGTGCACTGATAATCTCTTGTTTGTCCAATTAGCAACCTACTAGAAGTTAGTAGACAAAGTGTTACTCACAACATACACTATTGAAACCATCAGAAGTTGACATTACTATGATGATGGCACAACAACGATCCTCAAAAGAATGAGTTTTGATACCTTCAAAACGGAATACCTTTCCCTGTGTAGCAATCTAAAAGCTTAATTCAGAGACATTGACAAGCAAGAAGTAGAATAAATGTTGGCAAGAGAGTCCTCCAGAGACTGCAGCCCCTTTGATTCGATTCTATTGAGTACAAACCAACTAGGTGAGTCAACTCTGATGAATGACGCAATCATGCAATCACTAAAATGAGTCCAGAGGTATATGAGAAGAGAGAATGCAAAAATCAAAGCCGAGAATGAGCACGTGGCAGAAGCCTCCTTTGACACCCTAAAAGCACTCTTTACAGAAGTCCCCATGGTGACTCAAGGTCCCCTTCCTAGTCAAATGTGTCCTGGAAATATTGATGACAAGCCAACGAATGTAGTCCCATTGCCCATTTTTAAGGGAGAGTACAATGAAAATCCTTATCTTCATGTAGTAAAGTTTATGGTAGTATGTGTGGCTAGCAATGCCAGAACCCTCGAGCATTGGTTAGCAATATTCCCCGCCACTTTCAAAGGCATGGTGTTTTAGTAATATGAGAGACAAGTAGTAGGAACTTTTGGCACATGGGACACCTAAAGTTGGCCTTCCTCACTAAATTCATACATGAAGGTTTTGAAGAGCGGATGCGAGAGGAGTTCATGAACCTAAGTCATTCCTCGAACGAGTAGAAGCCAGTGTCTCACAAATGGAATCCATACTAAAGAGATGGACCAACCATCATTTGGATGAAGGCATCTAGAAGGGAGTTTTCCTTAGAGGCCTACAACTAGAAGTTCATAAGTTCGTGAAGTTGAGAAGACCAAGTAACCTGCAAGCTGTAGTGGAAGGTGCAAGACTGTATGATGAAGTTGAAGCAAGGTTGTCAATGACCTCAGGAAGAGGAGTCTTACCTCCTCCCATGCCACGAATGATATATCCACCAAATGCAATCCCAGGGATCGTTCCTTACCTCTACCCCCAAATGCAAACAGTGCCGTAGTACAATGCACCTAATCCACAATGGCTGCAGGACAACAATGCCTCAAATGAGGGTTCGACCACAACAACAATGGCCTCAAACAGTTCCCCCAATGGCGACTTAACAACTGTGGAATCCTACCAACCACTGGAATCAACACCAGAACAGAGGATCCTCTAGATCAATCCAACCATTGTATGCAGTAATCCAGAAGCTTCTCAAAACCCTACTAAAAGTACTCCAGGAAGTGAAAATCTAAAGGACTACTTGTCCAATTCAGTTGTCAATATCAAGAAAGAGCTTATGGATGTGATTACAGAACGGCTACAGACATTGAAGGTGAATACCACCAATATATCCACTCTTGTAGGGGGTGGGAGAGATGTGATACATTCTAATACATGGTGTGGAAAGTGCCATTGAGGGGGGACATTTAGCGACTGAATATACCCGAAAACCAACCATTCATGGAGGCTTCTATTCTTACTATTTGAGGAAGAACCATACACAGGATATCTACTCTCTAAAGGAGATGTACGAAAGAAGAAAGAAAGATGAAGACGCAAGATTCAACTTACTAGAATCCAAAAGGACAATGCGGGACATTGAACCAAAGCCTAGGGAATTCGGTCCTAATTTTGGTCCAAGGAGATTTCCCTCTTAGAGTTATAGTGGACGACAGTCTGTGCGGTGGCTAAAGATCAGAGGTGGAGTGTTACAGACGTGGAGAAAAGGTTTATATCTCACAGAACTACCAAACCCTCGAAGGTCTATGCACTACAAGCCCTTATGCAGTCGAAGCAAAGGAGAAGGTCACACTACAAAAGATTGTCCAAGTCCAACTCCTGTGAAAGGAACTCTTGACACCCAACATAAAACCCAAGGACCTGCTTCCAATTTGGTGAAATTGAAAGTGGCCATAATAATGCATGCAAAGAAATGATAACCCATAGTTCCGAAAGAGAATGTTCCCTTTGCCAAGACTGTAAAGTTCAACCTTCCTAGGGAAAAACAAAACAATGGAGTACAGAGCACTATAGAGCCACAAAGAGCTATAGAGACAGAACCAAAGGTCCAGCAGATAGAGGATGTTGAAGTACCTTCTCAAGGAGAAGAAGCATAGATGTTTCCATTCATAGAAAAAAAAGGGAAGATAAAAGTGGGCATGGCCCCATTCCCAAGTCGATTGGAGAAGCATGTTGATCCGATCAAAGAATATGACTTGGTCAAAGACCTAAACACTTTTAAGAGTAACCTAACATTCCAACAGTTGCGGATGTTGTCTCCTAGCTGTCGAAAGAAATTCAAAAGCATACCGACAAGAAGAATGTGCCTAATAATTGCTCCCTCTATAACAACCAAGTCCAACAGAGCCTTAGAGCCCGTGAAGGAAGTGGATGTAGCTAACACATTCCTGAATCTAAGAACCCCAAAGATTGGTGTATGGATAGAAGGATGTTTTATAGCAGACACATTGATTGATGGAGAATCATCAGTAAATATAATGACGGATGTGATAATGAAGGATCTAGGCTTGCAAGGAATGCAGCCTAGGCATTGGCTTATAAGATTGGCAGACCAAAGTAGAATCAAATCATTGGGCATTCTCCCATACGTAAAGACAACCCTCGCAGGAAGAGATTATTGGCTGACATATCTGGTGTTCAAACCAAATTCTTACGGGACCTCATACCCCATGTTGTTGGGAAGACCTTGGCTTTTTGAAGCAAGAGCAAGGATCGAATGGTTCAAAGCAAACCTAACCCTAGGCAGAGGACCCAACAAAGTAGTGTTGAAACTATATGGATCACAAAAAGGCAATGGATCCACTTCTATCGAAGTCATAACAAACTCCTCCAATGATGTGAGAGATGGTACATTAGGAGGAGATGAAGAAGTTGTTAAATAGATCTTTCCTAAGAAAACAGAGGCACAATCCTTGACAATGGGCACTATAAGCCAACTATCGAAGGAAGCAAAGTCTTTGTCAATAGGCAAATACCTCTTGCCTGAACCCCAATTAACTCCTAAAATTACCTTTGACAGTGAGATAGAAGCATGAATGTATTGTTCCCCCTGCTACATGGTAAAGACAGAGACAACGATAGAGACAGAGATAGAGGTAGAAGTAGAACTAGAACTAGAAGTAGAAGTAGAAGCAAAAGTAGAGGCAGAGGACATAACGAATGGTATGTTCTTCTCTTACAAAGCTCCCACAAAGGTAGAAGTAGAATATGAAGAGGACGAAGGTGATAATGCGGATGAAGATTATGAAAGAGATCTAGAAAGGTCTATCCTACTTGTAGAAGGTAGAGATGAGGAAGAAGTTCTAGAAGTTCATGAAGCCTCAGAAGCAAAAGATCCCTTTTTTGTTTGACAGAATGACTATGGTACCCTTTGGATTGATTGATGAGTCACGTCATAAGCAAAGCCTCTATAAGGAATGGATTAAGAAGAATAGGCCTTCCTTCAGCAATGACTCTTGTCACCCAAAAGTTATCCTTCCTAAGAGAAGATGATGACGATGCACCTTGCCAACAACCACCAGCCCTACGGCTTAAACAAAACTCAAAAGGTTCCTATTATGTGACGTTTTTGGATGCATCCTTAGAGGAGGAGTCTTCGTGCCAAGAAGTAACTCATCCCCAAACTAATCCAAAACTGCTCTAATATGCTTTCAGCTTCCTAAGAAGTGAGCTAAATCTCCACTGAAAGAGGAAGTTGGTTCCAGTGAATCATTAGAAGAGGAGACCACTCCCTTGAAGGAGTCACGAATACCTACGTAGACGCAGTTTGTGGGACATTCATCTATGAAGTGGAAGGTGAAAAGTAATTGACGTTTGTGGATGCGGAAGGTACTGAACATCACCTGAAGATCTAAAGGGGATTAATCCCATAGTATGCCAATGTCATATCGACCTAGAGCCTGATGCCAAACCTATGAGGCAGAGACATAGGTATATGAATCCAAATTACTCTGCCCTAGTGAAGGCCGAATTACTGAAGCTCCTTGAAGCTGATTATTTATCCAGTGGTCAATAGTAAATGGGTTTCGCCCATTGTGGTAGTATCCAAGAAGAATTGAAAGCTGCGAATATGTGTGAACTTCCGAAAGCTAAATTCCAAGACAAAGAATGATCGTTTTCCTATCCCTTTCACAGACCAACTATTGGACACATTGGCAGGCCATGAGTCTTATTCCCTCTTAGATGGATTCAACAGATATAATCAAGTCCAAATCGCAAAAGAGGATCAATTCAAAACAACCTTCACAACAGAATGGAGAACCTATGCTTACAAAGTAAGGCCGTTTGGGCTTTGTACACCCCTGCTACTTTCTAATGAGTGATGATGGCTGCCTTCCAAAACCATCTGCATGACCCCATTGAGGTGTACCTCAATGACTTCTGTGTCTATAGCCTAATCAGTGAGCATTGGGGACACCTAAAGTAGTGATTTGATAGATGTCGAGAGTATGGGATTTCTCTCAATCCTGACAAATGCGTCTTTGGCATTTCATCGAGAATTCTTCTAGGCCACATTGTCTCTGCACAAGGGATAGCGACAGATCCTCCCAAGATTGAGAAGATTGCTACCTTAACAGCCCCAACTAACCTTAAACAATTGAGGGGATTTCTTAGCCATGTGGGCTATTACAAAAGATTCATTATGCATTTTGTGACAAAGGCAGTCCCTTTGCATAAACTCCTCAGGAAAAATATAGAGTTTACACGGACCAATGATTGTGACAAGGCATTCAACACCTTGAAGCAATGTTTGATTAAAGCACCCATCCTACAGCCTCCTGATTAGATGAAGGAGTTTCATGTGCACATTGATGCATCAATTAAAGGCCTAGGTGTAATCTTATGCCAAAAGGGCCCCTCGAAGTTAGATCAACCTATCTATTATGCAAGTCGGAAAGTAATCGATAGAGAATGAAACTACATAGTGAAGGAGCTTGAGTGCCTACCAATGGTGTTTGCTTTGGAAAAGTTCCGACACTATCTAATGTTGTGCACTTCAAATTCTATGTGGACTATGAAGCCTTGTCCTTCCCTGAGATGAACAAGGCCAATGTGAAGGAAAGAATGATGAGATGACTCCTTCTCTTTCAAAAGTTCAACTTTGAAGTGGTTACCAAACCCGATTGCTCTCATGTCCTGGATGATCATTTGTCACGAATCTCTCAACGCGATATGAAGAAGAGCAAGATGATGCAGACCTTCCTGATGCTTCCTTGTTTCTAGTCGAAATTGTTACCCCATGGTATGCAGACATAGCCAACCTCCTGGCAACCCAATAGTATCCCCCCTGGCATCTCAAGTCGTGAGAAGAATAAGCTTTTGTTGGAATTAGCCCCCTTACACCCTATTAGGTGGTGTTCTATATAAGAAAGGCAAGGACAAAGTCTTACGAAGATGTGTTGTAGGAGAAGAGATTGGTATAGTATTGAAAGCATGCCATGAGGAGCCCTATGGCAGACACTTCACGGGAGAAGTGATAGCAAGAAAGGCCTTACTTGCAAGATATTGGTGGTCAACCCTCCACAAGGATGCCTATGACTATTGCAAATGTTGTGGTGCTTATCAACGAATGGGAAAGCTTACCAAATCTAGTGCCTCGTCCTTGCAACCTATTTTTCCCCTAAAGCCATTCAAGAAGTGGGAAATTGACTTCATTGGTCCCATTGATCTACCAACAAGAAGGAAACAGAACAAATATATATTGGTCTGTACAAACTGTGTAACTAAGTGGTGTGAAGCTAAATCTCTGAAGTGGGACGATAGCAACAGCGTGGCCCTGTTCCTGTACGAGAACATCATCACCCGTTTTAGCAGTCCCCTAGAGCTGAGGTACTCATTTCCTTAACAAAATCATGGAAGAATTAACAAAACTGTATAAGATCCGTCATCGTAAGTCTACACCAAAAGCCAACGACCAAGTCGAAGTTACCAATCTTATCCTCTACTCGATTCTGACAAGAAAGATAGCTGCACATCATCGTGATTGGGACAATCGACTTACAGAGGCCCTCTGGGCATACAAAACCTCCCATAAGGTTGCTACATGACAAACCCCTTTCCAATTGATGTATGGAATAGAAGTCATCTTTCCTGTTGAACTTGAGCTACCCTCTCTACTCATGGTTATCAAAGAACGCTTGGAAGATGGCAAGTCACTGCAACGCCATCTCTTGCACTTGGAATGTCTCGATGAGACTCGCAGGATGGCCCTACAGTGTATGGAAGCCACACAAGCTCGTAGAAAGGCCGATCATGATAGCTTCATCAAGCAGAAGGAGTTCAAGGAAGGTGACTTAGTCCTAGCCTATGATTCCTGATTTGGCAAGTTTTCAAGCAACCTTCAACAATTTCGAATGGGCCCTTATATGATACTTGCCATCAATCTTAATGGCTCAGTCCAGGCAATCGATGCTTCGAATGATCCCTTCTTGATTAATGGCTATTGTCTTAAGACATATTACCCTCCCTGGGATCCTGAAATCACCATTGATAGCTTTTTCATTCCTCGCACGATGGTCAATATGACTTTACCTAATGCTCATGATAACCCTCTTGTTGCTTATCCCGATGATATGGCTTTGTTCTATTAATCCCTTACTGCCACCTTTCCCTCCTCCTTGGGTTCCTTTTTGTTTAATGAATCAAAGGTGGCAATGATGGTTTTGATACATGGTATTCGTGCCATTCTACTCTTCAAAATTAAAATAAATAAATAAATAAATAAAAATATATCGATCATGGGAGAAAAGGACTTATGTCCTTGGCATGTCGACCTATTCTTCAAGAAAAGGTGGAAACACCCTGAAGAGTAGAGCAAAAGAAAGGAAAAGAAAAAAATAAAAATAAAAATAAAACTATTATGGGAGAAAATGAAGAAATTTCCTCTCATAACAGGCCTCGTTCCAAGAAAAGGTGATACACACCCTTGGATGGGAATCTGAATGTGGAAAAGGTGGTAACACCCCGTAGTCTAGGAGAGTTAAATCTCTAGATGAACTCTTGTAGCAAACATTCCCAAAGTCGCCTTCCTTGGTGCGCTAAATCCTGTAACCTCATCAAGTACTTCTGACTCCTCTAACAGATGACATTTCCAACATGCAATTCAAGTATCAAACTTGTTGGCTACCTCCCTGGTATGCCTCTTCATCAACCAATCTATGATTAACATGATCAACCAACCGAAGCTGATCTTCATCGACAAACCTAGAGCGATGTGAGCTTTCATCCTTACTGGATGGGGATGTGAGTATGGGTTGCCCTCTATATTCATCAACCAAGCGTGAGACAGAGGGTGGGGTGAGTGACTAGTCCTAGCCCTTTATATCTAACAGAGAGGTGAGATGTGTGAATGGAAAGTTGCATGCACGTGATGAGCCTCTCAATGCACAAAGCATAGAATTATTCTGATGCACGGCACTATAAGGCTTCCTGGCCTTTCTTCTTGCATCATATGCCGACATATGCTGAGATGCACAATTGCACCATCAATTGCACATAGGCATACACCCTCTACACAAGTGACAATGAGGATTACATCAATGGGTTTCAGAAATGGGCTGCCCTCCTGTATCTATTAATAGAGCACGAGACAGAGGGGGGGATGAGCATGACTGATGTTTCCTCAAATAATTATTGAGAGGTGCAAATTGAGGGACACTACGACATTTGGCATCAGGTACGTTCTAATTTTCCTATGCACATATAGGATGGATCTCTGCTATCACCCCAGGACACATCACCATGTTCTGTACCCTACATTACAAGGCTCCCTGGCCTTCCTACTTGCACCTATACCACACGGGGTGGGATGTACTAATGCACCATCAACTACTGTGCACATTGGCATATTCCCTCTAAACCATCTCCCTTGTTGCTTTCTAAGCCGGGTGTGAGACTCGGTTTCCATCATTTTTAAATCAAGTGATATCCGTTGTGGAGAGAGTGACTATTCTTTTATTCCAATTCGAGTGATTGTGAGCTGAGTGCACTATCCTTCACCATCGACGATTTTCCATGATTCCCTCCACAAAGCTGCCTCCCTGGGTCCTTCTACGTGGTCCCAGCCACGCTAAACGTGTGCTATGAAGACACTTTGGTACCTCCTGCAATAGCCGACTGCGACACATCGCATGACATCAACAATCAACTTCAATTCTCGATAGTATGGGCCAAGTTTTTCTAACCCTACACCTTTTGTTTCTCAGTGACGGTCATGTTTTAAGTGTGGGGATGTCAACGATTGTTCTATTATGTGGTTCTAGGTCATTGTTGCTCGGTTCACCCTTCCCATTAAGGTCTTAAGTGTGGGGACACATCCTTGCGCATTTATGTTGCATATCCTTATGCATCTACCATGATTTGATCATGCATGTATGCCATGTCCTACTTTTACTTTGATGGGGTCCCTTCCCCACCTACCCGTTGTCCTTTACCCCCTTTCCGAGGCCGTTCCATCTATGTTTCCCTTTATTCCTTGTTTTGATGTTTTTTCATGTGAACATATTTTGCATTCACTCGAAACCCCATCCAACCTGATAGTCCTGTTTGTCCCTTTGACATGGCCACTTTTCCTTTTTACAACCCCCTATTCCAAGCCACGGATCATGTGTTATTAATTTTTGAAGAATTTTCTGTCCATTTCACGTGTTTTCATGGCAAACACACATTTTTTGCAACAGAACTACAATCTAATGTAATAGCCTTGACCTATATCTTCCCTTGGGTATTTTTCCTTCTTATTTCCAATAATTCTGATGTATGATTTGTCCATTATTAAATTTTCTGTAATTTTGGGTATTTTTGTGTATGTTTTTGACTATTTTTCCATGTGAATCTACCTTAGTTACCTCCGAATTTAATTTCAATTGCTTAACCCTGTTTGGCTTGGTCCCTTGCATGATTTTAATTTCCCTCCCTCTCGATCTGACCTATTGATTTTATTTTATTACTTTTTGCGTGCGTTTTTATGTTCTTTTTTTTCCTTTTTTTCCATGTGAATGCCCCCTAACGCCATCAGAATTGTGTTTTGACCAGAAGAACCTATTTCACTCGCTTCCCTTGATATTTTTCCTTTTTGTTGCCCTTCGTTCCCTTGCACGGATTTCTCCATATTCATTTTCGACTCCGTTTTTATTTGTGTTTTTGTTGTTTTTCCCATGCGAACACACCTTACTGTCCCCAAAACCTCGTTTGGTCTTTTCCATTTTATCCGAACTCTTCTTGTAGACATTTTATGTGTTCACTTTCTCGGGTTTCGACTACCGGATCTTTTTGTATTAAATTTTATTTCCTGTTTCAGGTATGTTTTTATGGTTTTTTTCACGTGAATGGTCCTATCTCTGTCAAAATGGCATTTTGATGTGATAGGCCTTTCTGGCCCGTCGTTTTGCTCACTTTTCCTTCTTTCTGCACTTCATTCTAGCAGACTGATTTTTCATAATTAAATTTCTTCTCATTTTGCGTCATGATGTCGCATAGGTTTACCCCACTCACTAAACGTTCCCAACAACACAATTTTTTGCTCCCCACCCGCGCAGATGCGCGAGTGAGGACCGAGGGGAGACATTTGTCTTTTATTGTTCTTCTTCTTAAATTTTTTTAATTACATTAAAAAAACACACACACACACACAAAATCCCCCCCCCCCCCAATTTTCCTATTCTCTCTTCTCTCTCTCTTTCTTTCTCTCTCTCTCTTTCTCCTCCTCCTTCCCCTTCTCCTTCCTCTCCTTCCCCTAGCACCCTCTTCTTGCGGCCGCCACCATCTCGAGCCTCTCTCCCCGCCATCACCGTTGCTTGTGAAAGCCTCCCTCCTTGCCTGCAGCGCCCTTTGCCTCGTCCCTCTTCCCAACCCCCTGCGGCCTCCTCGTCCGTCGGGCCATATGCCCGCCATCGACCCAGGTCGCCTCCACCTCCCTTTGGCTCTGCCACTAACCTAGGCCGCCTCAACCTCCTCCCTTTGGCTCCGCCCCCCACTACCTCTACCTCCTTCACCTCTTCCACTCCACCTCCTCCCCCCTACTCCACCCCTTCACACCCTTCCCACCACCCCCCATAGAATCCCTCCCGCATGCCCTCCTTCCTATCACCCCCCCACAGAAACCCCCCGCAAGCCCCCCTTCCCACATACCACAGAAGATGCAAAGAATAACCAAACAACACCACCACCCCCCCACAGGCATCTTTCACACCCTCTATCCTCTTACTTTCGAGTTTCGCCTCTCGCCTCCGTGTTGAGATTCCGTGGCGTTGTCCTTTGTGGCCGTTTGCATGCTAGTGCGGGTTTTGGATTTTCTGCTTGCTGGAAGGGCCCATTCATGCGCGAGGACGCGTGTCTCGTTTCGCTCGTGCCGCAGAGCTGCCGTTCGCATGCACATGATGTCAGTACCTCACTGTCCTGTCTTTGATTCTTTTATTCCCATAAATTAGAAAACCCGCGAAATTCATTAAAAATTTGGCAAAACGTGTAAAAATCAATTAAAAATTCATTAAATATCAAAAATAAAAATAATCTAAAAATTTCCTAAATTTTAAACACATTTCCTTCATTTTTTGACCATTTCAAACATAGAGAAAATTTTAAAAAATTAAAAATACAAAATAAATGAGAATTTTTCTTTAAAAATAGTACAAAAATCTCGAAAATAATTTTAAAAAAATCGTTTAATTTCTAGTAGCTAATTATGCCATTGAAAAAATAGAAAAATATAAACAAATCTCATTAAACTATAAAATTTCATCAAAATTTCATTACATTAAACGCATGTTGAAAATTTCTATATGGTGTTTCATTTTTTAAGTTTATATCCTCAATTTTCTAGCCAATCGGCCTGCTTGTTGGCTTTCGTTGTGGTTGCACTCATTTAGTGCTTGCATCACATCAGTAGATGAGTGCATCAAGTTTTTAGTTACATACACATCCCTGCCAGGTATTTCTTTCCTTTTCTTTTATTTTGGTTTTTCCAAAACCATGATTAATTATTAAAAGGAACTTTAATCCACATACGTTTTCACGGGCTTCTCGCACTAAGCACATATATTTTTAAACTAAAATCAACCCGTGGTTCACTTAGCACGTGCTTCGTGCGTTACAGATACATCAAAGTTTATTTAAAAATGAACATGCCGTCATAAGTATATCCATTAAACAAAAAGTACTAATGTGTGAATGGAGAGTTGCACGCACAGGATGGGGCTCTCAATGCACAAATCACAAAATTGTTCATGTGCATGGCACTATAAAGCTCTTTAGCCTTCCTTCTCGCACCATATGCTAGCATAAGGCGGGATGCACAATTGCACCATCAATTGCACACAAGGCATAACAACATTCGCACAAGTGGTCATGAGGATTCAATTAACAGGATGTGAGGAACTCGGTTGTCCTTCTATTATCATCAACAGAGCGTGAGACAGAGGGGGGGCTGAACATGATTGATTTTCCTTTCATCAACAATTGAGAGGTGAGGATTGAGGGATGTTTCAACACTTGGAGATAGGTACGTTATTGTTTCCCTATGCACATATGGACCAAGTCTCCTTCTCCATTACTCTCCACCTCATTCTCTTTGGTGCATTGCACAATAAGGCTCCCTAGCCTTCCTTCTTGCACCTATGCTAAATGGGTTGGGATGCACACTGATGCACCATCAACTGTGCACATTGGCATACTCCCTCTGAACCATTCTCTTTGTCGATTCCTAAATTGGATGTGAGCTACGGGTTTCAATCATTATTCTTCGAGTGACGTGTGCCATGGTGTGAGTGACTGATCTATCATTTTCGCATGAGTGACTGTCGAGATTGAGTGTTGTATACCTCGCTATCGACAATCTAACCAACATTTCAACAATAAAGCTACTTCCCTCGGTGCTACTGCGTGGTCCCTGCCATGTTGGATAAGTGTGTTGTTCCATCTCCTACCACTTCTATTTCCCATCCCCTTCACTTGGTTAGTAGATATGTAGGGTTTGATCAAAAGATTCCTAGAAGACGGGGGTGAAGTTTAGTTGATTCTCTTACTAGACCTTAGATTAATTGGCCATTGATTCTAGGGGAGTGGATGACTGCTAGTCAAGCATATCAAAATTATCTACATTTTGCTCAACAACATTCTCAATCTATAGATCCTCAATGAGATTGACGGCTCACTTTGCTTAGTACATGGTGTATATGCACATGCATTCACATAATGATCCGAAGGCTATTTCAAAGTTGTGCATGAATATAAATGTAAAAATTTATTCCCAACAATTAGATGTAAGATATCTTGTCTTGCTAGAGAGGATGTGTTGCCTTTAGCTTTTCCAAAATCCTCCAAAGACTTTTATGGATGAATCCTTATCCATGGACTGTTTTTGCAATCACCAAGCCTTCAAGAGGGATCATATTCATTGATATCTCTGGATGTATCTTTCATGATTCATAATTATATATCTCTCTTTTGGAGGTGCCATAAAGATGGTTGTTTTATGTTTAGTGTCTATGTTGTGTGTTAATTTATATGCGATGGGTTCATGGTGGTTGGATTTTTTATTTATTCCAGAGCTGTATTTTTGGAGATTTGCAGTGATGGTGATGCTGGATGGATAGCTCAAAATGAAAAGATGCAAAACCTCTTATATCCTTTATGAGTTTTTCATGATTTTTTTATTGTTCATAAGATGTGTTAATGGATAAAGGGTTTTTTTTCGTTGTATTCTTTATTAGATGCAGGTTATAAGATGGGGTCATGGTTAGATGGTGTTTCCTAAAGATTGTTGTTGAAGATCAAGTTGAGCTCTTTCATGAACTTGTTTTGGCTTGATTTTTATTGTTTTTGAGGGCTGAATGGTTGGTTTTATGGAGTCCCAAAAGGAACACCAAGGAAATAGGGTTTCTACTTGGTCTCTATGTTGAATATAAAGGGCAAGGACTAGTCACTCATCCCACCCTCTGTCTCACACTCTATTGATAAATATAGAGGGTAGCCCATACTCACATCCCCATCCGGTTAGGATGAAAGCTCACATCACTCTAGGTTTGTCAATGAATAAGTCTGGTACTTGGATTACATAATGGAAAAATCGTTTGTTGGAGGAATCAGAAGCACTTATGGGGTTATTGGATCCAGGCACCAAGGAAGGCATCTTTGAAACTTCTGTTGCAAGAGTTATGCTAGAGATCTGGCTGTCCTAGCCTGCGGGATGCTACAATCTTTTCCACAACCAACTTTCCATCCAAGGGTGTGTGCCACCTTTTCTTGGAAGGTTTGTTATGACAGGGAATTTCTTCCTTTTCTCCCATAACAACTTTGTTGTTATTTATACATACGATATATGATAGTACAAATACATATGTATACTAGTATAATGCATCAAATTCATATGCCAATGTATAGATACATATACTCCTATAATACATATGCACTTTGCATTATACAAGTACAAAAGAGATTAGATTTTTTAACATGCATCTCATCAAATTGAATCGTTGCTTGAAGAATAGTGAATCTCATTTACATGTCACATAATTTGAACTTTTTGTAGCATGTGAAAAATCTTTGTCATATGTAGGTCAATGTCCAAAGCGATGTATAGATTAGGCATAAATTGATGTACAAAATGATACATAGATTATGCATAATGCCATAGTGTATATGTATGCATATCTACATACCTATCATATGAGAGTACGTACCTATTTATATATCATAGTACACATATGCCATAGTAGTATATACCTATCTATATAGCTATCATATGATAGTAGATATATATACTACCATAATACATAGCACTTTGGATTATACAAATATGCAAGAGATTAGGTTTTTCTATATACATGTCATTAAATTGAATTGTTGCTTAGTGAGTAGTGGATCTCATTTATAGCATTGAATTATTTGAACTTTGTGTACTATTTGAAACATCTTATGTATCATTAAGTGGAAAATTGTTCCATCACAAATTTTACATGTGGCAATATATCCCTTTTAAGCCTTGTGATGGTGGGTAATAGATTGTACATGTGAATTATTTGCAAAACTCGTCTTGAATAATAAAGTTTTTCCATCCATGTTTTTAATTAATACACTTGTCAATAATATAATGTTCATCATGTGTAAGGTAGAACTGAATGGACTCACAAGTTAGTAATCCCATGGAGGAGTTTCAATGATTCATGTCTCAAGTGAGCCAAAATCCAATGTATAGCAAATGACTTAATGTATTATCATGTGGCACCTTGGACTCCTCACATTCCAAGCCAAAGTGTGGGTGGTAGCATTCTCATGAATGCATTTCTAAGCTGCCCTCCTTTGATCACCCCTTGTCCTCCTCAAATTTTCACCATTCCAATGACCGGGATAGTTAGGTGTAGAGGGAACCATAACCACACAATAATGCATTTATGCAACCAATACCACATAATCCTCAATATGGCCCCTGTAGCACACATCACCTCTAGAAGGACTGCAAACAACACCTTCTTGTGATCTAACCGAAGTCAAATGTGATGAGGTTGATGTTGTTGAGACCCAAGTGTCAACAATGCCACAAGCTGAAAATGCCAACAAGCAACACCCACAACATACTTTATCTAAGTCTAGTGAACCAAATCCTCCTAAACTAAAGAGAGTGCAAAAAAGAAAGAAACAAGAAACCCCATCCTATGCACAACATCTAACAATAACAATAATAAACCAATTTACTCAATGGAAGGATGCATGGATAGTATAACTCATTCACGCTCGAGGGTCTATGAATGTAAAGTTCACCAAACCACCAATGGCAAGGAGTGGGTATTCGGTCTAAGGTAGCCACACAACTAGCATCATTTATTAAGGGCTAAATTGACTTTTTTGGGGGCTAATTTTTGTTGTTTTTGTGGGCTGAATGGTTGATTTTGAGGATTTATTGATTGATTTTGGATGTGTTGGAAGTGCTTTGGAGTGTGTTGGGATAGGTTATGTTTGAGAAGCTCATGATGGTTTTTGGATATTCTGATAGGTTTTGTAATGAATCTGTTTGGTTCTGATAGGGTCTGTTTTGCCTCTATTTTGATACGATTTCTTTTTGTTTGTGAGGTTGAGATTGTGAATGAGTCTTTTGAGAAATCATTTAGAAGGTTTTTGATGGTTTGAAGTAGTTTTGGTTTGATTTGTAAGGTTTTTCATGCATTCTTGTGACCTTCTGTAGTATTCTGTAGAGCTTCTATATTTGTTTAGTAAGCCTCTGTTTGCTTCTGTATGTGTTCTGATGGATGGGTGTTTAGCTTGGGGAATGTTTTGCAATCTTGGAAGAGGAAGAATACAAGCTCAAAATAGCTTGAAGAAGTAGTTGAAGAAGACTTGAAGTGAAGAATGTAGTGATAGTGATAGTAGTGAGCTTCCAAGAGACATTGTACTAGCTTTGGTGACTCTTCATATTAGACATACCTCTTGGGAGTGGTATCCATGTCCAAGAGAGGATTATTGAGAGTAATTCTTGGTTATTCCAATGTACTATTGAGAGAGAGAATATGTGAGAGAGATAGAGTATGAGAGATAACCAAATTTCTATGAGAAAATGAAGATGATAAAAGATGAATACTATGTGATAAATTACATTCAAAGTTGATAATTCTTTTGTATCATTTTGGTTCTTTGATGATTTCTATGAAGAATATGTTAAAGATTTGTCGTGATAAATCCATGGAAGAATTACTATATGATGTTGCATGAAGATTTGTGAAGATTGATGTTGTTTTTCTTCTTGCGGTTGATTAAAGTATGAAGAACATGCTTGTTGCTATGACAAGATACATTTTTTTGCAATAGATTCTTCATTTTTATTGGTCTTCCTCTTCGGGCTCCATCATTGTTTCGAGAGTTTGACAGGGATAGTAAGGCACACAAGAAATGTTGGGGATGTGTCTATGTGTCATATAGAAAGGGAACAAGACCCACTATACTATATTAGAAAATGATCGTAAGGTCACTTACCAATGGTATAATTTTGCAAATGAATATATATGGAATTGTGAATAAACATCAAGATTGCATATCTTCTCCCATAAGTACCAAGCATTATCCTCAGGTGCCATAACATTAAAATAGACATATTTTGAGAATGACAATATAATAGTAGATTTACGTACCTCATCGAACTCATCCCAAGTATCATGATCAATGCCTTTGGGCTTTACACTCTTGGTTTTTATAGGCATAATCTACTACTTTTGAACCAGTACTATCATATTTGCATCTTTCAAAAAGTGAAGTTTGTGCGATTAAGCTTTCCAATATTAAAAATAGCACTATCATTCAATGAACTGGTCATAATAATAATATACCAATGTAAAATCCAAGAGCATGGGTTATTGTAAATGATTGCAAATTAGCCCCTAAAACTCAGCCAAAACAAATGCAAAATAGGAGGGAAGACCAAACTATAAAATTGTCCACCAGCTCTACAAGTAATAAATTGCCAAAGTGCAATGTCTGCTCTCTAAGAAAATGTTGAAAATTGTATTACAACAATGCTGAAATAAAGACAATAGTATATGTCAATCTAACTATGGGCAAATAGCCAAGAAAGCAAGCTCCCATTGCTAGGGATATCCGAGTAGCAACCGAGATACAAAGAATGCAACTAACAATGACTAAGCATAGACTACCAATACTAAAGATTGTCACAAACTCAAATTGTGAGTAAGCCATACATCCCATAAGTATATACATCATTGACAAACTACCGATAGAGGTAAGTATCGATGTTCAAAGAATACGGAATCAAAATATCCCATAAGCAAAGGTAGCTGCATCCAATAGCATACAAGAGAGCATATACATGAACCAAGAGTCCCACTATCTCAAAGAACTAAGCTTTGTCAAGTAAGTATAAGTGTTTTCCACTAAAAGAAAATCTAAAATGCAAAGTGAGCAGACAAAGCTCAAGACATATACATAAAAGCATATGAAAAGCTCAAGTGTATCACAAATATATATGGGAGCATAAGTGTTGAATGAAGCTTCAGTATCTATAAGTGAGTAAGCATAAAAGCTCAAAGCAATTGATCAAAGCAGAAGTACATCAAATGTAGCTCAAATCCAATTGCAAAAGTACATCATAACCATATCCAAGTTCATTTATCAATGCTAGACATCACGGTAGACGTGTAGTATACCCGAAATACTATGTAGGCACAATAGGTATTCAAAGCATGAAGCTCATTGTTATATGCTTGCTATCTAAATTAATATGATAAAAATAAAAATATGCAAATTTGAGCTAATCAAGCTTAAAAAAATCAAAATAGCATCCCAAAAGCATAACCATACCATTCAGGCAAGAACCAAAATAGCATCCTCAAAGCATTAAACATGCATTATGGAATTTAGTACTAGTTGTCCAAACCATAACTATTATGTTCTATGTGAAACAGAGACTAAAAAGCATCATAGAATGAACTCTATGAGTGCTCAAATTCGTAGCTCTCGTCATGCTCTTTGTTTGTAGCTATAGAATTTCTGAATTTGATAATGCATGCAAAAGTTATGGCTGAAATACGATAGTGGGGACAAGCTATCATAGTTATCCAATACTTTTACAATATGCTTTGTATCCACTCAAAATAGATAGAATGGTTGCTTCTCTACTCAATAAGCATTCAACAAATCTCAACTAAGCCCTATGAAGCCCTCAACAAGTGAGGAGTAACCTTGAATAAACCAAGAGAAGAAAAGACTCAATGCATACCTTGAGAGGAAGAAGCAATGGTTGCCATGAAACATTGAGTTGAAGCTTTAAATCCAAGGTGAAGCAAAGGGCGAAGAAGCTTCTCAAATGGTTGGCTCTAATACCAATTGAAAGATAGAGCATGCATGGAATCACACAAGTGGAAGCAAGAGCAAAGCAAGAGTTATGGTGGATGGAGCAAGAGAGCAAGAAAGAGAGATACTATATATGGGAATTTCAATAGTCACAATGTGTGATCACAATAGTCACAATAGATACAATATATGGGAATTTCAATAGTCACAATGTGTGATCAACCTTTCCTTATGCAATAATCATTAAAAGAATAAAGAATAAAGTGATAGTGATGTTCATTTGCCACCTATAGTGTATAGGTGTACGATCACGATGTGTGATGAAAATATAGGGTGGCATAGGCACAATCATCTTTACCTTGAACACGAGTACTAAGGAAGACACTGTCTCCAATAAGCCTCCAAAATCCAAGCCAGATCAAGTGACCACCCAAGGAGGACACTAAAAGAAGGACAAAAAGATAGAGGAGTCTCTCAGTGATATGGCTAAAAGGAAAACTTAGAGGAAAAGAAAGCATTTGAGGAGGATATGTGCAAACAGAGCTTTGGATCAATATTGTTTAGTAGATGATTGTGCTTATTCTACATGCTTTTGGATGTTACCTCCTTTTAAGGTGTTGGGGGTAAAGGCACTCGTGTCTAGTCATCTAAAATTACTCACTGTACGCTATACCTACACACTTGTACATTGCAAGGCGGATGCCCATCATTGTCACTTTATTCTTTATTCTTTCAATGAATACTGAATAAGGGAAGGCCGGTCACACATTGTGACTGTTGGAGTTTCCACATACAATGTCTCTCTCTCTCTCTCTCTCTCTCTCTCTCTCTCTCTCTCTCTCTCTCTCTCTCTTGCTCCATCCACCGTAATTTTTTCTTCACTCTTACTTCTACTTGTGTGCTTCCTTTCAACTAGTATCTGAGCTTAGACTCGAGGAGCTTCACTAATCATTTTCTTTAGCCCATAAAGAAGCTTCAACTCAAGGTTTCATGGTAGCCATTGTTTCTTCCTTCCCAAGCATCCATTGAGTCTTTCCTCCTCCTGACTTATTCCCGCTTACTCCCAGCTTCTCGAGGAGCTTCCTAGGGCTTACTCGAGCCTTGCTGATTGCTTACTGAGCTTTGAAGTATTGAGAGATAGGCACGTGAACCCATCGTATCCAATGCCTTTATTTACTTTACACACCCTGATCAAAAACCTTTACGTTGTAGGTAGCAGACGCCCATCACTATTACTTTATCCTTTATTCTTTAGTGACTATTGAATAAAGGAAGGTTGGTTAGACATTATGATTATTGGAGTTTCCATATATATACTCTCTCTCTCTCTCTCTCTCTCCACCATAGCTCTTGCTTTGCTCTCAATTTCGCTTATGTACTTCCACTTGAGCTCTACCCTTCAACTTGCACTTGGATCATTAGAGATAGTTGCATTATTGTCTTCAAATAAAGACACACTACTCATGGCCAATGCATCTGTATCACTAATACAATTGATCCTCCGTGGAGTTCATTGCAAATCAACAGGCTCCAAATTCAGAGCATTTTCAATCGAAGGTGGCTTCTCAAGCCAATATGCAAGTGGGTTAATGTCAAAATACTCCAACTATGGTTGGCAATGAGTGCTTCTTTGTACTAGTATTGAATTTTCTTATCACTATTTGTTGGTTACTTTCAAAAATCTAAAAGATTTTTTACCTTAAGCATGTTCATAAGTGCTGAAGTATCATCATCCCATTTTGACCATTATAAAGCTATGTGTTAATTATAAACACATAGACCATTTTCATCATCTCTTATCTCATCATGGTAAACATCACATTTGAGCTTGTTACTTATTAATGTAAACATTAATTCATTTGTTTATGCACTACTTGGATATTGTGTAAAGGATTAAACACTATCATTGCCTACTATAGTTGATAAGACCTTCATATCATGGCCATGGCCTATGCATTGCAATGTCAAACCTCAAATCCGTAAGTTCGATGGAAAATACTTTCATCAATGGCAAGTATTAGTGAAGTACAAAATGAACAAAGTGGGATTACTCGCCCTTCATTAAAGAGACCAAAGTTATTGACCCATCCAACCCTACTAATGTAGAAGTTGATGAAAGAGCCCAAGCCATAATCATGCTTCATATGGATGAATCTTTGGTTCATCACATTTTCCAAGTCTCCACTGCCAAGGAGAAATGGGATGAGCTTGAAAAGCTTTATGGGGCTAGAGAAAAGAACTCTAAAATTTTCCTCAATATCAATTTTTAAAGCCTAGAGTACAAGCAAGGATAAGACTTGGGTACATTTATCTCTCATATGAAGGGGCTCATGGCATAGTTGTCCTCGGTTCAAGCTCAAATTCATGATGAAGAAGCCATTGCCGTTCTCTTGAAAGCTGTAAAGAAGATATTCCCAACCCTTGTAACTACTCTCATAAATATCCCTAATCCGGCCTTGGAAAGCACCATGCAATCTTGTTTGGATGAGGAAAAATAAATAAAAAAGAAGGTAGTGGTCATGTATCTACTTCAACAACACGTGATCAACTTTTGGTTCATATTATTTCCACTAAACACTCCTTTTGCAATAAAAAGGGACATATTGTAAACAACAAATGGAAAAAATATCCTGACAAAAAATGTAAGAAGACAGGGCATATCACCAGTAAATGCTCTACCATCCCTCAAGTACCAAAAGAATTGGAGGCCAACTATGTCTCCACAACACCTAATGATCAACTCTTCTAAATCTATAAATCCTCTACCTATAAGCACTCTTGTAGCTTGATTTGCAAAGGCATCTCATTGATTAAGGGGGAAAACATCAACATGTCTTGTAATCCGATGCTACTCTGACATTGAGGGGAGGTGTTGAGAGATAGGCATGTGAACCCACTATATCCAAGGGTGGATAAGGGTAGATGAGTGTGGATGGACTAGAGGGCATGGGAATCCCTAACCCTAGCCACCTAGAGGCTATTTAAACAACCCTAAAGGTCACTCTAAGTGCGTGAGGGAGTACCCTTATTGTACTTGTGAGCAACTTACTAAGCAATATTTTTTTCTTATACTTTGAGATCTCTTCTCCCTCTTGTGCACACTTTCCCATGGTGTCACTTTGATATTCTAACAAGAAGTAACAATTCTATCCAATTTGAGTGGATACAAGACATGTTGCAAAAGTCATAAATAGCTATGGTACCTTGAATACACTTCCGTATTTTGCCTGTAACTTTTGCATATGATATCGAATTCATATATTTTATAGCTAGAAACGAAGAGCACAATGAGAGATATAGATTTGGGCACTCATAGAGTTGATTCTATACAATTTTCAATTCTCTTTTTACATAGAATATAATAGTTCTAATTTAGATAGCAAGCATTTGATTGGTTTATGCTCTATTGATACTTGTGGAAAATGTTTGCAATGTTTGAATGACACATTGATGCTCCAAAAAGGCTTTTGGGATGATTAGAGCTTGATTAGCTCAATCATTGAAGTGTTTAATACTGTAATAATAGTTTAGGCAACAAGCATATAATTGTGAGCTTCATGCTTTAAATACCTATTGTGTCTACATGGTATTTCAAATATACTATATGTCTACTATGATGTTTAGCATTAATATGTGAGCTCAGATATGGTTATGACATGCTTTGGCACTTGGATTTGAGCTACATTAGATGTACTTGGGCTTTGGTCTATTGCTTTGAGCTTCCATGCTTACTCACTTAACATGTATTGAAGCTTCATTGGATACTTATACTCTCAGATATATTCGTGATATGCTTGGGCTTTCAGGATGCTTTGATGTGTATGTCTTGAGCTTTGCTTGCTAACTTTGCATTCCGCATTTGCTTCTAGTGGGAGGCACTTGTACTTGGCATAGCTTGCTTCTTTGAGATAATGGAACTCTTGGTTCATATATATGATCTCTTGTATGCTATTGGATGTAGTTATCTCCACTTGTAGGTTGATTTTATTTCGTATGCTTTGGATACTAACACTTACCTCTATCAGGAGTTTATCAATGATGTATACATGCTTCTTAGTTATGTATTGAGCTTCATTACTCTCTGCTCAGTCAATTGTGTATTTGATGGATCTCTATCTTGGGATCTTCTACATTCATGATCTATATGCTTATGGGATGTATGGTTTACTGACACTTTGAGTTTGTGACAGTCTTTGGGTATTGATGGTTTATGCTTAGTCATTGTGTTCGTTGCATTCTTTGTGTCCCAATTGCTACTCGGATATTCTTGGTAGTGAAAGCTTGCTTTCTTGGCTATTTTTCCATAGTTGGATTGACATATACTACTGTCATATTTCAAAAATGTTGTAATTATAGCTTTTAACGTTCTTTTGGAGAGCAAACAGTTTGCTTTGGAATTCTATTGATTGCATGTTGTGAATAGCTATATCCTCATTTGTTCTAGCCCTTTTGCCCACCCTTTGGAATTAGTTTCAGGGATGTTTTGATGAATTTTTAGTATTCCATATCCTTGTTATTTGTAGACGTATGCAATCATTATGGTAGGTTCATCAGTGCTATTTTCAATATTGAAAACCTTGATGGCAATAACTTCCAATATTGGAAGACATAGATACGGCAAGTCTTGGTGTAGAAGAGACAAGTTAAACCATTGAAGTTGGAGCACATCAAGCATTAGTTTTATGATGTAAAGGATTGGGCAAAACTTGATGAGCTATGCAAGTGCATTGTCATTCTACCATTATCAAAGAAAATGTATTTTAATGTCATTGACACTAAGGGTAGTGCTAATGCATTATGGAAAAAGATTTGTGATAAGCAAAGTCATGCATCTCAATTGTATTAGCTAAAGAAGCTTGCAAACCTTCGCATGAAGAAGGGTGTGACTATGTTTACTAATATGAACGAGTTTCATTTCATTTTCAGCCAGCTTATCTCATCCATTCTGAACGTTGTTATTCTTTCTATGAGATGGTTATTATTTCATAATATGATGCATGTGAACTCATATTGATCAGCTCTTTTAAATACCTATCATCGTCTTGGCTTGACTATATTGTCCAACAAATTGTAACCTCTTTCATTCTCATGTTCTGCTCCAAGCATAGGTTCGAATGGAGAGTTTTTACGATGGAGCTTCACAATCCTTTCGATGGATTATTTGGCGACTGCGGATGTAAAGCCTTGTCCTTGGAGCACAACAACAATGAGGATTGGATTATATGTCATTACTGTGGCAAGACTAGCCATACAACCAATGAATATTTCCATAAGAAAAGAGCACAGTAGATACAGAATGATCACCACTAGAACCAATTCATGAATGAAGAAGAAGAAGAAGCAGAAGCAAATACTTCCGCTACCATCAACAACTCTGAGAGATTATTCTAATGAATTTTCATTGTATCTTTCATATGTTTTCCCTATAATGGATCTCTATTTTTCCCTTAGTGGATTTGCTTTGTAAAAACCCTTGCCAAAGATGTAAATTTTCAAGCTTTAACTTGACTAGGCTGCCTATGAGCTAGTCTCTCGGGCCATATCACCATGTAGGGGGGGCAAAAGCCAGCAAATGTAGGGACTCATCATTTGAGGGGGGTGTTAAGAAATATAAAAATGATGTATGCTCCAGGAACAGATATCCTGAATCCCATATGCACAGTGAGAGGAGAGTGGAACAACCCAACTTCTATAAAGCATTGTACTTAACTATCACTTTCACAATGATGAATACAATATCATGATGCTTTCCTCTTTTAGTTAGTGTCATTGTCAATCCAATACACAAGATTGTCTCTATGAGTCCAAGCTTCCATCTTGGAACCTAATTCACTTGTGTAACAGTTGTCTACTCATTGTCCATGTCAACATGAATTTAGTCTTCATCTTCCAACCTCCATAGCTCCTGCCATGCTCTAGATCCGACATTTTAACAGTGTGGTCCAAGAAACCTCTATCATATCCTCATTTGTGGGTCTTTGGATGTGAGGCTTTCTACCATATTCTCAAAGATAAGTGCAATAAGTTGGATTCGAAATCTACTAAATGCATCTTTCTTAGATATAGAGATAGAGGTGAGATGGCCTATTGCCTTTGTCTTTCAAGAGGAGCCTCCTATTACAATACAACTAGCTAGATAACTTGTAGTTGATGATGTAGTGACCCAAGATCCGCCTATTGTGTAGGATCATGTTATTAGACAAATAGGGCATGCTGTATAGGCCCCATGGCCCACTTTGAGGTGCTCTATTAGAGTTTTACGTCCTCCTGATCATTATAAGCCCTCTATGGATTATGTCATGGTGATAAATTCAACTAAGCCACTTACCAATGAGGAGGCTATGTACTGAGGTGATTCTCATTCTTGGGAGAGGACTATGCAGTTTGAGTTTGATTCACTGTAGAAGAACTGTACATGGTCATTAGTCCTTGATTGCTACCTGATGGGAATTGTGCATTGCTATACAAGTGGGTATACAAGCTAGAGTACCCCTAGTCACCCTAAGCTAGCATATAAGGATAGATTGGTTGCAAAGGGTTTTAAGTATGAGCATGGTATTGACTTTGATGAAATATTTTCTATTGTACTTAAGATGACTCCCTTATGCTTGGTCTTGGCCTTGGTTACTCAGATGGATTCGGATTATTATCAAATGGATGTGAAGATGGCTTTCTTACATGGGGACTTGCATGATTAAATTTATATGCTACTTAACCCAAGGGTTTTGCAAAGAAAGGTAGGGAACACCTAGTGTGTAAATTAAATAGGAGTTTTTATGGGTTCAAAAAGACACCTAGGGAGTAGTAAGCTTTTATGTAGTTGCAGGGGTATTTCTACAACGGTATGGATCCATGTTTATATACAAAGAAGGCCCGTAATAGTAGCCTTATTATTTTGGTGCTTTATGTTGATGATATGCATATAGTTGGGGGTGCTCATGTGAGTTGGATGCTTTAAAGATTTAGCTTTAGAAGAGCTTTAAGATGAAGGACATGGAACATGCCTCACACATACTTGGTATGCGTATTACACACAATCGCTCTAAAGGACTTTACTTATCCCAAAGGTACTATATACATAGAGTACTTGAGTGGTTTTATATACATGATAGTAAGCCTATGGACTGTCCTTTACCTTCTTATGTAAAGGTTAGTCAGGTCAATTGTCTGTAGTCAGATGATGAGAGGGTTGAGATGTCTAAGGTTCTATATGTATTCGAAGTGGGTAGTTTGATGTATATCATGATAGCCAGTTGTCATAACATAGAATTTGCAGTGAGAGTCGTGGCATGTTGTATAGCTATACCTGGTAGGCGATAGTGGGATACCATGAAGGGTAACGTGAGATACTTAAAAGGTACAATAGACATATGCATTTATTATGATAGCCAGAATATAGGAGTCGAGGGCTACACTTACTCAAATTATGCAAGATATGCAGACAGTAGAAAGTCTACCTCTGGATATGTCTTTATTTGTGTTGGAGGTGTTATCTCTTGGATGCAAAAATGCACATCATTGTCTACTACCAAGGTTGAGTACATTGCAGCCATTAACATTTGCAAGAAGGCCCTATAGTTAGGCTGTATGCTTGCAAATCTTGGTATGACAATGATTCCTATAATATATTTAGATTTGATGAGTGCCATTCGGTTGGCGTGTAATTTGGTCTTCCATGCAAAGATAAAGCACATTGAGGTATACTAGCACTTCATTAGGAAGGTAATAGATGATAAGTCTATTGAGCTTATCAAGATACCTATAGATACAAATCTTGCAGATTTGCTCATTAAAAGTCTCCTAATGGATATGTATGCCTTCCTTTAGGAGGTTGATGGGTGTAGGACGAGATGATGTCTTTTCCAAACCTATTATACTCTATATATATGCTGTACTTTCTCTTTTTTAATTTTACTCCTCACTAAGGCACGTTTACCTTTAAGTGGGAGGTTGTTGGTGGTAAAGGCACCTATGCCTAGCTAGGATCCCACATTTACTCACTATACACTATACTCACATACTTGTGGACTATAGGTGGCTAGCACCCATCATTGTCACTTCATTCTTTATTTAGTCAACGACTCTTGAATAATGAAAGCTAGTCATATATTGTGACTGTTAGAGTTCGCATATACGATGTCTCTCTCTCTTGCTCCATCTACCATAAATCTTGCTTCAATCTTACTTTTACTTATGTGCGTCCACTCGAGCTCTATCTTTCAGAAGGGTAGTAAGGATGGACTATCTCCAAAATATTATTATTGGAACTATATACAATTAAGTAGTCGTATACCAACTAAAAGAGACTTTGGAATCCTTAAAGCTCAATTTTGCACATTATTGAAGAGATGTGATATGCTTCTACAAAATGTTCCAAAGATAGTAGCATCATGCCTTATTCTACACAATATGTGTATTGTGCACAAAGATAGTTTTGATGATGCATGGATATGTGAAACCAAAACGAAGCTTGAGAGAGAAAGTAGCATGTCTTGTCACCATCAAAATAGTTTGAGAAATGGATTAGTAAAGATTGCTACATTAACTATCAATAATACCATGCAGGTACTTCAAAGAGCTCAATCAACAAGGCTGACATCGGGATCCAACCAACCTGGAGGAGTAGCTCAAAGGGACAATGTTGCTTGAACCATGTTTTGAGAGAGTAAGAGAATGCAAATGTGAGAATGATATTTGGAGATATTGACTCTGTGGAGGAGAACAAAGATAGAATCGACTAAAATCAATTTGGCTTGCTAAAAATTAAAGTTAATATTTATAATTAGTTGTGCTAGTTTTGTTAAATTCAGATGACTTTTGTGTTAATCGCATCAATTTATATATTTATAATCAAAGATTATGTTATCTGGTATTAACTAATTGTGTCAATAACCTATTAGTGTTGATGATTATGTCACTAATCAAAGATCAACTAATATACACACATAGTGTTAACTAGCATTTCGTATGCACGGAATACTAGGCCACTTTTTTCAAGGGCAAGCAGTAGCATAGTACCTTAGCTCAACAATCCATTTCTCCTCTTTCTTTCTTATCCTTTCTCTCTCTATTTCTAAATTTTTTATTCTCTCTCTCTCTCTCTCCCATCAAATGTGAAATTCTCTCTTATTCTCTCTCTCTCCTCTTTTCTTCTCTCCCCTCTCCCCTCTCTTTTCCTTCTCTCTCCCACTCCTATTTTTTCATTTCTTCTTCTTCTCTCTCTCTCTCTCTCTTCATTCATTCTTTTATTTTTTTCTATTATCTGATTTAAAATGTATATTTCCTCTCTTTATAATTCTCTCTCTCTTTGTTCACATTCTCTATTCTCTCTCTCCTTTTATTCTCTCCTCTTCCTTCTCTCTTATTTTTTCCTTTTTTCATTTTGTCTTTGTATTTTAATTTTGATTTTTCCTCTATAATTCTCTCTCTCTTCTTTTTTCTCTCCCTTTCCCTCCCCCTCTCTCTCTCCCCTTTTCTTCTTCTTCCGTCTCTCCAATCTTTTCCTTCTTTCTCTCTTTTAAAATTTATCTTTCCTGTCTTTGCCACCCCTTCTTCTCTCTCTCTCTCCCTTTCCTTCTCTCTCAAAAAAGTTTAAATTTAAAAAAGACTCTTCTCTTTCCTCTTTTACTACCCTCTCTCCCTATTTTCCTCTTTTTTCTTTTTCTTCTTCCCTCTCTCTCTCTCTCCTCTCTCTAATTTTTTATATTTTTTCTTTAAATTATTATCTTTTCTCTCTTTGTTCATATTCTATCCTTTCCCCCCTCTCTCTCTCTCCTCTTTTTTCATTTTTTTCTTCTCTCTCTCTCTCTTCTCTTTTTTCATTTTTTTCTTCTCTCTTTCACTCTCTTTTAAAATTTTTCTTCTCTCTCTCTCTCTATCACTCTCTTTTAACTTTTATTTTTTCTCTCTATTTCTCTCTTTGTTCCCCCTTCCTCTCTCTTTTCTTATTATTCTTCTTCTATCTCCTTTTTCCTCCTCCTCGCCTCTTAAAGTATGTGAAAAACTATGTTAAAAATTTACAAATTAAAATTTAAAAAAAATATATAATTAAAAAATTTAATCTAAGAGAGAGAGAGACAGAGAGAGAAAGAGAGAGAGCCTATGCTCTACACATAAGAGAGAGGGGGGGTTTTAATTAAAAAAGGGAGAGAGAGAGAGAGAGAGAGAGAGAGTCTAAGCCTTACATACGAGAGAGAGAGAGGGGGAGGGGGGAGAAGAGTTAATTAAAAAGGGGAGGTAGAAGAGAGAGGGAAAGATCACGTGTAGAAAGAAGAAAATTTAATTGAAAAAGGGAGGTTAAAAAAAAAGGGTAGGTTGGAACGTACAACCGAGATAATATAACAAGTATAGATTGCTAGCGAGGTAGACAACTATTGGCTAGAAAAAGTGTCCGCCACGTAGGTAGGTAGCATGTGCCCACGAACCATTTCAGTCGGGGCTTCAAAGGAGGAACGCGCAACGATGCGCTGAATCTCACAGCTGGCACGTGGGATAATGCGCTACGCCGCGGACCCTGGAACTGGCTGGAAGACCTTTCTTCTCTTTCGTTAGCTAAAAATTACATTGCTCCCTGACTGCTTCCGAGAGAGATCATGGCGCTCACAGAGCATCAACGCTCTCTTCTCAGAGAGCGGCTCCACTCGGCCACTCTCGTTGACTCCCATGCTCACAACCTTGTCTCGCTCGATTCATCCTTCCCTTTCCTGCGATGCTTTTCCGAAGCAGAGCACGAGGCAATGTGGGACATTCCTCACACTCTCTCATTCAAGGTAAGACATTGCCACCTCCATAACCTCCCAAAGACAAAGGTTGCTGATCGAGATTCGGAGGGAGCTTCTGATCACACAAAATGTCAGCAGCTGGGGAAAATTAGGAGAGCAGCTGGGCAACATTGGATAGAAATTTTCTTCTTGATAGGCCTTTAACAGTGGATGGATCCTGCTCAGAGTAAGAGGAAACTGAATTTCTATGCACATTCTGGGCTCCTGATTGCCATACGAAGGGAGCTTCTGATCACTAAAAATTGTCAGAAAATGAGAAAAGTAGAGAGCAGATGAGGAAAATCCAGTAGAAGTTATCCCCATGACAGACGCTGGATCCTATTACGATTTGAAAGGAAACAGAATTACTTCTGCATATTTCTCTGCTTTGACGTTTCAAGGCTGACCTTTTTGCCCTTGCATGCTTACAGAGAAGCGTGAGGGACATCGCAAGAATCTATGGATGTGAAGCATCCTTAGAAAGCATTGAAGCGCATCGGAGATCACTTAGTGATGAATCATTATTTTCCAAATGCATCAAAGCTTCAAATATTTCTGCAGTTCTTATTGACGATGGACTGAAATTACCGAATATGTATGATTTCGAGTGGCACCAACATCGTTTCCCCAATGTATATAGAGTGTTGAGGATTGAAACACTAGCCGAAGATATATTAAGCGAGGTAATCATTTGGCCTTGCTCTATGGAGTTCCATTTCTTAATTTTTGGATGCGATGTTGTTTTATTTTGTCCTTTTTGTTTGACATATTCACAATTCGCATGTTTGGCACCATTTGCTGTGATTTGCACAAGTCAATGTACCATACAGCTTTACCTCGCTGGATTTTTATCTATGTTGTAATGGATCGTAAGATGATAAAGTATCAAGCATGCTGTTAACAAACAATACAAGATGAAACATAAAGAACCTCTGAGCAATCTCTAGATAGCTGAGGCTGTTCGTATCAAGGAAGTGGAAGCACCACCCTTCTTGAGCATAAGGTAATGCTCTAAAACTTGCACTGTGCTGAACCTAACTCAGCCATGACTGAAGTTCACTCCAACTGGTAGGCATCAATATAAAGTTTTAGCAAATTAGGTGAATTTTCTTGTCACTGTCCATCCGTTTTGCATCAATTGGTGGGTAGTGATAAAACTTTATCAAAAAGTGATGGGAAATTTTACTCTTTACTTTCCTTTCCTTGTGTGCCTATATCGGTTCAAGAATCAAGCTCTCATTTGGCTCTTCAATCTCTATGTGTATCTTATTAGCAATATTCTTTAGTCCATTACTGTGGAAAGACTTAAGAAAACTCACATGAAAAGCATTATGAATCTTCCAATGATTACGTAGCTTTAACTTGTAAGACATCTCATTGATTATTTTGGGTCACTTGAAAAGTCTTTGAATATCTCATGTTGAGTTTAGTGTAAAGATGCTCTTTAACCTTCATTATCTTTAAATTGGCCTCTCAAAATGCAATGAAATCCAATCTCCTCAACAAACTCTAAAGCACATGATGGGCTAAATAAGCTCAGTGGCTTAGGAGCTTGTTCTTCTTTGGAGTTTGGGCTGTTTTGGCAATGCCCGTCACGGTCATCTCAACTTTAACACCATTCAATGGGCTAGATATCAAAGTTTGATATAGGGATTATGAGACTTTTCTACTTGGTTTCCATTGCTTTGACTCAGTTGCCTTGAGGGAAAGTAACATAGGTGCCTTTTGCCCAAGTAGCGTCACGTCATGCTACTTTTCCCTTGGAGCTTGCCCTTACAGATTTATTGAGTATAATATGCACTCTTTCATTGGGCAAGGCCATTTGTTTGATGGTGATTATAGATTAATTTTTGATATATGTTTGGGCTTTCTTATTGAAACACAAATTAAAGGTTTTCTCTTTTTTTCATGAGTGGAAGACATTAGTGGAGAATCAATTCACCTTTAGGGTATGAGCTGTTCATATTGATCTTGGAGGTGAGTTTTGCTCCTTGGAATTTGGAAGGTCTTGTAGGCCGACATTCATAAGTTGTTTGTCAATATAGGTACTCCATTGGAGAATAGTCTAGTGGAGCCACAAAATTGGACCATACTAGAGATGGCAAGATTCATGCTTGAGTACAAAGGGCTTCCATATACCCTCTAGGTTGAGGCCATTACAATTGTTGTACACATCGTGACTAGTCTTCGACAGTTGCAATGTTTGGAAAGATGCCCTTTGAGATCTATATTGAATAAAAGCTCTCCATCGTGTATTTTTCCATCTTCGAATGTGATACTTATTTCCATGTGTCAAAGGACCAGAGAGGCAAGTTAGATGCTAAGTCTAAGCAACATATTTTTGTTGGTTATAGCCTTCATACCAAGGGCTCTCCTCTTCAATTCTATGTAACAAACCTTTTTTATATCAATTGTTACCAAGACACATTGGCTCAATGATTTTAAATTAATTTGATATCCATATACTTTGAAATTGAATTTGTATTATTTAAATGTTTTAAAATATGGTTAAATGTTCATCTTTCTATTTAAGGGTGACCAATGGCCAGAACGCCCTATAATTATACTTGGGTTGCCATTGATGAGATGCCTAAGAGAAATTAAAAGTTTAGTTGGCCGGCAATCAGATGTATCAAAAAGCTTAGATAACTAAGACTTTTACACTTGGTTAGTCACATTGACTAGAAGCCCATATAATGAGTGGTTTTAGAAAGTGAAACTAGATGTTCATAATCAAAGAAGCAAACCATCAACTGGTTAACCTATATAATGAAGCTTTGAAGAATCTAAATCTGGGGACTTCTAAAATTTAGGAGGTTACTATTTTTGAAAGTTGCTCAAATGAAAATTTTGTTTGTATCAAAGGCTCCAGAATTTTGAAAGGAATAATTTTGTCTTTAGCAGCTATCTTAAATTTTTAACTTTTTGAGAGATTTTTACAGTAGAAGGTTTAGAAGCTTCTTTCGCTAGAAAAGTGACATGTGGCATCTAGAATAGGACATGTGTCATTTTAAAGAGACAAGTGTCTCTACGCTTGTCATTTTCAGTAAACATTTGCCATTTGTAGCCTCTACTTTTCACTTTTGAGCACCCAAGCCCCACACCTAGACATTGGAGGTCTCTCTTATAATTTGGAATGAGCTCTCTTATTGAAATTTCAGCCTCTTCATTTGGAATGAGCTTTCCTGTTGAAATTTCTGCCTCATGCTTTGTACTTTCCTATCTATCTCTCATCCAAGGAGCACTTTCTGCTTAGTTTGATCTAATCCAAGCACTGAAGAAGAAAATCAGCTTGCTATTCAGAGTTTGCAGAAATTAGGGTTTCAAAACCCTAATTTTCAAAATTGTGCAAATCAGCCCTTTTGTATATGGTTAAAGCACTTCGTGCACGTGGTTTGTTTCAATAAATTCGTGCAAATGGGGAGGGGCCGGTTTCTCTTTCAACTCTTTTTTTTTTTTCGTAAAAGGTAATTGTATTAATTACGAAAAAATACAAGATTACTTGATTACAAGATAGTTGATGATACTAAGCCATCAGGTGAAGAAGTTCTCTCGCTCTCTCTCTCTCTCTTTTTGATTACAAGAGGCACGAGGGCCCTAGGTCAACGTGTGGGAAATCCCCGTAGTAATGCACTAAAAAAGTTACACCAATCATGGCAACGACCCAAAGGCAATTGCCATATGCCAAGGAAGCAAATCCTCCCGAGGGAGCAAGTCGGAGTGTCGGATGAGATCTAGCTGCCAATGCAAGAGGCCTTTAAGCTTGGCAATATGGCGCGGTACATTAGAGGCCGAATCAAAGAGAAAAGCATTGCGCGTGGTCCAAATGTGCCAGCATCCCCAGTATCTGAAAAAGTGAAATAAGATCTTCATATGCAATTGTGGCGGTGTGGGATACTTTGGGCGCACAAAAACCCAGTCGAAAGGAGTTAGTGAGGACCCCACCACAGTGCGCTAAATGTGCGACAAGAGTGACCAGATATTCTTGGCGAGCGGGCAAGAAAGAAAACGATGTCGGGCCGATTCCGCCGTTGTGGTACAGAAGAAACAATTGCCATTCGAGATGCGATGCTTGGCAAGGGCCGAGGCAAGAGGAAGACCACCAATCATTACCTGCCAAAGAAGGACCTTGCATTTGAAAGGTGCCTTATTCAGCCAGCCCTCCATCAGCGTTGTCTGCCACCATGTCAGCGATTTCCGCAGTCCCCAAACAGTATTAGCTTTGTCACCCAGCCATTGGTGATCCTGAATGAGAAGATGATACACTTGATTAGTAGAGGCCTTTTCCAGACTCAACCGGCCTGCAAGGTCCCAGTCCTGCCAAGGGCGATCCACAGCCAGGGCAGGAAAGGGTTGCCTACCCTGAAGCTCCGACGAAAGCTTTCCCCATAAATCACGGTATCCGCGCGGGATCTTGAAAAGTCGCCTAGCAGTCCGAAACGATACGAGGACATTGCAAGTGGCAAGGGTAGCATCCGCAACCGACGTCACACCTAAACGGGCCATGCGGTTAAATCTCAGTCTGAGCTGATGTTTATCTTCCCATGAAAGTAGTCTCGATACTGCCAACAATTCCAGCTGAAAGGAGTTAGTCTGCAAGCGGTCCCCTACCGGGTGCCAACGGGCCTTTTGGAGCACCACTTTCCAAGAGCCGACCAAGTGCAGTAACAAAGCGGAAGAGGGACTGGAAAAACGGGAGTCAACATTAAGGACATGCCACCAGGAGGCCCGAAGCCGGGTGTTACCATAGCGGAGCCCGCTGTCCTCAAGAAAATAACGGGTGATGATCCACACACATGGCACGAAAAAGGGACCAACGGAGAGCTAGCATATGATTTTCTGCATCCAAAAGAGCTCCACCACCCATGCGCTTAGGGGTACATGTATGTGACCATGAAATCCATGAAATGCCTGCCTGAAGTGAATCCTTCTTCCATAGCATGAAACGGATGGGATGAGTGAGAGCCTTCAAAGTAGTAGGCGTCCATGGCAACAATGGCAGGAAGTACGTTAGCATTGGGAGCATAATTGACTGAGCCACTTTGAGGCGGACATGGAAGGGCCACGCTTGCGACTTCCAATACATAAACTTCGCCGCCAGTTGTTGTGAAATCCACTCCAGCAGGTCCTTTGGCCGTATATCCACCCCCAATGGGTATCCAAGATGCCTGACAATAGAGCCACGGGAAACCACCTGGCCTTGCCAGCCTAATGACTGTAAATCAGGCTCCGTGCAACTGAGAATGGCTGACTTAAAGGCATTGATGCAAAGCCCAGAGGCCTGACCAAAAAGCGTCCAAACATCTAATGCCTTGCGAATGTTGTCCCTGTCCGCCTGCAAAATCATAAAGGTGTCATCAGCCAAAGATTGGCTAATGAAGTGCCGGCCCAAAGGAAGAGACAACCCTGCCAGCTGAGCAGAATCTGCCATGGAGGATAACATTAAAAGGACCGGGTGAGTCGCCAGGGCAAAGAAGAGAGGACTCAAAGGACAACCCTGTCTGACTGAGCGTGCAAGGACAAAGGGCTCTGTAACCCCACCATTGAGCATAACTCTGGATGAAGCCGCAGCACTAATGGTGTAGATCAATCGGGACATCCGGGTACCAAAGCCCATAGCAGACATGAGATCTGCAATGAAAGACCAGTCCACATAATCAAACGCCTTTTCCAAGTCCAATTGAATCAATACCACTTCCTGACCGGAGTGTCATGCATAGTCAATAGCCATTTGCACATTTAAGATATTATGCAGAATGTTGCGGCCCTTAATGAAACCATATTGGAGAGGATGCACAATAGCGGGAAGGTGCTTGTGAAGCCGATTCGCCAGCACTTGGGAGTAGATTTTATACATGGAGCCCATCAAAGAGATTGGTCTCGAGTGTTGCAGCTTTGACGGCGAAGGGACCTTTGGAATCAGTTTGATAAGGCCTTCTTTCCATGAGGAGGCCATGACCCCTGTTTCCCAAACCTGCTGAAACATGACCACCAATGGCTTCACCAACTGCGTGGCCGAGCTCTGAAAGAATTCATTAGTGAGACCATCCCAGCCAGGACTTTTATCCGTCGGCAGGTGCAACAAAACATCCATAACCTCCTCCTCGCAAATATCCGCCTCCAAAGTGGCTTGCATATCCAATGGAACCTGCTGGCGGACCAGATGATAGAAGACCGAGCGGGCATGCGTAACCTGGCTAGAAGGCAAGGGAGAAGAACCAAGAAGTTCCATAAAATAATTTCTGCACATATTGACAATGGTCTACGGATCAGTGACCATGCGACCCTCCGAATCCTGGAGTCTGGTCATATTGTCGCGAGCCGGAGACGCATGCAAGGCGCGAAAGAACTTATGAGACTGGCAGGCACTATCTTGCAATGTGTCAGTCAAGTTATGCAGCTTGGCCTGCTGATAAGATTTCAACTGAAATACTTGAAGAAGATGGGCCAAACGCCTCTCCAATGACAGCAGAAAATCATCATCTGGGGAATCCAGGAGCAAGGCACGGACCAAAGCCAGTAACTCCTATGCTGCAGATCGACGACGGTGACAAAGTGAGGCATGATGGATCCCATACTGCCGAGCAACCCGCTATAGATTAGAGAGCAACCGTGCAAATGAAGGCAAGCCCTCAGAGGCGAAGTCCAATAAGAACCTCTCAATCAATTGCTGCATATAGCCCTGAAAAATTGAATGCTTCAAATAAGAGGAGTTGAAACGTAAAGGGAGCCTATCCAGCAACTGCATAAAAGGTGCAATAGATTGTGCCCGCATCTCTAGCTGGAGGGGGAAATGATCCGACAACGCATACTGCTGCAAGACCTTCATTTCCAGCATCTCGGGAAGAAAATCGTCCCCCTGCATGATATACATTTTGTCCAGCCGCGACCAAGTAGTTGCATATTGTGCGGAATGAAAAGTAAACCCTGAAAAAGAAGGGTGAAGCCACGACCAAAGATCCTGCTTAAGTACGTGCAAAGCAAAGGAATTCCACACCCGGCTTTCCGGCGCATCCATTACCGAATGCCCTGAAGTGGACTGAGAAGAGTGAACACACATATTGAAATCTCCCATCAAAAACCCCCTTCGGCCAAGTGACATGGAGGCTTGCAAAGTGGACCAAAGATCCCTCGGGATGCGGGATCATTCGGAGCATAAAGGCCCAATAACCATAAAATCTCTCCTTCAAATAAGACTTCGATAACCAGAAAGCGGCCCTGCACATCATTTTTAATAAGGACAGGCTGATATTTCTCATGGACAATCATCAGCACGCCCGAATAGTGCGTAGCATGGGTGCCTGCATAAAACAGACGGAATCCATGACAATCCACAACTTTTCCTGCTTCACCGTGACTTTTGTGCTCAACTGCACACAATACATCCCACTGGTTCTCATGCAAGACGGTCCACATGGCATGTTGCTTATGGCGAGAGCAAATGCCTCGCACATTCCACGTGGCTATCTTCATATATCTTCAAAAAAGGAAGTCAGGAACGAGGCGCCTGTTGCCTCGATTTCACCTTTTCCGCGAGAGCATCCAGGACGCCCTCATCCAGAAAATCAGCCAATACTGCAAACGAATTCTGGCGACCTGCTTTAGAGGTAGAAGGGAAATCCACTGCCTTGGGAGTGGGGCGGGGATAACGCCGATCCCAGGGTGTAATCACATTACCTTTGGTATCAAACGCCAGCTTAGCAGGAGGGCCTTTGGGGCCGTCGGTATAGACTTTCCTTGGAGACTGATTACGGGGGGCAGACGGGGCCGTAGTACGTACAGCCTGCTGTGAAGTGACCATTTCTTTTCTGCGCGTATACGTGCGCACGGAATCCTGGGAAGCAGTAGGCCCAGGATCCGCCAGGCCTGCATCCAACTTTTTACCTTTTTTGGGACCCGCTCAATCCAGTCAGTGCGACGGGAATCCAAACCCAGGACCTGTTGTTTGCCTTTATCCATGACATGTGGTGACTGAAGGGCTTCCTGGGGCGGGGCATTAAGCACCATGTCATCCTTGGGCAGCACAACCTGCGCATCCTCCGAAGACGGTTGCCTTTCAGGGCATTCAGCCATGAAATGCCCCAATTTACCACATGAAAAGCAGTGTCCCGCAAAGTTGCCCCATTTCAAGCGAAAATGCAGAGGATGCATGCCTGAACAATTAAGGCGAAGCCACGCGGGCCTTTTCCTGGCCGTGTCCCATAACATGCATAAACGGTTGCGGTTCATTGCCCTGAGGCTTGGGGGAACCAGCAGTGTTCCCACAACCGCCATCGCATCCTTCAACATTGGCCAATAGACCGCCGGACAATTTTCCACTTCCACCCACACTGGGCATTCTCGTTGAAGCAGACGCTGGAAGTCGGCCATGGGGCGCCATGGTACAACATGGACCAAGCGGCAATCAAAGAATAGTGGCAACTTGGACAGGAGCTCAGCTCGATGCGTTTCCGATTTCAACAGCACCTCATAAAAGCCGCGAGGTCCAAGGAAGATCTCCTCATCACTCTCCCCTTGCAATAAATGGTGCATCCACTGGCGAATATGCGACAGCACTGGGATCCTGCCAGTGAAGAAAAGTATAACTGCACGATCATAAAATACCGAGAAGGATCGCAAGACTGATTTGGGGTCCACCGTGGCTTCCAACACATCATCCGTTCCCGCTTCAGAAAAAGATTCATTATTATGCTGGACATAATCGCCAAGCAGAGTATTGGCAAAGTCTAGCAAATGCTCCGAGTCAATTTCCTGCGAATCCACAGGATCAGAGGCCACTTGTGCATAGGAACGTTCCTGAGGACCCATTGGCTCATCAGAAGTATGCTTGGAGCGTTTGCCAGCAGGCGGCAGTTCAGAACCCGGAGGCAGCTCCTCCGTGCATGGCACCATATCCTCTGGCTCCTCTGCATCGGAATCAGGGCCAAAGGCTGCCACCGTCCGGTCGAGAAAATCCATATCCAGGCCAGCCATACTGCTGTCTTCTCGCTCGCGCTCTCTCTCTCTCTCTCTCTCTCTCTCTCTCTTTCTTTTCTGTAGAGCGGCGCTGTCCAAGGGCGGATTCCACAAGCACAGCCGATGAAACCTGAGCTTTACCTGTCAGCCTCAGTCGTGGCCTGTCCCAAGAACGCGTGTGGCAGGGCGCAACCCTAATAGTGCAGGGGCTTGAGGGTGGAACACAGGGCTGGCAGTCGACGGCAGAGTGGGATAGTCGACGCAGGGCAGGGGCCTCGCCAGCAGAAACCCTAACACACAGGGCGAACGGGCGGAACGCAGGTGCAGAGCCCGCAGCTCAGGCGGGCGATAGCAGGGCGGGGGACGCAGTCGATGGGCCTACAGGCAGCAGGGTGGGGGACTCAGCCGCAGCCGACGGGGCGTGAGAGATAGGCAACAGGGCGCCAGAGGCAGTGGCAGCCGACGGGACTTCAGAGGCAGGCGACGGGCCTGCGGGCGACGGCCAGACGGTGGCTGCAAGCGACGACGGGGAACCAGACGATCAGGCGCTGACGACGGGGAACCAGGCGATGGCGACGCTGCAGGCGACGCATCTTCTCGCTCCCGCCATCGCGTCTCCTGCCATCGCGATCTCTCTTCTCTCTCTCTCTCTCTCTCTCTTACTAATTATCATGGTGATAATTGATCAAATTTGTTAAGTTTAAAGTATTGTTATTCTCACGATCTTTCTTGCGCTTATACCCTAACAAAGGTGGAGGTGAGTTGAGATGTATTGTTTGATGATGAATCTTTCTCACCTCCCGTGTCTTCTATTGATGGTGTAACATCACATCCAATGTTTTTTTCTCTATTCTCATCATTGGATGCCCCTTCCTCACTAGCTCCTTATGCACTGCTCTTTTGTTTCTAGGTTACCTTCCCCTTCTTCCTACTCCCATCAGTTCCTTCTTCTTCTCCACTCCATCCTATACCATCTTCTTCAAAGGTGTCTATTTCTCCCTTTCTTCTTGTTTCAAAGGGGGATCTTGATGAGATGGAGGCCTTGTCGAATACAGGAGCCTCAAAGGTATGTGAGGCTCCCCATAATCTCCCTCACAAGATCGGGATTAGTGCTTCACTATATCTCGGTGATTTTAGAAGATTATGGAGGAATCATGAGTTAGTTCTTTCCCTACCCTACCATTGGTCCTTGAGGATTAGCGTGTCTCTAGTAGTATTGGCAAGATCAGGGGTGTCCATTGTGTGTGAAATATACTATTATGACAAGGATTATGGAGGAGAGCTAGCGTACAACCATTTAGGAGGCTCTCTCATATGAGACTTGGCGTTGTGCCATGTAGAAGGTGCTTGATATTTGTTGAGAAGAATCATACACGTCGAACTAAAAATGCATTATAAATTGATTAGCTCTCTAAAATAGCCCCAAAACATGTAAATTACCAAAAGTTTCATTAAACGGTGTCGGGAGGGGGGGGGGGGGGGGGCTTAACCATGGGGGTTTAAGAGAGAAGGATGTAGAGAGTAGGGTTAACAAATAATAAGAAAAGAGAAAACTGAATCAATTTGAAAATAGTGAAATATTAATTGAAGCTATTACAAAGCTCTTTGATTCATATGATGTATGACAAAGCAAGTCCAATACATGCACTCACTATATGAGCATAATACCTTGTGATGGAACGATTGTCCAAAAACTTTGAGATAACCTTGAATTAGGACAACATATTATACATAGGCTTTATGTAATCACATAAGCTTCATAAATCATGAATAACCCAAGAAATCTTGTAGCATAAGGTTGCTTTCACCATCCAGGTATAGAACCAAGTGATGGAGTATATAAAATCTAACCAAATCCTTGTATAGGCTTCAAAACATGACTTTAGCCATGTTCTATGAGTATGTACACCGGCAAAAGATCACTCCTTTGCTACTCAAAATCAACCAAGATCACTCCTTTGCTACTCAAAATCAATCAAAAGAATGCCCTTTGATAGCCCAAAGCATTGACCAACAGTAGGCAAGTAGATGTCTTAAGCAAGCAACCTTGTAAGCAATGGAATATGTTTAAAACCCTTGAGAATAGCAGTCCTGTCCTGAGCTTGGCAGCAACTCGTTTTTTTCATAAGTTTCATATCTGAACTTTGAATATGATTGTCCAAGTACTCAAATTGAAGCAAATAGACTTATCTATAAGCCAACGTGGGTAAATTTTGAAAATTCTCTTAGAATAGCCAATCACTTTTTGAAAAATGCATTGTTTTTAAATTTTTTTAAAAAGGCTTGGATGCCTTGTAGAACTCAAGGTAACTCCTTGCACATGTTTAGATCCATCCAAAGTTCTCATTAAGTTAATAGAATTTAATGATGGAAACTTAGATTATATGTTGGACCAGTTTTGATTCTACAAAAACATGTCAGGATCATGAGTAAGTATCCCTTAAGCATATATCTAAAATACTTATATAGACGTCTTTTCCTTGCTTTTCTTTCGATGAACGTGTAACCATACGACATCCACCCCCTCTAAACTTGCATATACTTCAGCACGTGCCACACTATACAACCCGTATGGGTCAAAAGGCCAAATATGTTAGAGATATCATTCCCTGGACAACAGTGTTGCAGAGCAGTACGGCCAGAGTGCCACATGAGCAGAGCAAGAGCCAAGTCAGCTGTCGCAGGTGCCATGTGGCAGCGGACTGTTCAGTCGGACAGAGGCTGTTGAGCAGTCAGACAGGTTTTTGGCATTTTTAAATCCAATCAGTTGCATTTAATGCAGCCGACGTGATGCTGGACACTATTTTTCTTGGCTATTTATAGCCAATCCTTTGGCACACTCTCAATTATTCACATGTACTCTCAACAGTTCGTGGAGATCAGATCGTGATTAGGCCTTGCTGTCCTCGAGGTATGCACGTGGGGTGACATCATAGAGGAGGACATACTGAGATATTCTCTCTGCACCCGTGTATATTTTTGCATTCCTGTATAGCATTCTACATTGACGATTTTTTGCGTTTCACTGTCTCTTTCTCTCTCTCTCTCTCTTCTCTTTCTGTGTTCACTCTCTCTCAGTCTTGGTCCCACGCTTCCGCATCACTGCACTCCGACATGGTATTAGAGCGATGAAGATAGACAGACGAACAGAGTCAAGAACCTACATGAAGAGGAGATTTTAGTGCAACACAAGGCTGTGTTTCCAGCATTCGAGGGCGAGCGGGAGAGCTGCGCAATAGATCAAGGCTGAAGCGAGCGGAGGCGTGCGGGAAAGGAGTTCAGCTGGTGAATTTGCTGCTGTTTGAGGGGGTTGAAGGTTGCGTTTTAGGCCTTCCATTGCAGATTCTACATTTTAATTGCCTTCGGCGGTTGAAGAAGGGTTTGAAGTGGAGGAAAGAGCCCTAGTAGGTTGAGTCTTCACAGTCAGAGGGGGATTGCTTTTGTGTTTGTGCAGACATTGCAGGTGAAATGTCTATCGAGACCGACTTGGAGTTCCAAGCGATTATGGACCGGAAGGTGCTTGTCCTACCGGCTCTTCCATCAGATCAGAAGCTTGATGGTAACAATTACTGCATCTGGCGCGTGATGATGTTGGCCATTCTGGTGTCTTATGATTTGGCAGAGCTTGTGATGGAGGAGATTAACCGGCCCTTGGTGAGAGACGAGTCCAAACTCTCTTCCAATGTTCGTGTGCAGTTGACCAAGGCCCAGTCTCATTGGGACAAATTGAATGCAAGGATTCGTTCTTTTCTTTTTCTGTCTTGTACTACATCTGTGATAGCTCACATCGAGCACTTGACGGTGGCTCGAGAGATATGGTTGGAGCTTAACTAGATGTATAACCGGATGACCCTGATGAAGAGGGTTTCTTTGGAGGTGCAAATGCAGGCCTTGTCCATGAATAAGTCTTTTTCGCTTCGAGAACACATCAACAAGCTTCGGCAGCTTCAGATGCAGGTTAAAATGTAGGGAAGCCTATTTCCTCCGAAGACATGGCAATCACTTTATTGTTGCGGTTGCCACCACGATTCGGTACTTTTTATTCCGCTCTTATTGCATCAGGGTGGGAGTCGACTCTTCGATGTGAAGAGCTGGTTCCTATGGTCTTGGACCAAGAGGAACAATTGAAGGGACAGAATGCTTCCAAATTGAAGGCATTGGTTGGTCACACTTCTTAGAAAAAGTGGAAGGACCAAAAGGAGGAGGAGGATAACAAATCCAAGAAGGACAAGGAGAAGGAATTGATCTGCCATATTTGTGGTAAGACCGGTCATTGGAAGAAGGATTGCCCCGACAAGGACAAGAAGGACACCAAGAAGAAGGACCCAAAGGATTTTGGAGCGGTGGCTGCATCCTCATCAACTGCTTTTTTACACTTAGCGGTAGCTGCACTCTCATCAGCTGCTTTTCTACACTTAGCGGTCATTGAGGACCCTACACCGAAGACTTGATGCTGCGATGATAGCTCCCCAGGTTCAAGAGTGGATCATGGACAGTGGTGCCTCCCGGCACATGACTCCTCCTCCCATTGGTATTGCCCATTTGCAACCTTCGCGTGGGCAGATTCTCATTGGAGACAACTCTTCTGTGTCTATTGTTGCACGGGGTGAGATGCAGCCGATTCCAGATGGACGTGCTGGTACCCACACTTCTGAGGTGTTGCATGTGCCAGGTTTAGGGTATCATTTGCTTTCAGTCCATAAGATTTGTTCCCTTAGCCTCTTGGTGGAGTTTGACAGTGATGCTGTTCGAGTTCTTGATCGTGGATCGATGAAGGTTCTCTCTTCAGGGTATGAGAAGAACGACATTTACAAATTGAAGTCTTCTACAGGTCTAACCTCTCTTCTTTTTATCTCTCACACATAGTCTGAGCTATGGCATGCTCGGTTTGGCCACCTGTGTTGGGAATAAAAGCCTCGTGCCTTTAAATGTGCTCAGGTGTGAACACACCCTTAGCACTTGTACTTACACATATATATCTATCTAAAACCCTAAAGTGGTATACTCGTCATTGTATCTAGAAACGTGCTCACTCTCTGCTCTGCTCTCTCTCACTCTCTTTGTCTCTCACTACACGTAACGATTGACTGTCTCGATCTTTGTGCCTAACCCGTCACTACAAACTGTTATCAGAGCTTATGGTACAAGACCGACAGGTCATGCAGGCAGTCATTGAATAGGTCTTCAGGCAAAGGCCTGTGCAGCTCAGGTCGTGTGAAAAATGAACTAGCGTGTGGGCGATTGGGCAGCGGGGTCCATCGACTAGGGAACCAGCGTCACGTTGAAGACCAGCGGGCAGCGACCAGACCAGGTCTGAAGACACGCTGCAGGCGACACCAGACGAAACGGGCTGCAGGTGACACCAGATAAAACAGGCTGTAGGCGACAGTCTTTAGGTACGTGACAGGTCAGCGACGCAGGCGACAGCTCCCGTGGCATTAGGCGATGCCTTTTCTGCAACGCGATTGCATGCGACATGTCACAAAGAATGTTGCAGGTCAACGGGATCACGGATTCGTTTTTTTTTTTCTTCTTCAAAATTCTTCTTGAATTTTCCCTTGGCTTTGGGGATTCGCGCTCACAAGCACAAAATTCAGATTTGTGCATATTTTGGCCTGAAAATTTGGGGCTTTTCCTGGAATTGGGGATTGTGATGCAGAGTAAGATCATTTGTCTCAAAATTGCAGGAATTTTGTGACATTTTGTCCCCGACATTCGGGACTTTTCATGTACAAGCACAAATTGGGCTGAAATTTACCCAATTTCTCAACATTGATGCACATTGGACCCCATGCAATTTGGGGCTTTTGCAGTTTGGGCAAAATCTGTGCAGCATCTGGTCATTTTATGTACATGCAAGCTGAATTCCATGCAATTTGGACATCAATTCTTGGTAAAATTTGGGGGTTTTGCTGAAATTGCTCTATTTTGGCAAAATTGGCCTGTCCTATGCATGACAGAGAAAATGCAGATGTGTGGTTGATGCTTTGGGCACAAAAATTTTGGGGCTTTTGACCGTTCGAGTTAAATTTTATGCCCGTGGATACATGTACAACAGAAATTGCAGCTAAAATTTGGGATTTCTCATGTAATGTGATGCATATGCCCTTGGAACAGCTGTAATCAGTTGTGGAATGCTGTAGCACATGGTTTGGTGCTTCTGAAAATTTAATTACAGATCTGAAATATGTGCTTCTGCGTAGTCATTTATTGTTGGTTGGTACTTGTTTGTACCTTGGTCACTTGGGTGACAGTTTTGGGCCTGCATTTGCTGTTTTTTGGTCACTTTTGGGCTGAGAATCATGATTGGCAGCAATGACAGAAGTAATCTAATGCACATAAAGAAGCTTGAAGGAGCACATAACTTTGCGGTTTGGCAAAAGCATTGCTACAATATCCTGTTGCAAAAGAAGTAGGCAAAGCCGATCAAAACACAAGGGGCAAAGCCCGCAGATATGGAACAGGACGATTGGGATGAGTTAAATGAGCTTGCACGCTCAACTATAGAGCTATCGATTTCTGATGCCTTGCTGTTTAACATTGAAGGTTTGGATTCTGCATATGCTATATGGACTCGACTGGAAGAAGTGTATGCACAGAAGAGTGCTGCAAGCAAAGTGAATTGGTTGAAAAAGCTTATGGATTTGCGTATGAAAGAGGGTACAACAATGTCTACTCACTTGAGTGAGTTTAACTCCATTTTCAGCCAGTTGGTTGTCTTGAAGTTCATGATTGATGAGGAATTTAAGGCTACTTTCTTGCTTTGCACTCTACCAGAGAGTTGGGGTACATTTAGGACTGCTATGAGCAATTCTAATGCGATCCTTTTGTATGTTGATGTAGAGAGTGCTCTACTTATGGAAGAAATGAATCGGCAGAGCAATGCATCTAGTAAGTCTTCCAGTGCTTTGCATACTAGGGGCAGATCATAGAAAAGGGAGAATATGATAGCAAGGGATGCAGTAAATCACGTAGCAAAGATGTTGAATGTCATCGTTGTGGCAAGAAGGGTCACTTTAAAAGTGATTGCTACAAATGGAAGAAAGAGAAAGAAAAAGGCAAGAAGACAGATGATAGCAAGGAAGAGAAGAAAGACAGTCAACCTAAGAAGAGCAGTGTAAAAATTGAAGAGGTGAATGTAATCACTCATGACAGTGATAGTGGGAGTGACGTACTCTTTGTCTCTTCACACTTTGGTGCACATGCTTTACTTGCAGATACAGATGATGACATGCATACGGTTCTCGATTCAGGTGCTTTCTTTCATGTCACTCCTCATCATGAGTGGTCCTTTGCTCTGCTCTCTCTTACTCTCTCTGTCTCTCATTGCGCGTAACAATTGACTGTCTCGATCTTCGTGCCTAACCCGTCACTATAAAGGAGTTCCCTAAGAAGCGTGGTTGGGCAAGCCACGTTCATATGCTCATCTGAAAGTGTTTGGTTGTGAGGCTTTTGTGATTCGTAATGAAAAACGCAGCAAACTTGAGCCAAAGTCTTGTAAATGCATTTTCCTAGGATATGGTGACGAGGGTGAAATGGTGTATAAATTGTGGAATCCCGAGAAAAGGAAAGTAGTACGCACCAATGACGTTATCTTCCGGGAAGATCGCATGCATAAACAGCCTAAAAAGATTGAGGAGGTCCATAGGGTTGTATTTCGGGAAGAAATACCTTTTGGACAGCAAAATGTGCCCACTGTACAGCAGCGAATACCTACTGTAAATGAATCTGTACATGTAGGAAATAATGTTGGAAATGATCAGCCAACTATTGCCCATGATAATGAGCCACTACATGTGTAGGAACAGCCAGGACAGCAAGCTGTTAATGCTGATTTGCAGGCTGAAATGTCAGGATAGCATGCTGAAAATGGAAATTTGCAGGAACAGCCAGCAAGCAATGATCATTGGGTTAGGAGATCATCTAGGGCTACTAGACAACTTGACAGATTTGTTTCTAGAATAAATTATGTGGCTGATTATGTCATGTTGACAGACTGTGGTGAACCGTCTTGCTTCAAGGAAGCAATGGACATATAGGATAGCAAGAAATGGTATAAAGCCATGTTGTCAGAGATGGAATCTCTTGAGAATGGGACTTGGTGCAGTTGCCGAAAGGGCAGAAAACACTTCCATGCAAATGGGTTTACAAGATGGTCACTTCTGGTTCCTCACCTAAGTACAAAGCAAGATTGGTTGCAAAGGGGTACAAACAGGAGCATGGAATTGACTTTGATGAGATTTTCTCTCTTGTAGTCAAGATGACTACATTGAGAACCATTTTGGGCTTGGTTGCAATTGAAGATATGGAGCTCATACAGATGGATGTAACGATTGTGTTTTTACATGGTGATTTGCATAAAGACATATATTTGCAGCAGCTTGAAGGGTTTGTCGAAAAAGAGAAAGAAAAGATGGTATGTAAACTCAAAAGGAGTTTGTATGGGCTGAAACAAGCACCAAGAGAATGGTATCATAAGTTTGATACATTCATGCAGTCTCAAGGCTTTCATAGAAGTCAAGTGGATCACTGCTTGTACACCAAGAAGGCAGTAGATGGCAGTCTAATTATCTTGGTTTTGTATGTTGATGACATGCTGATTGGTGGTAGGGATACTCATGCCTTGAACTCACTAAAGCAAAGTCTTCATGGCAGCTTTGACATGAAGGAGCTTGGTGATGCAAATCACATTCTTGGCATGCGAATACTCAGAGATAGGTTCAAAGGATCACTCTATCTATCTCAGCAGGAGTATATCTCCAAGGTTTTGCAGCGTTTCAATATGGAGGGGGGGAAAACAATTGGGGTTTCATTGCTTCCATATGTGAAACTCAATGCAGAGGACATCCCTACATTTGATGATGAGAAGGCTGAAATGGCCAAGATACCATATGCTTCAGTTGTTGGCAGTTTGATGTATGCTATGGTTGCTACACGTCCTGACATTGCCTTTGCAGTGGGAGTAGTTAGCAAATACATGGCAAACCTTGGCAAGAAGCATTGGGATACAGTGAAAGGTATTATGAGATACCTCAAAGGCACAAAGGAGTTGTGCATCTGCTTTGGGAAGCAGACTATGTTGGTCATGCAGATTGCAAGAAGTCCACTTTTGGGTATGTGTTTACTTTCATAGGAGGAGCAGTCTCTTGGATCTCCAGGCTACAAAAGTGTGTTGCATTGTCTACTACAGAGGCAGAGTATGTGGCTTCCACTAAGGCATGCAAGGAGGCTTTATGGCTTTCACGTTTGGTGGGAGAGCTTGGCATCACAGAGTTACTTGTTCTCCATTGTGATAGTCAGAGTGCTATTATGCTAGCACGGAATCTTGTCTTTCATGCAAAGACAAAGCATATACAGGTGAAGTACCACTTTATTAAAGATGTACTTGATAGTGAGAGCATTGAGCTTGTCAAAGTGCATACAGATGATAACCCTGTAGATCTTTTCATGAAGGGTCTTCCAGCAGAGGGGTTTGCTCATTGCCAACACATGATGGGAGTTGGATAGATATATACAATTCAGCTTTGTACATACCTAGACTTAGCTGATTATTTTCTCCTCTTAAGGCACATTGCCTTTAGGTGGGAGGTTGTTGGGAATAAAGGCCTCGTGCCTTTAAATGTGCTCAAGTGTGAACACACCCTTAGCACTTGTATTTACACGTATATATCTATCTAAAAACCTAGTGGTACACTCGTCATTGTACCTAGAAACATGCTCACTCTCTGCTCTACTCTCTTTGTCTCTCGCTGTGCATAATGATTGATTGTCTCGATCTTTGTGCCTAACCTGTCACTACAACCTGAACTATGAGTACCTTTGGAAGGTGTCACGAGGCTTCTTTGTTCGAGGTTTGTTGGATAGTGGTGAGCCAACAACCATGTCTCTCCTACATTCATGGGAAACTACATCGGGATGCGATTCCCAACAAAGCATGGAGGCGGTCTACTTCACCTATGAAGCTTGTCTCTACGGATCTTTGTGGCCCGATGCGGACCGAGTCCTTGAAGGGGAGCTTGTACTTCATGTTGATCGTAGATGACTATAGCAGGATGACATGGGCCTATTTCTTGACGTTGAAGTCGGAGGCTTTCTCCCACTTCAAGGATTAGCTTCTCTTTGAGGAGAACCAATCTGGCCGGAGACTGAAGACCTTGCACTCAAACAAGGGTGGTGAATTTGTGTCTAATGAGTTTGCTCGTTTTTGTGTAGATAGGGGCATTCACCAGGAGTTTGCTAACACCAACACTCCTCAAGAGAATGGCATTTTGGAGCGGAAGAACCAAAGCGTGATTGAGATGGCATGCACCATGATGGAGCACCGATAGACACCTCAGTTTCTGTGGGCTGAGGCAGAGGCTACTGCAGTCCACATTCTCAATCGATCTTCCACTTTGGCTGTTGACAAGATGACACCTTTTGAGGCTTACTTTGGGACTAAGCCTGATGTCTCTTATTTCAAGGTCTTTGGGTGTGACGCCTATGTGCACATCCCGAAGGCGCAACATGACAAGTTTGAGGCGGCTTCGCGACGACATGTTTTTATTGGCTATAGCTTCCAGTCCCAAGCTTATTATTTGTTTGATCCCGTCAAGCAGGATGTCTACACGAGCCGAGACGTGCGGTTCGTGGAAGTTCCAGCCACAGAGGGGGATGAGAAGCACCCCGTCCTTGGAGATCTAGGGGAGAGTTGGGCTCCCGAGACAATTCCTTCGGAGCCAGAGCCTCTTGATGAAGATTCTTCTTCTGATACAGAGTCTTTCCTTCCTCCAACCACCCTAGTGGAGCTTCCGCCGGTGGATGTACTGGAGTCTTCAGCAGATGGAGAGCGACAAGGAGAGATCTGGCCTCCTCCTCGTTGGGCCTGTGACACGTTCCGAGATTCAGGGATCGAGGGGATCCCTGAGGAGTGGGAACTGCAGGATGGACCGCGGAGGTTACAGAGGAACCAGACACATTCTACGGAGCTTGTTTGCTCTAACTATTGTCTGATGACCCGTGTTATGTAAGATTGAGAGCCCACTTCTGTGAAGGAGGCTTTGCAGTCTGACCATTGGTGGAAATCTATGGAAGTTGAGTTGGAGGCTATTGAGAGGAGTGGCACTTGGTACCTTGTGCCTCATCCCTCTCACAAGAAGGTAATTGGCGTCAAATGGGTATTCAAGACCAAGTACCTTAGCGACGGTTCTTTGGACAAGCATAAGGCTCGCCTTGTTGCTAAAGGTTTTACTCAGTGCCCAAGCATTGACTTCCATGGTACTTTTGCCCCCACTGCTCCTATGACGACTATTCGAGCTATTCTTGCCTTGGCTGGCCATAGGACATGGCCTGTCTATCAGTTGGATGTGAAGTCGAGCTTTCTCAATGGTGACTTGAAGGAGGAGATCTATGTAGAGCAGTCTCTTCGCTTTGGATCCTCGGATGGGAAAGTATACGGGTTGAAGAAGGCCTTGTATGGCCTAAAGCAGGCTCCACGTGCATGGAACGACAAGATTAACTCGTTTCTTCAGTCAAAGTTGGGATATCGGCGCTCCAAGGCGGATCCGCAGCTATATGTGCACACTTCTGAGGCTAGTCATGTCTTGTTTGTGTTGTATGTTGATGATTTGATTCTTACAGGTGACCATGCACAGAAGTTCCAAGAGACCAAGACAACTTTACATCGGACATTCGAGATGACAGATTTGGGGCTTCTTCATTTTTTCTTAGGTCACAAGATTTATTAGTCTCAGAGGGGGATTTTCATCTCTTAGTAGAGATACATTCAGGGCTCTTGGTGAATTTTGAGATGGAGACTTGTTGGACCATTTCTACTCCTTTGGATCCGAATTGGAAGGCCACTTCACACTTAGCTTCTCCCTTGACAGATGCTTCCCACTACCGTCAACTGATTGGCTCCTTGATTTGGCTATTCAACACTTGTGTTGATCTTTGTTTTGTTGTGGGTCTTTTGGTAGGGTTCATGAGTGAACCCCAGCAGGTGCATTGGCAAGCTGCCTTGAGGATTCTTTGGTATTTGAGGGGGACCTCTGACTTAGGGATTTCATATCCAACAGGTACAGATGCTTCAGATCTTGTTCTTGCAGGTTGGAGCGGCTTGGATTGGGCTGGCGATGTGGACCACTGGCGGTCCACTACAGGCTATTGTTTTACCCAGGTGTTATCTCATGGCGTAGCAAGAAGCAGCCCATGGTAGCCCTTTCTTCTATTGAGGCAGAGTATTGGGCCGCATCTTCCACCACATGTGAGATTGTGTGGCTTCGGAGATTGTTGTTGGAGCTTGGCTGCCCCTAGACTCGTCCTACTCTTCTGCAGTGCGATAATGAGAGTTGCATTGCCTTGGTATGGAATCCTGTATTCCATGCTCGGACGAAGCACATTGAGATCCAGTAAAACTTCATTCGGGAGAAGCTTCTAGATGAGACCATTGATGTGGAGTATTGCAAGACAGAGGATAATCTTGTAGATTATCACAGTCGCTAATCCTCGGTATATAAGAGACATTGAGATGAAATTGCCAAAGGATACTATTCATAATTAAACTAACCCAAGATTTTAACATGTTACTCTTTTTGAAGCCCGTATAGTATCCTCATCTCTCTTTCTCTTTTCCTCCACAATTACATCTGTATTTTGTAACTTAGCTAGACAAGCATTCATTGAGAAGGAATCAATTGGTGAGTTCCATCTTGTCATGTTATGAATACATGTACATGCATTAGTTAATTTACTCCTTGTTACTTTGCCCTTCTCAGGTGCATGCATCACATGAGACTATATCTCGGCTTTCTACCAACCATAACATACCTTGGGACTTTCTCTATCTGCAATCCAAACGTTGTAGCATGCAACATATGCGTTTCTGGTAGCCATATTATCCAATAATTTTTGCATTGCTCCTTTCCCAAAGTTCAAAGAGGGACGGAGATCTATTTCTTTAGTATGAATTTTGCCATCCTTCCAAAAGATTAAATCCTTCTCTAATGCATCATGGTACATGTCACAATCACCCCTCTCATACTGATGATTATTACACTATATACATTGATGAATAAAGCCCTCTCGAGGAGGCTTAGGGGTTGCAGTCTGCCCCTTTTCATCCAACTTTGCAACCTTCAGCTGTAGGTCACACATCCCCTTCACTAACTCATCCATGACACCCTCTTTCATTGCAAGTACAATAGGTACAACCATAGGCATAGGTGGCTTAACTGCAGATTCTATTGCCTTGCCAGAAGCAGTAGGCAGAGTCACAACATGCAATCTAGTCCTTATTCTTTGCTTCTTCACAAGTGCATTAACAACTTCTTTTATATAATACCAATTTGTCTTAAGCCAAGTTTCTACTGTTTGATCTTCCAAAAGATCTTCCAAACTCTCTGTAAGGCAAGATCCACTGCCATAGTTGCACTTGTACGTCGTACGGTATTGTCTGCACAGTATAATTCATACCATATGGCACAGTACGTATCAATATGATTTTGTGCAACAAAACAGGCCTTTATTGGCCATCGTATCTGCTCCCGGCATTCGTTTTCCGTGTGTCTCTTGCGTGGTCTTTTTTGGGGGGTTGAGAAGCCTTGGATACTTTAGTCCACCCCCTTTTTCAGCTATGCACTCCTCCCCCAGCCCCCCTTGGATTCAATCCAGGTAGGAGCCATGTTTGACTCTTGACCCCTCTTTATTGACCCTTCTACAAAATGTGCATCTCTCCTCCCTACTTCCACACCAATTCAGCAAGCATTTGCCATTCTCATCTACCTTTCTTGAAACTTGAATTGATTTGTGATTTGTAAAGCTCTAGCCTCTCACTCTCTCCTCTTTGCTGCACCCTATCAAGGCTTAAGACTCAAGCCTATTCAATCCCCTCTCTCTCACTCTTGCTCTTTCAACTTTACCCCAATCCTCTCCCTTTCTTTCAAGTTTGTTTCAAGTTTCAAGAGTCAAGACTGAAGCATCTCAGTCTCTCTCTCTCTCTCTCTCTCTCTAGTGGGAGCAACGGTAGTGACAATAGTCTGGCGGGACTGTCGTGAGTGCTGACCCGAAGGAGCTGCTCTGCAAGGTCACGTCTCTGCACAGGGAGACAACCACTGTCCTGCAGGACACGAATGTACTTAGAATGACATGAATGCTGGCTCGTTTGCTGTGTCTTGGGTGAATGTACTGTGGCAGCAGTGACGAATGCAGACACTCTCAGATTGCACTTACTCTCTCAGACTGACATAAATGCAGGCACTGTGAATGTACTGTGGCAGCAGTGACGAATGCAGACACTCTCTCAGACTGACATGAATGCAAACTGACATGAATGCAGACACTGTGAATGTATCGTGGCAGCAGTGACGTATGCATACACTCTCCCAGATTGCAGACACTCTCTTAGACTGACATGAATGCAGACGCTGTGAATGCACTGAGATTGCAGATGTACTCAGACTGATGTGAACCTTGCATGCTGTGTGGACTGGAAACCTGCGTGATCTCAGACTGACGCACATTAACATTTCATGCTACAGTCATATCTTATGATGCAGTCACATTGACAGTCTATGATATACTGTCTCTAGTTCATGCTAGAGTGATAGTTTATGTCACTGGTTTACTACTCTACCCAGACTGTAAACAGTTTTATGCTATAGCGCATACTATAATTACGATGGAAGAAACTGACAATGAAGGAATCACAAAACCAACCATGGAGACAATGTTTCATACACCGCCAAAGAACACGAGATACAAAACCTATGGGCGTAAAACCCGAGATTGGAATGTCTCTCCAGGGTCGAGTAGATATGGGAAGACATCCCGCAAAATTAATGAAACACTATATGAGGAGATGTTGACCATACTCCGTGCTGAAATACATACCATGAGGAAGGAAATGGAAAAGGACATACAAGAGCAGGTTCGAGCTGAAATGATGGAAGAACTAAAAAAGGAGATGCAACAAACTTTGGATGCACGCATGGCAGAGAAAGACTCATTGATCTCTAATCTACAAGAAGAACTAGACGAATGCAAAAAGAAACTGGACACACAAAAGGAACCACAAACCACACCGGAACTACAAAAAGAAATGGATGTTTTAAAAAAGGACATGCACACCTATGCAAGTGTGGTGGAAGGCACCCAAAAGAAAATGGAGAATGTTGAGAATACCGTCAAAGAAAATGCAGAATGGATAGATGTGGCAAAAAAGAACAAAGGAATGCATGGCAACAAAGTGGAAGTCATGAATGCCACCTTGGAAGAAGAGGCAAAAAGGCGGGTACGCGCACTCCACGTAAGAGTGGTTGGACTAGACGAGAAAAGCTTCCCAATTGAAGATGCTACAGCTCTTGCCACCAAAATTGGAGCTACAAATGTACCCATCATTGGGGCTTGGCGAGTCGGGAAGGCTGACACAAAAACAAAAGTCCTCATCTTGAAGTTTGGAGACCTGGAAAAGAAGAGAGCCTTCCTCTCTAAGAGGATCGCTCTCAAAGGAGAAAAGATCTACCTAGATGAAGACCTCACCCCAGCCCAGTTAGCCCACAGGAGGGAAAATATGCCATGTGTTCTAGAGGCACGGAAAGTAGGTAAATGGGCTGTATACAGAGATGGAAGAGTCATCATCACAGAGAAAAGGACGGCATGACGTTGCGCGGCCTATGAGACCCTGAAGTTCACACTGTGGAATTGCAATGGCTCCCTTAAGACAGATGTAGGTTATTTTGAGGATACTTTCAAAGGTATAGACATTGCTATGTATACTGAGACACATCAATGTAAAGACAGCCGTTTACCTGATGTATATGGATATAGATGGGAAAGTGTATATCGCCCTCAGCCTAGACGGCCTGGAGGGACGAGGGGATCAGGAGGTGTGGCAATTCTATTTAGAGAAGAGCTCCGAGATACAGTCCAAGTGGTACATAGAGATGTAGAGGCAAGATACATGTGGATCAGGTTACGTACAAGTAGAACTCGCGACATGTATATTGCCATATGCTATTTTACCCCTGCATACTCTAAGTTTGCCCCTAAAGAGGCATCCCCGTATACACCACTATATGAGGACATAATGGGATACATGAGAATTGGGGATGTTCTACTAGCAGGAGACTTTAATGCACGCACAGGAAACAACCAATCTGCTTTCTTTGACACTAGTGATGAGATGTTCAGAGATATTGCATTAGATGAAGTGGGATTAGTTAGATCAGCCCAAGATAGAGAGATAACAGAATATGGAACACACCTACTGGCACTGGGAAGTGCACATGGTTTGGCCATCCTTAATGGGCTACCACAGTGGCCAAGATCTAATGGCTTCACATGTTGGAATAACAAGAAGGGGTCAAGCACAGTGGATTATTTGATTGGATCACCCAACTTGCTACCTGACATAAAAAGTTTTGAAATCTCAGACAGACCAATTGGATTAGTAGCAGACCATTTTATTCTAGCTTTCACAATGCAATATGGGCATATACAGGAAGCACAGTCACATATACCAAAATTACCACGCTATGATTTTGTGGAAGCGACCTCACACATATACAGCATTACTTTGCGAGATGCATTGAGGGAGCTAGACACACAGGCCTCTCTGGATGAGTTTACAGGACAGTTGGCCGAGATAATACACACTTCAGCAGCATACGCTTTCCCACACACTACACCGTCAGATAAACCTCCTCGAGGTAATGCTCCACAGAATGGCTGGTATGATGATGAGTGCAGAGAGACACGAGCACGTTTTCAGCGAGAGCTGGCACTTGGTATATGCACCCATAAGCATGCTCGAACACTCTTCAGACTGTTGGTACGCAAAAAGAAGCAGGAATACCTGAGCAGACTAGAAACAGAAATGTATTCCATGTTCTTGGGGCAGGACAGCAAGAGAGCATGGAAAAAGATGCATGAAAGCCAGCCACCCCTACAAATTACTAGACCGGATGATTGGCATGGATATGCTTGCACACTCTATGATATCCCTGGCCAAGAGCCTATGCCACTCCCCTCAACCTCAAGACCAGCAAATTGCAGATTTTTCACAGAAAAAAAAGTGAGGAATGCCATATGGAAGCTGAAAAATGGAAGAGCCCAAGACCATGAGGGTTTAGTGGCTGAACACTTCACGCATGCCTGTGATATTCTGGCACCAACGCTGGCTCACATCTTTAATAGGGCAGTTTGTGAGGGATTTCCAACCTGTTGGTCAGACCATATTATTGTGCCGCTCTTTAAGAGTGGAGACCCCGCGCTACCTAGTAACTACCGAACTATCATGATTGGACACATGCTGGCCAAGATATATGGCTCTATTGTGGAACAAGCGTTGAGTGAATGGGCCGAGATGCATGGCCTGAGGTCAAAAGGCCAGGCTGGCTTCAGGAGGGGATATACAACTCTAGACCTTATCTTTACGTTGAGGGCAATCATTGAAGAAGGCAAGGCATTCAAGAAAAAGATCTATTGCTGTTTTGTGGACTTTCGCAAGGCCTTTGACACAGTGCCACGTGCTAGACTCATGAAAAGAATGCAAAACATTGATGTGCCCGTAGAGATACAGTGGAGTATCTATGCCCTATATGAGATAGTGACAGGCAGAGTACGAACACCTGAGGGCATCTTAGATACAGTCAATAGCACCATTGGGGTGAAACAAGGCTGTCCACTTTCACCGACACTTTTTGGGCTGTATATAGATGAAATTTCAGAATATGTGGATAGGACGGGTGGGGCCGGAGCCAGCCTAGCTGGAGTGCTGATACCATTACTGCTTTATGCCGATGATATTGTACTTATATCTGACTCACCTGAGGGACTAAATAGACACTTGGATGTATTATCAGCTTTTTGCAGAGATAGAGATCTTAAGGTGAACCTTGGGAAAACTAAAGTTATGGTATTTAACACTTCAGCTGCTTGGGTGACAAGAGCTGAGCACCAGTTTACTTTTGACGGAGAGCCAGTGGAGATGGTTAGGCAGTATGTTTATTTGGGGGTCACATTGAAGGGACCACAGTTCTCTTGGAGAGAGACATCAGAGGCTCGTTTGGCAAAAGCATATGCAGCCTTAGGGGCATTGGAGAGGCAATGTGCTCACATACAATTTCATGAGCCGCGCACCAAACTGTGGCTTTTTGACACCTTGGTTACACCCACACTCCTATATGGGGCAGCTATTTGGGGTCCGAGTCTGCTTCACACGAGGAGACAGCCTTTGGGAGACCAGGATGGACCAGAGAAGGAATACTATGATGGATGGGAGCATATGGAAAGACCACTGGTCATGATGATCTCACGCATGATACGAGCGAAGAGCTCGACCCCACATGAGATTATCAGAGCTGAGTTGGGGGCATCACCCATGGTGGCTGAGGCCTTGGTTCAGGTAGTGACTTTCATACATAGACTATGGGAGCTCCCCCAAGATAGATACCCACGGCTAGCCCTGGCCTCTTCTAGACAACTAGCAGCAGACGGTGACAGACACTGTTGGTATGCTCAGATGAGTACATGGATGCGTCTACATGGTCTGCAGATTGACAGACTACCCCCCTTTGACTATAGCCTGGATTGCCCTACACTTGACCTAAGCCGATCAGAGCTAAACCATGTGATCAGAGCAGACATACTGAAGTTAGATACGGAGAAGACCTGGATTCGACCCCCCTCGCCCTATGGCACGAGGATGGCACACTACCAGACCCACTTCCTCCAGGTATCTGAGGATGGTTTCATCACCCGACCCAATTACATGGACACACAGCTGCCTCATGGACTACGCACAGTTATTGGTCAGATCCGCACCTCATCCCACCACCTGAGGATTGAGACAGGCAGATGGGAGGGTATACAGACAGAAGAATGCATATGCCCACTATGCGACGGAGAGCCAGAGAGAGAGGAACATTACATCTGCCGATGCACTGTATATTACGACATACGAGGTAGATACCACTGTCTGTTTCGAGAGGGTTTTGGACCCCTGAGACGGATCATGCAGTATGAGGATCAGAGATGCTTGGGATTTTTCCTCTTGGAGCTCCAGAGGCGCAGAGCAACAATTCTACGGAGTAGGAGGCCCCCACAGCTCGGCTCACATAGACAGAGAGCAGTCACTGACTTTTTCATGGATACACGACAGAGTATGGCAGATACCACTACTACTGCCACACAGCCTACAGGAGTACATCATCATTGGACCTCATCTTCTGTAGGTGTCCCTTTGGATAGAGCAGTGGCACTTAGCCGGTCTAGGCGCCCACGTCCACCCGGACGAAGGCCTAGACATCCACACCACAGACAAATTAAAGCCATCATTGAGCGCCACAGGAGACAGATGCCAAGACGCCTCAGCTATGCAGAGATACACCTCCCTAGAGAACAGACATATCATTGATGGAGAGTTTTCCTTTCTCTACTCTCACTTTCAGATCACTGACATGTTTCCCTTTTATGGGACACTATTTCATTTCCCATAAAAGGCCTAGACATCCACACCACAGACAAATTAAAGCCATCATTGAGCGCCACAGGAGACAGATGCCAAGACGCCTCAGCTATGCAGAGATACACCTCCCTAGAGAACAGACATATCATTGATGGAGAGTTTTCCTTTCTCTACTCTCACTTTCAGATCACTGACATGTTTCCCTTTTATGGGACACTATTTCATTTCCTTTTCAGTCTTATAGGCATGTTTTTCATCTTTTCATCTTTTCATCTTTTTTCTCGTTCTAGATGAGAAACACACCATCATTGTATGTACTGCTTTGGTCTCATAGGCGACATTGGCCTTTTAGAGACGTTAATATACTCTCTCTCTCTCTCTCTCTCTCTCCCCCCCCCCCCCCCCCCCCCCCCAACCCGGCCTCTCCATCTGTCATCGGCACCGTCGCTCGTGAGAAGCACGAGGCCTTCAATTTGTATGTGATTCATGTGGAGAGGGGCATAAAAAAGTTCAACTACCATCATTGGACGTGCAAGTATTGCGAGAAGCGTTGTACAATTGGTGCAACCGGTTTTTTCAACATCTTTCCAAGATGGGGGGGTGTGGGGTAAGTTGCTCCATGCAAGGAAATCCCTCAAAACATTGCGGGTGAGATTCTTGCCAAGATGACAATGGGATCCACAAGAGGTGGAAGAAGTGGCGTATCGACACCAACTCCTATGTCTACTAATGAGGAAGCGTCAAGTGTAGGTGTATCTTTAACCGATGCAGGATAGGCCTTTACCATCATTGGTGGGGGCTCCATATCCGCATCCGGCTCCGGCAAAAGATAGCGCATGGAGACTCATGCAGCACCGGAGGGACAATCCCTTCTCTCTCAAGCTCCCGGTCATGTGCGTGGATCGGTTGTCTTTCTTAGGGAAAGGCAACGACTTGCAGACATTGAAATTGCACACACGGTGATTGAGTGTAATCTTACATTCAATGTTCTAGAGCAAGACCAAAGGAAGAAGATGGTAAAAGCCATTGCCAATGTTGAAAGGAGGGAAGGATCGAAGCTTGCACGCGAGAGCTATGGCGGGAGAGCAAGAGCAAGAAAGAGAGAGACAAGAAATGGGAACTCCAACAGTCACAATGTGTGACCGGGCCTTCCTTTATTTAAACTGTCACTAAAAGAATAAAGAATAAAGTGACGGTGACGGGCGCCCGCTACCTGCAGTGTGCAGTGGCGGTGACTGTTAGTGTAGTAATACACGGGCAGCTAGGCGGAGGCGCCTTTACTCCCAACAACCTCCCACTTAAAGGCGAATCTGCCCTAGTGAAGAATGAAAAGAAAAAGAAAAAGATAGTACAACATGTACACAGGTACAACAGGATGAGGAAAGACATCATCTCATCCCACGCCTATCAACCTCTTGAGGAAGGCAAAGCGCTCTGTAGAGAGGCTTTTCGTGAGCAGATCTGGAGGATTTTGTTCAGTCGAGATCTTGATAAGATCAACAGACTTGTTCTCAACAACCCCACGTACGAAGTGATACCCACCTCAATGTGTTTCGTCTTCGCATGGAAGACCGGATTCTTGGCTAGATTCTTGGCTAATTGAATAGCACTCATAGAATCCGAATGCAGTGTAGGGATAGCATCAATACCAAGGCCAGCAACCAAATGACCCAACCAAATGGCCTCCTTGCAAGCCTCAGTGGCTGCAACATACTTGGCCTCTGTAGTAGAAAGGGCCGTGCATTTCTGCACCTTGGACATCCAAGAAATAGCACCTCCAGCATATGTGAATACATAGCCGGAAGTGGACTTCCTACTATCTGCATGTCCTGCATAATTAGAGTCAGTGTACCCCACGACTCCTGTATCCTGGCTGCCATAGCATATGCACATATCTGCAGTGCCCTTCAGGTACCTCATGATACCCTTCACGGCATCCCAATGCTTCTTGCCATGTGTAGCTATATAGTGTGCCACAACACCAACTGCAAAGGCAATATTTGGACGAGTGGCTATCATGGCATGTATAAGACTGCCCACTGCGGATGCATAGGGAATCTTGGCCATCTCGGCCCTCTGCTCATCTGTCTGTGGACAATCAACCTGTGATACCTTCACATAAAAAGGCAATGGACAGCCAATAGGCTTTACGTCCTGCATGCGGAAGCGCTCAAGGACTTTATGAATGCACTCTCTCTGTGACAAGTAGAGGAGTCCCTGATGCCTGTTGCATCTAATGCGCATACCCAGTATGTGGGCGGCCTATTCCAGATCTTTCATCTCAAAGCTCTTCTTGAGCTGAGCCTTAAGAGCATCTAGCTCATCATGAGCTTTCCCTGCTATCAGCATATCATCCACATAGAGTACCAAAATCGATAAAGAACCATCATGGGCTTTCTTCGTATAAAGACACGGATCCATAGCACTCCTGCTCTAGCCCTATGACTACATAATGGCATCAAACTTATGATACCACTCCCTAGGTGTCTGTTTCAAGCCATAAAGACTTTTCTTCAATTTGCACACTAGGTGCTCCCTGCGAGGTTCTGCAAAGCCCTTAGACTGCTCCATATAATCTCATCATGCAAGTCTTTATGTAAGAAAGCCGTCTTGACATCCATTTGGTATAAATCCAAGTCAAGCTGAGCAATCAAAGCCAAGACTAAGCGCAGGGTGGTCATCTTAACGACAGGAGAAAAGGCCTCATCAAAGTCCACACCATGCTCTTGCTTAAAACCCTTTGCTACTAATCTAGCCTTGTATGCCGGCTTGGGGTGTCCAGGGGTACTTTTCAGCTTGTACACCCACTAACATGGCAAAGCCTTCTTGCCCTTAGGCAAGGAAACCAAATCCCAAGTCTCATTTTTATGCAAGGAGTCTATCTCAGACTGCATAGCCCTCTCCCAGGAGTGATTGTCACCCCTGCGCATAGCCTCATCATAAGTGAAAGGCTCTCTTGCATCTATAACCAAGACGTAATGCTTCGAGAGCTGAAATCTATCAGGTGGACGTCTGTCTCTAGTAGACCATCTCACGGCAAGCTCTGCTGCCTGCCCAGTTGCCTGTCCAACACCCTGACCATGAGCATCTGTTGCAGCTGTAGGCTATCCAACTGGCTGTGTGGGAGCTCTCGGCTCCTCCTGAAATATGACCCTACGGATCTCAACAACTCTCTCAGGCTGCCTATGCATCTTGTCTTCATGGAAGACTACATCATGACTGCGGATCCCAGAGATGGTAACCCATCTCGCTTGCATCCCCATAACCAAGGAAAATGCATTTGACACTCAGGATCCATCTTATTTCTCTTGTTTCTGGGCACATGGAAAAATGCCTCACATCCAAAGACATGGAGATGCGCATAAGAGGGAGGTTTTCCAATCCATACCTCCTCGGCAACTTGGAAATCCAAACCACTAGAAGGTGATCTGTTTATGATATGCACAGTTGTACTAACTGCCTCAGCCCAAAAGCTCTGTGGTTGGCCTGTGTGGCTAAGCATACTACGTACACACTCTTGAATGGTTCTATTCATCCGCTCAGCCAAACCATTCTGGGGGGGGGATAGGAGGCGGTCAACTGACGCTTAATACCCCTCTCATCACATAACTGCTCAAAAGCACGTGAGACATACTCACCCCCATTATCTGTCCTTAGGCATTTTAGCAGAGAAGCTAGACTGGTTCTCAACCAAGGCAAGCCATGTTTGAAACACAGCCAAGACATCGGATTTCGGCTTAATGGAATAAGCCCAAACTTTCCGTGAAAAATCATTTATAAAAGTAACAAAATACTTGGCACCACCCATAGACTGACAAGGCATGGGCCCACAGACATCCGAATGTACCAATGCCAAGGGCTCACTCATGCGTGGCCTACCAGACTTTTTATGCGTAGACCTAGTTTGCCTGCCATAAAGACAATGCTCACATGAATCAAAACATGGATAATCAAGGGGCGGTAAGTACTGCAAACTAGAAAGCATTTTCATTCCCTTCAAAGACATATGGCCCAAACGGGCATGCCAAAGAGATACATGGGGGATAGAACCCACAGACAAAACATGATCAAGGGAAGAAGCTGATACAATCAAGGGATAGAGGTTGCCAGCCTTGGCACCTCTCGCAATCACAAGTCTGCCACGAGTGATCTTCCATGCAGAGTCTCCAAAACATACATGATATCCTGCGCCATCAAGCTGTCCAGCTGACATGAGACTGTGTCAAAGCAGGTACATGACGTACATCCTGCATAACAAAACTGCTGCCAGAAGGAAACTGCAGCCTAATATTACCAATGCCCACAATATCAAGAGAGCTGCCATCACCCAAGCGCACAGAACCCGAAACAGTACGGTATGAATGAAACCACTCTCGACAAGGTGTCACATGAAAGGACGCACCTGAGTCCAAGAGCCAACAGTGTGCATACATAGAGTGTATCTCTGTCATCTGCAAAGTACTAGAAGAAGCTGCAAGGATATAATCATCATCATCAACATCCTTAGGCTGCATAACATTGATCTCTTCAATTTTAACACTGGACTTTGAAGGCACTATGCTGCGATCAGAAGACTTATCGTGCACTTTGTCTTTCCCCTTATCTTTGTGCCTTTCATTGCGCAGTTCATGGCATTGTGGCCTAACATGGCCCTTTTTCCCACAATGGTGACAAGTAACATCTGCATTCCTGCCAGGGGATTTGCTACGTGACTTCCCACGAGACTTGGACTGAGATTTCTGAGAATCCCGTCCACGGCCACTGCCACTGCCATGCTTTCCATATCCATCTTTCTGCCTCTAATTGTCATAGCATGCAACACACGAGAGGCATCCAAATTCTTATGGTTAACCTCTTCCTGTAGAAGAGCACTCTCAACATCAGATAATTTCAAGGTAGCAATAGAGGCACATAATGCAGTGCGGAATACATCCCATGACTCATTAAGAGTACCAAGCAAGAAAAGAGGAGTGACATCCTTTGCAAAAGTGATGTCCTGCGAAGTCAAGCTCTTGAGTATAGCATGGAACTGGCTCAAGTGAGCAGACATAGTCACATTCTCCTTTATGCGCAGATCCATAAGTTGCTTCAGCCAATACATTTGACTCGCTGGACTTTTCTTGTCATAGAGATTCTTGATTTTATCCCATAACTGCCATGCACTCTGTTCTTCCTCAAAGACATTGTAATGAACCTGTTTTGTGAGAGACAATACAATAGTGGACTTACATAACTCATCAAGCTCAAGCCATTCCTCATCTAGCATAGTTGCAGGCGGATGCCCGCTCAACCTCAAAGGTTTGATCTGCGATTTCTGCACCAACACCTGCCAAATTTGGCTCTTCTAATAAGAGTAATTCGTACCATCAAGCTTAGTGATGTTGAAAATAGCATGTTCAGTACGAACTAGCCATAATGCAGGTTGGAAGACTGTAGACAGTTCAAAATTGCTTGCTGTTTACTGCAGAAAATGACCAAAAAATCACCAAAATCAAGAGAAAATGGGGAGAAAAGTATAACCAAAGTTGCTGCCCACCAAGTACTAGTGAAAGTACATCATTTCAGAATATTTCAGCATGAAAAATCCATGTCAGTCCATACATATATGCTTGCTGTAATAAATTACAGATTTCAGTAAATGAGAGCTAACAGTGCCAAAATCGGATCCCATGTCAATCAGATACTGCCAAGATGAAAGCCGGCATCATGCGGGCATAACATAGGCATATGACAGTCGATAAGCATGAATCCAACACCAAAACATGTTATACAAACATCTGCAAGTGAGTAGGCACACCCCCCAGTCAACGGGGCAAAGTGTTCCTGCCACTACCAAGAGTTGACACAAGTAGGTGTCAGCTCACAAAGAGAGGGACCCAAAGCAAAGAGCCAGCTCATAAGCATTAGAGGAACCAAGACATATGAACTATGCATGATCTTGAAGGGTAAAAGATCCCAAATAGTCTCAAAAGCTCAAAGAGCATAGACCGCCTGCTCAATGGCTGTCAAGCATCCAAAGACGCTCCCACTGGCACAAAAGCCATAAATATCAAGCAACAAAGCTCGAACAAATCATGTACAAGCACCAGTGACAAGTGTCCAAGATCAAGCATCAATGGTATATCTTGGACATGTAGGCGGTAGAGCATCCGTATGTAGCATCCATAAGCATGTAAGACATCAAGTACATCCCAAGATACAACTCTGGCAAGCCAATAAATAGCTCAAATAAGCTCCGGGAATCCAAGGTCAAGCCAAGATCGAGCTCCAGTAGCAATAGGCTCCAAACAATGTAACTAGCATGTAGTAATGGCATAGGCTAAGCATGTCAAGACCGGTCAGACATAAGCAACATACATGCCATAAGTACATTCAAGACAGAGCATCCAAATGCTTTGCAAAGCGAGCTCAAGCTCAACCAACGATCCCGAATCAAAACCAAGCTCTATGTCGAGCCTCAAATGTCAATAATCACCATATATGCCCGAAATATAGCCCGAAAAGCATAGGCATAAGTATACATGAGTAAAATGACTTCAGCTCAACTGTGTACAGCAGTGATTTACTGTTCAAAACTGAGAATTTCAGCACCAAAATCAGCTCCAAATGGTTGCCAAACAATAGGCATACATTCCCCTAATATCCGGGCATCAAAGGGGACCAACCAGGCATCAAATGACAATGCCAAACATGCTGTAGCATCAAATGTCAGTGTAACACTGTCATAAACTGCCTGTGGACTGTCATGACAGTCCCAAAACAGTGTTAAATCAGTTCAAATGCTATGCCAACACATCAACCATCAAAACCAAGCATCAAAGCATGTTCATATGTCTGAAATGGAGCCTTTCCAAGTGCCAATGGAGGGGGGGAGCTGCTGTTGTGACTGTTAATGCTGAAGACACATATGGGAGGGCTGCGTGATTCCGCCAATTGTATATGCTGGTCTTGGGGCTGCAAAAAATGGTGGCCAAGCTTCAGAGGGGTCCAGTTAAAGCCAAGGAAGGCCTCAAACAAGCTCCAGTAAGGGGAGAGCAGCCCACATATGAAATGAGAGCTGGAAGTGTAGTGGCTGCCCTGTTTCAAGAGGGCTCAAAACTGAGGTAAACCCTGTAAAGAGTGAAGCAATACCTTTGTGTGAATGCCTTGAGGGTGCCCAAAGGGGCCGGGAAGGTGCTTAGGAAGTCGGGGAGTGACGGGAGCTCGAAGGAGTCGGATATGGCTGTCGGAAAGGAGACCCAATACGAGTGGAGAGTCGATGGGAAGCTGAGAATACCACGAATCAAGCTGAAGAGTCGGGAAGCCAAGCTTTGATATCAGTTGAAAGGGGGGAAGGATCGAAGCTTGCATGTGAGAGCTATGGCGGGAGAGCAAGAGCAAGAAAGAGAGAGACAAGAAATGGGAACTCCAACAGTCACAATGTGTGACCGAGCCTTTCTTTATTTAAACTGTCACTAAAAGAATAAAGAATAAAGTGACAGTGACAGGTTCCCGCCACCTGCAGTGTGCAGTGGCGGTGACTATCAGTGTAGTAATACATGGGCAGCTAGGCAGAGGCGCCTTTACCCCCAACAAATGCGAGTCCATGTGAAGGATGGACCAGTGTCACATACAATGACATGAGTGCGAAAAAGATTGATGAAGAGAAGAGGATTGATAGAGCCCTTGATCCTATTCGGGCCGCATGGATAAAGTATGGTTGCTCAATTCTCAATGACAGATGGAGTAATCGTAAGAAACGGGGCATCATCCATATACTCGTCTCATGTCTACTTGGCACTTACTCTTTACGGGCCATAAATACTGGCAAGAGGGGGAGGAAAACGATGGGCACATTCATCTACCACCACATTTGGCAAGCTATCATTGAGGTATACATTGCCTTTTAAATTTATTTCACTTTCTTTTATTATAATTTATGCATAACTATCTATCTCCCTATTCTCTCTAATATCTATCTTGGTTCTCTCTTTCCCCCCAAACCCCTATCTCTCTTCATTCTTGAATCTTGAAAGTTGAAACTTGAAAGGCTTAACTTTCTCTTTCTCTCTCTAACCTCCAAGTATTGTTACTTGTAATTTGTGGTTGTAGGTGGGCCCCTCTAATATAGTGCAAGTTGTCACCGACAATGCATCGAATTGTCAGTGCATGGGCCGTTTGCTTGAGACCAAGTTTCCCACGATTGTGTGGACTCCATGTACAAGTCATTGTTTGGACTTGCTCATGGAGGGCATTGGGAAGCTCAAGTGGGTGAAGAGGATGGTCCACAAAGCTACATTAGTTGTCACCTTCTTCACGGAAAAGGTAAAGGTGCTTGCGATGTATTGTGCAAGAGTAGTAGGAGCAACTGATTAGTAGTAGGTGACAGGTGTAGGAGGAGTGCCACGTGGCAATTGAGGTGGCATAGTCGGCTAGCTTGCAGGTGTAGCGGACTTGCATTATTTTTTGTGTTTTTCCTAGCCTATTTATAGGCCTTGATTTCAGCAGTCTTCCTTAGTTGGTTTTCAAAGATTTTAGGTTGCAGACTGTGGAGACTGCTCTTAAAGCTGACAGAGACTGAGATCTTTGAGGTGGGGACATACACAGATATTTTCTCTGCACCCGTGTATATTTCTGCATCCTTATACAACATTTCTCACGTCAAATTTTCTACGTTTCACTGTCTCTTTCTCTTTCTCTCTTTTTTCTTTGTTCACTCTATCTTGGTCATTCGCATCCGCATTGCTTCACTCTAACACACTCAAGTTGAAGAAGCCTTCTTTGACTTGGTTTGCTTACATGTTGTTGCTCGAGCATCTTTATGAGGTGCGGTCCACCTTGTGCCAGATAGTGGTGTCCACTCTATGAAATGAGTGGGATGAGCATGAGACAGAGGCGGCCAAAGTTATGCAGCGCTTGTGCCTTAATGAGTAGTTTTGGCAGAAAGTCCGTGCCGTTGTCATTGTCGTAATTGTAACCAGCCTTCCATCTGTGGATGGGTGGTAAATCCGTGATTACAACTTAATTACAGCAACAAACAATAAATGCAAATCTCAAAATATAAATTTACCTACTGATCTTAGACAATGCACACCGGATTGGCCCCAAAATTAGCGCCCCTTTCGGCATTTCTTTAGCTTTATTGAAGAAAAAGTTGATTTACAATGGGATTTTCCTGATCCCCTTCGCAATCCAAACTCCCCTTGTTGTCCAAAGTGACCAATAAATCTTCAATCTGATTTGCCTCTTGATTCGGGTACTTAATTGGTCTTCACCCACTTCATAGACGATGGAAATGCCCCCAATTCAATGGTTGGCTAGTTCTCCACCTGAATTTAGCTAAAATTCACCTTTAGCCCTGAAAAGTAAATTAGGGTTTACAGTAGAGAAATTTGCAATTTCTCAGCCCCCAAGGGTCTAAATACTGAGATCTTCGGGTCCAGACAAGAGAGAAAGCTGTAGAGAGAAAATTCAGAGTTTTGTCGCGAAGAATGATTGAAAATCAGTCAAATGCAGCTATTGCCCTGCCACAACAGCTTGTAGATGCAAAGAATTGAAGAAAATCAGTCATTTACTGCTGCTGCCCTGTCTCAACAGCGTGTAGATGCTGTCACCTGTTGTTGATTGGTCTTCTTCTACCCTTGGCTGCTTCAAAAGGTCCTCTAATGGCTGCAAATCAAACCAGAAGCATCTCCTCCCTCTCTCTTGCACGCTAAATACACTAAAACATTCCTCTCTCCAGCCTCTAAAGACGTTTTTTAGTCTTGCATGGGCATTTTTTGACAAGTGACAACCTTTCCAAATGGTTTTTCCAGTATTTGAATACTGAGAATTAATCTAATAATTATTTCAATGCTCTGAAAAATAATCCGACTGGCCAATAATTAAATTGGCAAGGCAACTTCCATTCCCAAGTGTCTCTGCGCCATCTTTGACAATCAGATTGGCGCTAGGTACCATTAAACGCCACTTCTCTAGTGTCAACTGACACTTATGGCCAAATGAATGACTTAGGCCAACAATTGACATGAGATACCACAAAATACCTGTGCAACATAACTTATAGTAACTTTTGCCTTTGACATTTTGTGGTTTCCTCGGGTCCCGGGCTTGTAAATTTACTCTAACCCCAGTTATACCTCACATGTGCAACATTTACTTAACCATGTGATTAAAAATTAATCCACATGTTAAGTGAGGTTTTAAAAATACATGTCCTCATGCCACGTAACTCCCTTTTATAGGGTGTTATGTATGATTGACTGTGAGGGGTCTATCATGGGTTTTCTCGTTCACTTCTTTAGAGCAGCATTGGTGGAGACACGCGCTTGCATGGTGATCACAAAGACAGCATGTGCATGTTCTAGAGATAGCAGAGAGGAGATGAGTATGGATGCATAAGCCGATCCATGGTTTTGTCGCATTGGTACATCTGGCCTACTAGTCGTTGGTGATCATGGATGATAGAGAGATCCGTATGGACCAGCCTGCTTATTTGACTCGTGTGGTCCTTGTGGATGACCACAATGCAGTGTTGGAGGAGCTAGGATGCTATGCAGATCAGAGAGGGCATGTGGCTTTTGCTTCTCCCACTTGTTGTGGAGGAGAGAGTCACTTGTAAAGTCTTTATTTTGGTGGCAAAACTTTGGATATGCATTGGAGACCCTTCAACCCTTAGCCATGAGAGTCTTTGCTTAGGATTGCTCTTTGGGTGCATGTGAGAGACATTGGAGTACCTATTCTCTTATTCACATGAAGATTTGCAATCGGCTTAGCACATGATAGAGCGACTAGTCTATTGCTGCACTAACTTATGCATGATGAGCATGGGTAGTCTAAAGCAGGTAAACAACAAACACTTCACCTTAAAATTTAAAATTTGTTGTTTTAAACTTTGAAGTTTATACTTTTCAATTTAGACTTTAGCATTTATAATCTTATGTGCATTGTGTAGGTGAATGTTGATACATTCAAGTTGATGGGCGAGACTCTTTCGAGTGTACATTAGGAGGTGGAAGAGGAGATGATTTTTGCAAAGCTTTATAGAGAGTTTATAGTAGTAGATACTCGTAATACTCGTAGTCAGTGTGCTCGTGGGCGAGGAGTTTGAGTAGATGGTAGTAGGGGAATGGTCATTTGGCGCCCTTCAACATCAAGGAGGGGTGGTTCAAGTGGCTTATAGACATGTGTAAGGCAGGGCTCTAGTAGCTCACATCCCGTGCCTCATGATGATATCGCCCCCTTGTCTACACAGCCAACACCTAGGGAGCCATCATTATGATGATGGTAACCTTGTCAGTGAGGATGAGTATGAGAGTGTCTCATCATTTGATGCCAAGGAGTCTCCTATCAAGAGCACTCATATGGTTCTGATAATAATGATGATAGCGATGCCTCATCATAGATTCATAGGGCTCTCTTTTTTTTTGTGTCTACTATCATTGTGTCCACGTGCCACGATGATATATCATCCATGAACCATGTATGTACTAGACTCTAGTTGTCTTGCATGTTGTGCGTAGCCCATGCGACCGCAATAGCCACCCTCATTTATTCATCTTATTTTATAATGAAATCACTATTTCCACTTTGAAGGGGAGAGAGTGCGCAATGGAGTGTGAGAGCGGGCACGAGCTGCAGAGCTGAGTGTTAGAGAGAGTGAATGCAGAGATAAGTGCACTAGATCGTGATGGTACACAAAGAATAAAAGAATGTATTTATATGTTAGGGTACAATAAGGGTGTGTTCACACCCGTGTGACTATATACATGGAGACGAAGGGACTTTACACCCAACAATCTCCCACTTAAAGGCCCGAAGTGGTACCTTTAAGCTAACCAATTCCCACTAAACGAATGCAATGCTCATGTTGAGCCTTTGCAAGACATTTAGTGAGAACATTTGTAGGGTTATCTTGGGTTTTGACCTTAGTCAGTGTGACAAGAACATCATCCAAGACCTGTCGAATGAAGTGATACCGAACATCTATGTGTTTGGTACGTGCATGGAACATGGCATTCTTAGCCAGACATACTGCACTTTGGCTATCACAACCAAGCATTGGAGTACGTGAAGAAAGACCAAAATCCTTCACCAGACGGCCAAGCCAAATAGCTTCCTTAGAAGCTTCTGTGACTGAAATATATTCAGCTTCTGTAGTTATCAGTGCCACAATTTTCTGCAATCTTTAATACCAAGAGATAGCCCCACCAGCCAAAGTAAAAACATACCCATTGGTAGGTTTCCTAGTGTCAAGATCTCCTGTCATGTCTGAATCACAAAATCCTTGCAGCTTTAAGTGTACCCTTTCCATAGCATATACACTTTTCTTGTGTACCTTTCAAGTATCTGAAGATACATTTCACTGCTTCCCAATGTGGCTTGCCAGGGTTAGACATGAATCTACTAACAACTCCCATTGCATGAGCAATGTCAGGGCAAGTTGCAACCATGGCATACATCAAAGATCCATAAGTTGATGCATAAGGTATACCCTTCATGGCACTCGCAACTGCGTCATCCTTAGGGCAATTAGCTTTGCTAAGCTTTGTATGTGGCGGTAAAGGCACACCAAGAGGCTTAGCATCAGCCAAATTAAACGTGTCAAGTACTTTGCTGATGTACTTGTCCTGTGAGAGAAACAACAAAGGTTGCCCTCTCTCTTTTAATGTGCATGCCCAAAATATGTTCAGCTGCCCCCAAATCTTTCATGGAGAAGGCTGAATTCAGTTGCCTCTTAAGAGCATTCAAAGTACTCTTATGCTATCTTACAATGAGCATGTCATCTACATATAAAACCAACACAATGAGGCTTCCATCATCAGCCTTTTTAGTGTATAAGCAGTGATTTGTATGACTGCGTTTAAAACCATGGCTGAGCATAAAGGTATCAAATTTTTTGTACCATTGTCTAGGGGCTTGCTTCAGCCCATATAAGCTGTGTTTCAGCTTATAAACCAAATGCTCTTCTCCTGGAATGGCAAATCCTTTTGGCTACTTCATGTACAATTCTTCATCCAAGTCACCATGAAGAAAAGTAGTTGTCACATCCATTTGATCCAACTCTAAATCCAAGGATGCAGTGAGAGCAAACAAAACACGGAGCGTAGTCATCTTTACCACTAGTGAAAAGACCTCCTGGAATTCTATGCCTTCCTTCTGTGCATAGCCCTTAGCAATCAGCCGTGCCTTGAACTTGGGCTTTCCATCAATACATTTCACTTTGTAAACCCATTTATTAGGAATAGCTTTCCTATCCTTGGGCAAAGGTACAAGCTCCCATGTGTTATTTGCATATAGAGACTTCATCTCTTTCTGCATAGCAAGCTCCCACTTTCTCTTGTTTTCACATGACTGTGCCTCTTTAAATGTATGAGGCTCACCCTCATCAGTCAACAAAATGCAATCCAAAGATGGCTAAAACCTTTGTGGCTGCCTTTTGACACGTGTAGACCTTCTTACCCAATGATCTGTATTATTAGGCAGTGGGCCTACATCTTGATGAATGTGCACACCATCACCAGGTGGCTGATTTTCAGCATTTTCTTGCTGCTGTAATCTGTTTTCAGCATGTTCTTCTTGCTGTCCTACATCCTGTGCATCTATTTGCTGTCCATGATCTTCTGGCTGTAGCACAATAGGTTGCTACTCATTTTCAGCATCAAAAGGGACAGTACTTTCCGCTAATGGCTGCTGAATGGTTGGCTGTTCATGCTGAAATTTGACCTTCTTTTTGTCAAGTTCACCATGTGTAGCATTTTTTAGCAACTTTGCCTCATTAAATACTACGTCTCGGCTACGTACTATCTTCCTACCTCGAGGAAGCCAAACTCTATAACCCATCTCGTCCTCATCTCCATATCCCATGAAGATGCCCTTGATGGATTTCATGTCTAGTTTGGTTCTCTGTTCTACAGGTACATGCACAAAGGCATCACAACCATGTTAGCGGATCAGAGACTGGCCGTACAGTCGGACTGCCACGTGGCAGTCTGACCTGTACCAGTACAGTCGGCTGCATTTAATGCAGCCGACCCGCCATTTATGATCGCCCAGATTCTGGCTATTTATAGCCGGGTTTTCAGCAGTCTGCCCACTCACTTCTGTACGCAGATTACAGGCTGGATGCTCGCGCATATTCCGTCTCTGTTCGCAGATTTCAGACAGGAGATCGTGTAGACTGCAGCGGACTTCGAGGTGAACAGCAGGTTGCATCGTCGAGGTGGAGACACGCAGTCCAGCGCACTGCGCCCGTGTACATATCTGCATATCTTTGTATACAGCACACTTTATACAGCAGATCTTCATCTTCCATTGTCTCTTTCTCTCTCTTCTCTTTGCGTTCTCTCTCTCAGTCCTACGCTTCCGCACCGCTGCACTCTGACATGGTATCAGAGCAGTGTAGAAGGGCTGGATGAGTGAAGAACCAACCTGAAGAAGAGCTTCCATCGCGACACAAGGCTGCGTTTTCAGCATTTGAGGGCAAGCAGGAGGGTTGCGTCTCGGAACAAGGCTGAAGCGAGCGTGGGCGCGCGGGAAAGGAGTCCAGGTGGTGGATTTGCTGCTGTTTACTGCTGTTTGACGAGGAGGAAGTTTGAGTTTTCAGCTTTCAAGTGCAGGTTTTGCTTTTTCATCACTTCCGGTGGGTGAAGAAGTTTCGGGACGCGGAAGAGCCCTAGCAGGCTGCGTTTTCACAGTCAGAGGGGGCTGCTTTTGCTTTTGTAAAGGCATTACAGGTGAAGATGTCTACAGAGATTGATTTGGAGTTCCAGATGATCATGGACCGGAAGGTGCCTGTCTTACCGGCTCTTCCCGCAGATTAGAAGCTCGATGGCGACAATTACCGCATCTGGCGTGTGATGATGTTGGCCATCCTTGAGTCCTACGATTTGGCGGAGCTTGTACAGGAGGAGATCGACCGGCCCTCGGTGAGAGATGAGTCCAAACTCTCTTCCGATGCTCGTGCGGAGTTGGCCAAGGCACAGTCTCACTGGGACAAACTAAATGCCCGGATTCGTTCTTTTCTTTTTCTGTCTTGTACTACAGCCGTGATAGCCCACATCGAGCACTTGACGGTGGCTTGGGAGATATGGCTTGAGCTTGATCAGATGTATAACCGGATGACCCTTATGAAGCGGGTTTCTTTGGAGGTACAGATGCGGACCTTGTTCGTGAACAAGTCTTCTTCGTTGCGGGAGCACATCAACAAGCTTCGACAGCTTCAGATGCAGGTTCAGAATGCGGGGAAGCCGATTTCCTTCGAAGACATGGCGATCACACTATTGTCCCAGTTGCCGCCACGATTCGGTGCTTTCTACTCCGCCCTTATTGCTTCGGGGCGTGAGCCTACTCTTCGGTGGGAAGAGTTGGTTCCTATGGTCTTGGACCAAGAGGAACAACTGAAGGGACAGAATGCTTCTAAATCGGAGGCATTGACAGGTCAAGCCTCTCAGAAGAAGGGGAAGGACCAAAAGAAGAAGAAGGGGGACAACAAGTCAAAGAAGGACAAGGACAAAGAATCCACATGCCATATTTGTGGAAAGACTGGCCATTGGAAGAAGGATTGCCCTGACAAAGACAAGGACACCAACAAGAAGGACACGAAGGATTCTGGAGCGGTGGCTGCACCCTCATCAGCTGCGTTTCTTCATCTAGCTGTCATTGAGGACTCTACACCGAATGCTTCTGATGCTGCGATGACAGCTCCCCAGGCTCGAGAGTGGATCGTAGACAGTGGTGCCTCCCGGCACATGACTCCTTCATCAGATGGTGTTGCCCAGCTGCGACCTTCGCGTGGGCAGATTCTCATTGGAGATAGCTCTTCGGTGTTGTTACATTATAAGGTAAATTAAGGGAAACATGCACGAGGATGACCGTCCGGGGTCTTGGGCGCCCGAACGGGGTTTAGGGGAGCCTAGAACCAAAGAGAGTCCAAGAATAGTAGGACTCACCAAGGTTTGACGGCTGGCAATCGCATCACGATGAGGGTGGCCAGCAATGAACTAGACAAGGCTGGGAGGTGAAACGGATCTCTCGTGCTCTTTTTTTTAGGGAACTGCTTTGTTCTGGTCTTCATCGTCTTCTTCATAGCCGCCTGTTAAGGTCGTCGCCTGACATTGGTATCAGAGCCCGTCGTCTGTCAGTCGCCCATCGTCCGTCAGTCCGTCAGTTAGTCGTTGAAGGTTATCATACGAAGTTGTAAATGCTGATCGTGACACGTTGCAGCCGTGATGAAAAGCGTGAGGCGACGACTGTGAGTAACCGTGACGGGAGTTGTCTGCAATCTTCCCTGCACTAAAATATGGCTATAGATAACCAAGCTTCAGCCAAAAGAGTCTATTTAACACTCACTGAAATAAAATCTCAATTAACTTTATTGTTAGAAAGAGATAAAAATAAGATAGAAACCTCAGATGTCCCATCTTCATCGAAAGATTTAGATGTGACGATGCGAGATTCTAAGGAACCCCATCACAAGTTGAGGGATAATCCAGTTCTAAAAGATATGAAACCCCCTCAGTTTCACGGGGAGGAAAAAGATAGAAATAAGGATACAATCTTTAATTTCCTCCAAAAATGGGAAGATTTACATAAACTTAAAAATACTCCACCACATCTCCAAGCACTGGAGGCTAGTTTAACTTTGGGGCCCAAAGCATATAAATGGTGGCGAACTTTAAAGGAGGCAAATAAAATACCTGAAACTTGGGCTCAATTTGAATCCGTCTTTTTGAAAGAATTCCTTCTTGAAAATGAAATGGAAAGAAATTGGGAAGATTGGGATTATGTCAGACAAAAGGGAAGACCCCTGCTGACATATCTGGAGGAATATCGTGAGATAATCCTCAAATTGGAAGGAATAGATGAATTTCAAAAGACAAGAGGATTCATTAGGGGACTAGATAAAGCCTGTAAAAAAGAAGTAAAAAGGAGTTCACCTAAGACGCTGGAAGAGGCAATTAAATTTGCATTAATTAATGAAAGATAGTATGTGTCCAGGTACACTCACTAGTCTCACTGATACGGAGCCCAAGTCTAAGGAATTGGAAACCTCAAAATTTGTGGGCAAATTTAAAAGAAAAATGCCATTTTTTAAGGGTAAAAAACAACCTTTTGAAAAGAAACAATATGTGAGGCCAAAGTTAAGTCTTGATGACTTTGATAAGGCCAAAAAAGAAAAGTTGTGTTTCAATTGCCTATCCCCTAACCATGCTGCTTGGAATTGCCCTCAAAAGAAAAAGGGGGAAGACAAAGGAAAGGATGAGGACAAGGGCAAGGGAAAAGAAAAACAAATCCATGTAGTGCAGACCTTAGAATTAAAGGGGCATGAAAGGTATAAATCTTTAGAGGTTTTGCACATGGATGTACAACACAAGTGTTGTATGTCAACTTCTATGTGGCAGCCTACCTTTGGGCCACATGATTTAGTTAGAGTGCATGGATTGATAGCTGGAAAGAGAGTTAGAGTCATGATTGATGACTCTGCTACATATAATTTTATAAATTATGCACTTGTCAAAAAATTGAAACTTTCCCAACAAAAGAGTGGGCATCAATATGTTGTTCGTATGATGCAAGGTCAAGATAATAAAATATGGGATACAATGGTATCCAATTTGGAAATTGAGATTCAAGGATATAAAGATAAACTTGATTTCCAAATTATGAACATGGAAAGAGCTGATATTGCTCTAGGGAGGGAGTGGCTATGGGGATTGGAACCATCCTTAAAACGTAGTTACCATCATAATACGGTGGAATTTGAAAGGGATGGTAAGACTTTTGTCATTCAAGGTGAACATGAAGTATTTGATAATCCTTTGTTGTGTTCCACTGAGGTTCAGAAGCTGATAAAGAAGGAAGCTTGTGAGGTATATATGTTATGGTCTCTTTCTGTATAAAACACTTTTACTTTCTGTAATACAAAACAACAAATTTCTTATGTTTGGGAGTTGAATGTAAATAATGAATTAAGTAGTTTGTTAGATGAATTTAAAGATGTGTTTCCTTCTGATTTACCTAGTGGCCTTCCACCAGATAGGGGTGATATAAATCACCCAATTGACACAAATAAGGATACACACTCTATTTCTAAACCACCATATAAGTTAAGTGAAACACAGCACCAAGAAGTTGAAAGACAAATTAAGGATTACCTTGATAAAGGGTTTATACAACCCAATAATTCACCTTGGGCTTCACCAATTTTATTAATAAAGAAAAAAGATGGTTCTATGTGACTTTGTGTTGACTATAGAGCACTTAATAAAATGACGGTGAAGAATAAATTTCCTATGCCGAGAATGGAAGATCTTTTTGATCAATTACAAGGGGCAAAATTCTTCACAAAGATAGATTTAAGATCAGGCTATCACCAAGTAAGAATTAAGGCACAAGATGTTCCCAAGACAGCATTTCGTACTAGATATGGGCATAATGATTTTTTGGTGATACCTTTTGGCCTCACTAATGCACCAGCTACCTTTATGAAGCTGATGAATAGTGTTTTACGGCCCTATCTAGGACATTTTGTAGTAGTCTTCTTGGATGATATCTTGATCTTTAGTAAATCAAAAGAAGAACATTTGGAACACTTACAATTAGTATTCCAACTGTTAAGAACACATTCCCCTTATGCGAAGAAAACTTAATGTGAATTCTTTGCACAAGAGGTCAAATATTTGGGGCATATTATCTCGAAAGAGGGAATCAACATGGATCCAGAAAAAGTAAGGGCAATTATTGAATGGCCATCTCCAAGGAACCTGGAAGAGCTGCAGATCTTCCTAGGTTTATCTGGATTTTATCGTAGATTCATTCGAGATTATGCCAAACAAAATAGCTGTTCCAATGACAGACCAACTTAAAGGGAAAGGAAAAAGTTTTAATTTGGGAACAGACCAAAATGAAAGTTTTCAAAAACTTAAGGTAGCTATTGCTATAGCTCCAGTACTATTAATTGTGGATCCCAATAAACCATTTGTGGTTGAAGCTGATGCCAGTGATAAGGCGATAGGCGCGGTCTTATTACAAGAAGGTCGACCAGTTGCTTTTGAAAGCAAGAAATTAGACCGTGCAAAACAGAATTATTCTGTTTATGAGAGGGAGCTATATACAATAGTACATGCAATAGTACATGCAATGAAGAAATGGAGGCACTATTTGTACAGTGCCAAACTTTTGATTTTATCGGATCATGAAAGCATTAAGTGGCTTAATGATCAACCGGATTTACACGGGCGTAAAGCCAGATGGGCCGAACTCCTCCAAGAGTTCGACTATGAGATAAGATATAGAAAAGGAAAGTATAATATAGTAGCTGATGCACTCAGCAAAATGCCCATCATTAATGAATTGAGTTTTACTCAGTTCACTTCCAACTTGCTTGAATCTTTAAAAGGGAAATGCTAGGTTGATCCGGCATATTCCAACATATGGGATGCAATAAAAAATGGGGATCCAAATGAAAGTGCTTCTACTGAGGAAGGAATATCTAAGGATATTCAACAAGGAAATGGAGCATTAGGGGTTGCTCAAACCGGATTCAAGTGGAAGAATTTTACCATTGATAATGGTTATTTACTCTACAAGGGTAGGGTATGTGTCTCGAAAGATACAGAAATAAGGCGCCAGATACTCTTTGAGTGTCATGATACCCCTAGCGCGGGACATCCAGGAGTTAATAAGACTTATAGTCTTATTAAAAGGCAGTTCTATTGGCCTGGAATGAATAAGGACGTCCTTGACTATGTGGTCAAATGTAATAAATGCCAGGTTAATAAAGCTGAAAGATTGAAAATGGGAGGACTTCTCCATCCACTAGAGATTCCTTCGGGAAAATGGGAGAGTATCTCCATGGACTTTATTGTTGCTTTACCCAGAACACAGAGGGGGCACGACTCTGTGTGGGTGATTGTGGATAGGTTAACCAAAATGGCTAGGTTCATTCCAACTTCAACTGATGTTAAAACACCAGAATTGGCTAGATTGTTCGTAGAGAACATATACCGATTGTATGGCCTTCCGGCAAATATAGTTTCTGATCGGGATAGAAAATTTGATAGTCAATTTTGGCGTGCGGTATTTAGGAAATTGGATACTAAACTTAGCATAGGTACGGCGGATCACCCGCAAATTGATGGGCAAACTGAAAGGGTTAACCAAATCCTTGAAGATATGCTTAGGGCATATGTAAGTAAAAGGCAAACTAATTGGGAAGAGTATCTACCGATAGCAGAGTTTACATATAATAGTGCCATGCACTCTTCCACTGGATATAGTCCATTTATGTTAATGTATGGGTTTCAGCCCAGAGCTCCTTATGCGAAAAGGTTCAGGCAGCTAAGGATTTTTTGGAGGACATGAATAATATGTTAAAATTTGCTCAAGAAAATATTAAAAAAGCTCAAAATCGAGCTAGAGCATATGCAGATCCTCACCGAAGAGACATCTCCTTTAAAGAAGGAGAATTGGTCTATCTTGAAGTGCCTGAACAAACTAAAACTATAAAAAAGGGACAATGTCCAAAACTTTCACCGAGGTATTGTGGTCCTTTCATAATACTTAAAAAGGTGGGAGAACTGGCTTACAAGCTCCAACTACCTGCTGGTAGTAAAATACATCCAGTTTTTCATGTAAGTAAATTAAGGAAGAAGCTGGGTGATTTGGATAATCTAATCTTAAATGATAACATTGAGGAGCTATTAAATGACCAATCTAATCCACATGAACCAGAAAGAATATTAAATGTTCGTAATAGACGAACAAGGAATACTATTTATCAAGAATGTTTTGTTAAGTGGAAAGATTGTTTAGTAGAAAGCTCAACATGGGAGCGAGTAAGTACTTTAAAGAAAAGGTTTCCCAATTTACAGTTAGACCTTCCAAGTATCGTTTTTGAGGACGAAACCGATTCTTAAGGGAAAGGAAATGTTACATTATAAGGTAAATTAAGGGAAACATGCACGAGGATGACCGTCTGGGGTCTTGGCGCCCGAACGGGGTTTAGGGGAGCCTAGAACCAAAGAGAGTCCAAGAATAGTAGGACTCACCAAGGTTTGACGGCTGGCAATTGGATCACAATGAGGGTGGCCAGCAATGAACTAGGCAAGGCTGGGAGGTGAAACGGATCTCTCGTGCTCTTTTTTTCAGGGAACTGCTTTCTTCTGGTCTTCATCGTCTTCTTCATAGCCGCCTGTTAAGGTCGTCGCGTGACAGGTGTCTATTGCAGGACGGGGTGAGATGTAGCTTATTCCAGATGGATGTGGTGGTATCCATACCTCAGAGGTCTTGCATGTGCCAGGCTTAGGGTATCATCTACTGTCAGTTCATAAGATTTGTTCCCTTGGACTTTTGGTGGAGTTTGACAGTGATTCGGTGCGAGTCCTTGATCGTGGGTCAAGGAAGGTTCTCTCATCAGGATATGAGGAGAACGGTATCTACAAATTGAAGTCTTCTACTGTGCTCTCTACTCTTTTTCTTGCCTCTCAGACACAGTCAGAGCTATGGCATGTTCGGTTTGGTCACCTCAACTATGATTATCTTCGGAGGGCATCACGTGGATAGCTTGTTCGAGGGTTGCCGGACATAGTGGTGAGCCAGCAGCCATGCGTCTCTTGCATTCGTGGGAAACAACATCGGGGTGCGATTCCCAACAAAGCTTCGCGGCGGTCTACTTCACCGATGGAGCTTGTATCGACGGATCTTTGTGGCCCTATGAGGAATGAGTCCTTGAGAGGAAGCTCGTACTTCATGTTGATCGTAGATGACTACATCAGGATGACATGGGCCTATTTCTTGGCGTTGAAGTCGGAGGCATTCTCCCACTTCAAGGATTGGCTTCTCTTTGAGGAGAACCGATCGGGCCGGAGATTGAAGACCTTGCGATCCGACAAGGGTGGTGAATTTGTCTCTAATGAGTTTTCTCGTTTTTGTGCAGATAAAGGTATTCACCAGGAGTTTGCTAATACCAACACTCCTAAAAAAAATGGCATTTTTGAACAGAAGAACCGAAGTGTGATCGAGATGGCGCGCACCATGATGGAGCACCGACAGACACCTCAGTTTCAGTGGGCCGAGGCTGTGGCTACTGTAGTCCACATCCTTAACCGATCCCCCACTTTGGCCGTTGATGGGATGACACCTTTTGAGGCTTACTTTGGGACTAAGCCCCATGTTTCTTATTTTAGGGTTTTTGGGTGTGATGCCTATGTTCACATTCCCAAGGCTCATCGTGATAAATTTGAAGCAGCTTCCCAAAGACAGGTGTTTGTTGGCTACAGCTCTCAGTCCCAAGGCTATCGTTTGTATGATCCCGTGAGGCGGGATGTGTACACCAGTCGAGATGTGTGGTTCGTGGAGGTTCTGGCCATAGCAGCGGGTGAGGAGCATCCCGTTCTTGGAGATCCAGGGGAGAGTTGGGCTCCCGCGGCAATTCGTTTGGAGCCCGCGCCTTTTGATTCCGATTCTGTTTCTGATACAGAGCCTACTATTCCACCGGTCACCCCCGAGGAGTTACCACCGGTGGATATCCTAGAGTCTTCCGCTGATGGAGAGAGACGAGGAGAGGTCGGGCCTCCTCCTCGTTGGGCCCGTGACACACTCCGTGATTCAGGGATCGAGGGGGTCCTTGAGGAGTGGGGACCGCAGGATGGTCTGCGGCGGTCACGGAGGCACCAAGCACATTCTACGGAGCTTGTTTGCTCTAACTATTGTTTGATGACCCGTGTTATGCAGGATTGAGAGCCCACCTCCGTGAAGGAGGCTTTACAGTCCGCACCATGGAAGAAAGCTATGGAAGCCGAGTTGGAGGCTATTGAGAGGAATGGCACTTGGTATCTCGTGCCTCGCCCCCCGAATAAGAAGGTGATTGGCATCAAGTGGGTCTACAAGACCAAGTACCTTAGCGATGATTCTTTGGACAAGCACAAGGCTCGCCTTGTTGCTAAAGGTTTTGCACAGCGCCCAGGGATTGATTGTCATGACACCTTTGCCCCCACTACTCGTATGGCGACTATTCGAGCTGTTCTTGCCTTGGCTGGCCATAGGAGATGGCCTGTCTACCAGTTGGATGTGAAGTCAGCCTTCCTCAATGGTGATTTGAAGGAGGAGATCTATGTAGAGCAGCCTCCTGGCTTTGGATCTTCAGATGGGAAAGTCTACAGGTTGAGGAAGGCCTTGTATGGCCTCAAGCAGGCTATGCGTGCATGGAATGAGAAGATTGATTCGTTCCTTCAGTCACAGTTGGGATATCGGCGTTCCAAGGCCGATCCGCAGCTTTATATACACACTTCCGCGGCTAGTTGTGTGCTTTTTGTGTTGTATGTTGATGATTTGATTGTCACAAGTGATCATGCACAGAAGGTCAAAGAGATGAAGGCAGCTTTACATCGAACGTTCGAGATGACGGATTTGGGTCTACTGCATTTCTTCTTGGGCCATGAGATTTATCAGTCTCAGAGGGGGATTTTCATCTCTCAGCAGAGATATGTATAGGAGCTCTTGGTTTCTTTTGCGATGGAGGATTGTCGGATCATTTCTACTCCTATGGATCCGAATTGGAAGGCCACTTCACATTCAGCTTCTCCCATGGCGGATGCTTCCCGCTATCGTCAGTTGATTGGATCATTGATTTGGCTCCTCAACACTCGTGTTGATCTTTGTTTTGCTGTTGGGCTCTTGGCGGGGTTTATGAGTGAACCTCAGACGGTGCATTGGCAGGCTGCCCAGAGGATACTTCGGTATTTGAGGGGGACATCTGATTTAGGGATTCACTATCCAGCAGGCACAGGTGGTTCAGATCTTGTACTTGCAGGTTGGAGCGACTCGGATTGGGCTGGTGATGTGGACCACAGGCGGTCTACAACAGGTTACTGTTTTACCTTGGGTGCAGGTGTTATCTCATGGAGTAGCAAGAAGCAGCCCACGGTAGCCCTTTCGTCTACTGAGGTGGAGTATCGGGCCGCGTCTTCCACCACATGTGAGGCTGTTTGGCTTCGGAGATTGTTGGAGGAGCTTGGTTGCCCCCAGCCTCGTCCTACTTTGCTGCAATGCGACAATGAGAGTTGCATTGCCTTGGCACGGAATCCTGTTTTCCATGCCCGGACGAAGCACATAGACATACAGTATCAGTTCATCAGAGAGAAGCTTCTGGATGCGACCATCACTGTGGAGTACTGGAAGACGGAGGACAATATTGCAGATTTGTTTACAAAGGCGCTTCCCCAGGCTCTACTTCAGAGACATTCCAGATCCCTCAGGCTTCTGCCCCGCCCAGGCTTTGAGAGGGGGTGTTAGCGGATCAGAGACTGGCCGTATAGTCGGACTGTGCAGTTGGACTGCCACGTGGCAGACCGACCTGTACCAGTACAGTCGGCTGCATTAGGCGGCTGCATTTAATGCAGCCGACCTGCCATTTATGATCGCCCAGGTTCTGGCTATTTATAGCCGGGTTTTCAACAGTCTGCCCACTCACTTCTGAACTGCTGTTTTAAGAGCCTCTTCCCAAAACTGTTTTGGGAGATTAGCTGTGGACAGCATGCATCTGACTCTCTCACAAAGTGTGCGATTATATCTTTCAGCCATGCCATTTGACGCGGGATTATAAGGGGCTGTCAACTTCCTCTTAATGCCATGCATCTCACAAAACTTGTTAAATTCATTTGAGATATACTCACCCCCATTCTGTTCTTATGGCTTTTAACTTAAGCCCTTTCTATGTGGTAACAAAAGCATGAAACTTTTTAAAGCATCCAACACTTCCTTTTTGCTCTTAAGTACATACACCCATGACTTTCTACTGAAATCATCAATGAAAGTAACAAAGTACCGTGCACCCCCATACGAATTAACAGGCATAGTGCATACATCAGAGTGTACCAAGTCAAGAGCATTAGACTTCTTAACGACATTGGAGTAATAAGGAGACTTCACTTATTTTCCATATAAGCAATCATTACAAAATTCGAGACCAGAGCCTTGTACATTAAATCTCCCCATAGAGGAGAAAACCTGAAGGCCTTTCTGGCTCATATGGCCAAGTCTTTTGTGCCAAAGCTCCATCTGTGAATGGACTTTAGCCATTGCCAAGAACTTGCCAGGTAACACTTTACAATGCAAGTAATATAAAGTCCCCTTTTTGTTGCCTTTAACAATCAGCATAGAGCCCTTATGGACCTTCCAAGATCCACCACCAAAGGTAGTAAAATACCTTGTAGCATTAAGTTGCCCAATTGATAGTGTAGACTTTTCTTTATGCGAGGTACAAATCTGACATCCTGCAAAATCAGCTCTTGGCCATTTTCAAGGGCCAAATGAATGGTGCCAACACCCTCTATCTCACATGCATAGTTATACCCAAGTAAACCTTGCCTAGGCAACCTGCAGCAGTGTATTTAGAAAATGGCTCGAAAGAGGGGGTAACATGAAAAGAGCCATCGCTGTCCACTATCCATGATTGTGATAGCCCATCATGAGCTGAAAGTAAGGCATCAATTACCTCCTTTTTGGTGATGTGCATATCACCTGTTGTTGCCATAATATTTGCATCATTACATGAGGCTACACCAAGTATCTCTTCAATGTCGGGAAGCTCTTTAATGACCACACTAGATGCAATATTAGCCTTTGCAACTTCTTTTGAGGAAGAGCTGTCATCATCTTTCTTTTTCTTACCCTGCCGTTTCTTTCTTTCTTGCTCTTTCTTGAAGTACCGGCAATCGGGCTTTTTATGCCCTTTACGCTCACACTGATAGCATGTGACAGCCTGCTGTTTGCCCTTGCTTTTGCCTTTACTGGCTGCATTACCTCTCTTTTTAGACTTGCCTCTTACATTATAAGCTGAGCTATTACTTTCACCACTAGAATTTCTTCTGATTTCTTCATTGAGGATTGAACCTCTAACACTATCAAAAGTCAAAGCGGGGTTGTTGCTAAGTGACACAACCAAAGATTCCCAGTTGTCAGGCAAAGTCATCAATAAGAAAATAGCTTTCAATTTTTTATCAAAAGCCGCCAAACAAGAGTTTTGCAATTGACTCAAAATCCCTGTGAAGCACTTAAATGCTCAGATGTTGGCTTAGACTCATCCAACTCTATGTTCACAAGTTTACGCATAAGATGCACTTGATTCACAGGAGTTGTATTTTCATAAGTGTCCTTAAGCTTTTTCCATATGGTATAACTTGTATCAAGATGCTTAATGTCTGTAAGTATATCATCAGACATTGCCATCTTAATGTATGCAATGACCTTCTTGTTAAGTCTAGCCCAATCCACATCTATCATAGCTGCAGGCTTAGTCTCCAAGAGAGCATCTTCACAGTCCTTGAGAAACAAAATACCTTGCATCCTATCCTTCCACAAGTCAAAGGCAGTGCCATCAAACCTCTTGATTTCAAAGAGGGATTTAGTGTCACTACTGCTAGAAGCATTTGTAGCCATTTTTCTGCAATACACCAAAAATTCAATGCTGCAATTTATGATAGCAAAAAATAGGCTGAATATTCTTTCAGCCCAAATTTTCAGCAAATAATAGCAAGATTCAGTCCAAGTACATGTATAGCAGTAGAACGAATGACTTTCAGCAGTATGACTGCAATTTCAGCATACATTAAATGCATACATCACTACCAAGTAACTCCCACTTCAGCAATATCACCAAAAAATACATTTGCAACAATCCCAGATCTGCAAATGATCACTAAGACTGTTGCAACATGAATAATCAGCAATACATCAACTCAATGGGAGCTGTCCAACATGTGTACTGCATACATATGTGCTCGTATCAACTTCTAATACACGAAATCTTTGCAATTTCTCCAAAATCGCACAAGTGGGAGATAAAAAATGCTCAAATCACTCTGCTTATGGCAACAAGATTGCTTTAGTAATATTCCCAAAGTGTATTTCACGCATCAACTTTGCCAAAATCCACAAATTTCAGCAAAAAGCCCCAAAATTTCACTGACCGATCTGCCTCGATTGCATTAATACATGTTTCCAAAAGCATAAAATGGGCAAAATTAGTAAAATTTCACAAAATTTTGCAAAAGCCCCAAAATTCTGGGTCCAAGTGTGCACGAATGTCAGCCAATCTGACTCAGCTGAATAGAAATTTCACAAATACAGCAAAAGTCCCAAATTTTCTGGGTCCAAGGTTGCGAAATTTCACTAGATTTGGCGAAATCCCCAATTTAAACGTGCACAATGTATGCAATTTCTGATGCAGATGCCTCAATTATGCATGAACAACACTCAATCTGAAAAGCCCCAATTTTTTGGGCCTAAATCTACACAAATTTGCGTACTATGCTTACGCGTGCGAACCCGCGTCAAGCCAAGGGAAAATTCAAAGAAGAAAAAATAGATTTTGACTTAAATTTTTTTTTGGAGTGATGGGGGTTTGTTGACTTGCCCGTTTGATGTGACTGCCTGGTTGTTGTTGCATATGCGGGCAGTGGCCCGTTGGTCTCCGTTCCGCACCTGGTTGCTGCCCGCTGGGGTGTTTGTCCAGCTGCGTGCGCCTTCTGGCGCCAGGTTGCTATCACTAGGTCGTCGCGTTGGACACGAAGTCCAGTCGTGCTAGACACGAAGTCCATTGCCGTCCCTGCCATCATGTCTACTGCTGCCCGTTGGTCCATGATGGTCATGCTGGACCTACCGCTTGGTCTTGCCCGTGAGCTGTTGCCCGTAAACTATCGCTCGTAAGTTATCGCTTGTGAGCTGTTGCCCGACGGTCACACACTCAGCAGCTACCAATCACCCTGAGTGGTGCTCGACTGACATTCTGCCTTGAGCTGTTTGTGAGCTGCCTTTGATCTCGGGAAGCATGCACTCTGTGCTCTACTACCAGTTTGAAGGGGAGTGAGTGCACAATGGAGTGTGAGAGTGAGGCGTGAGCTGCAGAGCTGAGCGTTAGAGAGAGTGAATGCAGAGATAGGTGTACCAGATCGCGATGGTACACAAAGAATAAAAGAATGTATTTATATGTTAGGGTACAATAAGGGTGTGTTCACACCTGTGTGACTATATACATGGAGACGGAGGGACTTTACACCCAACACCCTTTAAACATGTGTTCTATTATTTAATGATTTATGGTTTTAAACAAATCATGTAAAATTTTTTTGGGTACTAATATCGTACTATACCTTATAAAATCATAAGGTACCATTTAGTACCATATTTTATTGTACCGTACTATATCGTACCTTTCGTACATGACAACTATGTCCGCTGCTTGTAAAAATATCTCAATCTTTTGTGCCTCTAGAGCTTGTTGCTTTGCTACATCCAATTGATCATATTTGCTTTCAAATTCATGTAGCAGCTTAGTGGCTCTAAGTCCTTTGTTGGGCTTAGTTATCCACTCTTGGAATGATCTGTGCGTAACCGGATTAGCATCCTTTACGTAAAACTCCTCGTAAAGCCTTTCGAAATTTAGCCCAACTTGGATCCTTCAGATAAAATTCAATAATGCATGCTTTCAATTCATGCATGGTGAGTCAAACAAAGTATTGGCTCCATGCAAGCTGTGCAATCCTATAAAATTCCATTTTCATTGCATATAGATGCAAGTAAGTTGAAAACACTACAGTCGTTAAACAGTTTCAATTTATTTGCCATAACTTGCAAAGCCTTGATCACTACAAATTCCAATTTTGTAGAAGCCAACATCCGTTGTTGTTGTTGCAGCAGTTGCTGCTATGACTGTAAATACATATAAAAGTTTGAATCAATTGCTTCATTTCATCACTTGCTCTTGCAGACAGACCCAAATTTGATGCATCACCCATCTTGCATCCTTCCAATGGCCTTCACATCGGGTTTACCAAATGTCGAAGGGGATTAAGTCCAAGGCCTTACCAAGAAAAGAGAAAATTGAATCAATTTGAGAATAGTGAAACGTTGATTGAAGTTGCCACAAAGCCCTTTGATTCATACGATCCACAACAAAGCAAGTCCAATATATGCACTCCTTGTATGATCGCAATACCCTGTGATGGGACGATTGCCTAAAAACTTTGAGATGAGAACTTAGAGATAACCTTGATTTAGGACAACACTGTGTTGTACATAGGCTTTATGCAATCACATAAGCTTCATAAATTATGAACAACCCAAGAAATCATGTAGCATAAGGTTGCTTGCATCATCCAGGCATAGAACTAAGTGATAGAATACATAAAATCCAATCAAATTCTTGTATAGGCTTCAAAACATGACTTCAACCATGTTATATGAGTATGTATAGAGGCAAAAGATCACTCCTTTGTTGCTCATAATCACCCGAAGGAATACCCTTTGATAGCCCAAAGCATCCACTTACAATAGGCAAGTAGATATCTTAAGCAAGAAACCTTGTAAGCAATGGAATATGATTAAAACCCCCGAGGACAGTAGTCTTGTCATGAGCTTGGTTGCAACTTGTTTTCTTCGTAAGTTTCACATCCGAACTTTGAATATGGTTGTCCAAGTACTTAAGTTGAAGTGAATAGACCTACTCTACAAGCTTATGTGGGTAGAATTCTGAAAATCCTCTCAAAATAGCCGTAGGTAGGTTGCCCACCATTTAATCCATCTTGTCTTGTAGGTTTTGGCCATCAGGTCTCTTCCACTAGCTGTCCAGTCCCTAGTGAATATATCTACATGGTCTACTGCTGTCACCCAGCCTCCCACTGCTGCTAGTGATCATCTGCCATCATCTTCAGGCTGTTACATTGCTGCGTTTGCTAGTTCCAGTCCCAAAGACTGTTGCCTTTTGGTTTCGAGCGTGCTGCCCTTCCATTTCTAGCATTGGCTTGATTTGCGTTTGCATCTATAGTAGGTCGTTTTTGTGTTTTCAGCAGTTTTCTTCATGAGCCTCTGCTCCAATTGGTAGTTACTGTGCTCAAGGTCTTTGGTGGACACACTTGTTGATACCTCCCTTAACTTGCTCCCATAAGAGCCATTGGCTGTTGGATTCTGTACATTCTCTTGTTCATTCATAGCATTGATTCATTCACTTTATAGTTCTCTTTCTTCTTTGTTTGTGTTTATGTTTTTGCATTTTGCATTATTGTTTGAGTTATTGTGCTTAAGCTGTGTTTGTACATTTTGTGTCTTATTTGTGCAAACCCTAGCATATTTTCACATGGTATTAGAGCCAATGCTCTTTGAAAGAGTATCCTGTGGTTGTTGTAGAGAGTTTGGTTTTGTGCAAGATATAAGAATGGCATGTATTTGATGGACGATGGCTCAAATGACTCCGCTAGTGATGAGACTGATCACCTCTCAGTTAAGGAAATAATATCCACTTGGGACACAACCGAAAGTTCAAACTCTTCACAATCACAGGTTCGTGTAATCCAATTTTTGTGTGAGTTTGATTTTATCTATACCACTTCTTGTGTTATGTAGGAACCAACTGTAAGGCATGATCGAGACCTAGATTAGTACTGGTATGGTTTTGAAGAAAACTCTATGTTGAGAGATGTTCCAATGTTCCAAATGGTAATCCTTTATTCTTTATTTCATCTGAGTATGAGCTTGGTGCTTCCCATTCACCTTCACATTTCTTGCCTTTTCCTCCCACCTTCTCTTCACATTTAAATTCCTTTTCTTTCAATCTAGACTGTTACTTTAGGCCTACAATAGGTTATCTAGTCTTAGCGCACATTGTCTTTGATGCACATCAAGGCTTTAGGCCATCACTAGACACTCAAAGATATATCGCTTTGTACCCTGGTACATTGTTAGAGGAAACGCCACTCTTTAACATTATGCCTTACACATCCCCAAGTGCATTACTCTTTGTTCTTAGGTCCTATTGTGTGGGGAATTACCCTCCTGCACATTGTATTACCCTCCTTAGTTGCTCAAATACACAAATTCCCATCTTGTGCTGATGAGTCATCTCCTTCTTTGACTTCTTTGAAGAAAAATAGGGAGTGGAAAGGAATCACCTCCACATTTAGACCTAGTCTCGCCTTTCTTGATTGACCCTCAACATGGATCATGTTCTGATGCCAATGGTCAATCTCCTTCTTTGAAGGAAAAAGGGAGTGGTACACTCACACCCTCACAAAGACCCTCTTGGCACTTTTACCCAAAAAGAATAGGATCTGTACATTTTTCAAAAACCTAGCCATGTAGATGACAATTGTTTCTCAAAGGCCAAGGGTCTTAGATCCACACCCAAAATCACCTCATCACTAGCTAAGGATCTTCTACCCACACTAAGGCTGGATCCAATCTCGTATCCTTAATCAACCTCAACTCCTTCCGGTTGTGGTAGTGTCACTCTAAGGAGGTTCTTGACTAGCATGGAGCCCTCCCTCGAGGTTGAGATTCGGGCTTGCTTACACCACTTGATTAGCATTGGAGCGCTCTCTTAAGATTGAGTATGGGCATGGTTCACCTCCTCAGATGGTTGATTGTTCTTTGGTTGCTTCAGTTAAGGGATGTCATGTCTATCTTTATCTTTATCATTTAATTCATCATGGTTCTCAACACCATACGAAGACTGACATCAAGTTTCTCTTCTTCAACATTGATATCCATGGTTGAGAGGAGGTTTCTACTCTTTCTTGGTATTCTATAGGTTTTAGTATTTGTCCTCGATATTGGCCTCCTTTCCTTGTTTTACCTTTCCTTTGCATTGCATGATTATCAAAATCTTTGTAAAGGGGTGCTTGGGCAAGTGAACAATTTCCCCACAAGGGACATTGTTCAAGTGGCACTTGTGGCATGCACATTCTCATCACGTAGCATTACTCTATGCATCTCATTGTGCAAAGCACACCCCTGAGCTGGTCATGAGCTGTTTCCACTGGTGGTTCTTTCACCACCATACTACTAGACCTACATACTTCTTCTCCCTTATTTTTCATCACTGATATCCATGGATGGTTGGGATAGCTTATTTGTTACACACACACACACACACACACACACACACACACACACACACACACACACACACACACGTGTGCGCGCGCGATGTGGTGGATCTAACCATCCCTTTTCATTTTTCCTCCAGGGGCATAGTTACTTGATAGGTTGTAAACCATATCTTCTCCAAAAAAAAAGTTCTATGTGGTTCCATTTGCCTTTTTAGATCTTGGTAGGGTAGTGGACAATCGACGAGCACCCTTTGTCCAATGCCTTGGTCTCTTTGGGGTGATCACTTGGGCTACCTTGCAAAGATAACCATTGCCTCTGTAGTCTTAGTAGGCTACTAGGCAGCTGACATACACCCTTTGTCTGATGTCGTGGCTACTTTGGGGTGGGATGTATTGGGGTAAAAATGGGCTTGAGCTTTTCTTCCAATCTCTTCTTGGTTCCAATTTGGGCCTTGCGAGGGGGCATTGAGCAAAAAATGCATTACAAATTGATTAGCTCTTTAAAACAACCCCAAAACATGTAAATTACCAAAAGTTTCATTAAACAATGCGTGGTCCCAGAGAGTTTTTGTGTCCCATAAGCAAAACCCTAAATTTGGAGGATTCTTTTGCATTTATAAATAGACACACTGTCCATCATTCAATCCATCCTTGTCTTGTAGGTTTTGGCTATCATCCCTCTTCCATTAGCTGTCCAGCCCCTAGCGATTGCTACTATGTGGTTTGTTACTCATTCAATCCATCCTTGTCTTGTAGGTTTTGGCTATCATCCCTCTTCCATTAGCTGTCCAGCCCCTAGCGATTGCTACTATGTGGTTTGTTACTCACCCTCCCACTGTTGATGGTGATCAGCTACCATCATCTTCAGGAAATTGCATTGTTGTGTTTGCTAGTTCTAGCTCTAGAGAATGCTGCATTTTGGTTTCTAACCTGCTGCCCTTCCATTTCCAGCATCGGCCTGATTCGCGTGTATCACAGCAGGCCGGTTTTGTGTTTTCAGCACTTTTTTTCATCAGTCTCTGCTCTAACTAATGGTTATTGCGCTCGTGATCTGTCTTTGGTGGACGACACATCGACACCTCCCTCAACCTGCTCCCACAAGAGCCACCGACTGTTGGACAGCTCTGCCCTTGAGCATTTTGTACATTCTCTCATTCATTGACATCATTGATTCATTCACTTCCAATTTCTCTTTCTTCTCTGTTTGTGTTTGTGTTTTTGCGTTATTGTTTGAGTTATTGTTTTCTAGCTGTGTTCGTACATTTTGTGTTTTCTTTGTGCAAACCCTAGCAAATCTTCACAATACTTTGTAGTTAGTTCCTTGTACCCACAAGCAGAAGAATGACATTAGCTTGAAAAGCTCCCTAGTAGTTATTACAAGAAGACCGAGTGCATGGTATATGGTTTCAGAAAAAGAAGCTTATGGCCGTTGAATATCATCTACTTGATAGGAGGCTAACAGTTTACTTGAATGGATTTATGAGCACGCCTTCATGTAAGCATATATGGGTTTTCTTTTGTAAATTATCTATCCACTTGCTTCAAATCAGGAAAAGCATGTAACTTGGATCATAAGATTTATGAACTAGATGCTTCCTACACAAATGAAATTAGTTGCAACACTTGTATTTTGGGAATTGGGAATAATTCAGTGTTTGTATGTAAAGAATCAGCTTATGACATGATAGATTGTTATTGTGTGTTGTTGCTTTTCATAATTCTAAACCTACATGCTGTGCACTGCAGGGTCTTCATGGCAATTTAGTTTGGACTCTGGACAGCTTTCTGGAAAAATTTGTGACAGGTCTGAATGAATATCCTTGTGGTTTGTGAAGTTATGAAACTTGCAGAATATTATGTAAGCAATCCAAAACATAGTCAATAGCTTTCAGAGATAGTTGTGCTCTTTAATCCACATCACCTTACACTTTCGAAGAAAGTTGTTGCTTTCAAGAGCATCGCTGCATACCGTGGGGGTCTTGATATAAATCCATTGGTCACAAAACAGTCTGCAGAAGAGGGACTTGAAAAAGTATTGAGAGGTAATTTCACTTACCTTTATGTCACTACTTAATGACGCAACAAATGATCGGCTCAAAAAAGGCAATAAGGTAGTAAAAATAATTTGAAACTTGGCTGGCTTCTTCTAATGTATTGTTTCTGAAAATTTCAGCTGGTGGAGGATCAGTTCGTATCACAGATAAACATCTTGGGGATCTTGTGTTCCTGTGTGGTTTGGAGGTGGCAACATCAAATGGCATTCCTCTACAAGTACATACAGGGTATTTCTCTATTCATCTTGCTGAGGTGTGGCCATGGAGTAAATATTTTTAGTTGGTTGGGTTTTTCACTGAATATTCATCAATATATGCAAAAGATGAAGTTATAAGTCTCTCTTTCTTCTTTATGCTTTTATTAGCTACATTTAAAGGAAGAAGCCTACCTGCCATATCATTAAGCTTACAAAGAAGAAATAGAAGGTGTGTAAGATAAGTGAGATGGCTTTTAAAATTAACTTAGAGCGATAAGAAGGGTGAGTTGAAGAAGAAAACAAAGTAGAACAGGGCACCATTAAGATTTGAGGAGGAGGGGAGATTAGTAAAATCAATGAGATGAGGGTGGCAATGGAGTAGAGTAGGCTACTTCTTCCCTCCTCAAGCTATGACAGAAGCTATGCAGGTTAATTTGGAGTATTGCAGAAGTGACCTCATAGAGGTGGTTTATATAGGAAAGGGAGAGAAGGATTGCATGACTCTCTCTTGGTAAAAGTACTCGTGCTTTTTGCCATATTGCGAAAAGATAATTGAGTTAACATTAATTCATGTCGTGATTAAAGCAAAAAGCAAGCTCTATTGTTACACCACACTCTATTTTTTTAAGTGGCTCTAAGAATTGAGGCTTGGGGGAGTTGGTATGCATTTCAGATCACATATTCTTACCTAGGATGCTCCTGACATTGGTTTAACGTGCCGTAAAAGTATGCAGGCTTCTCTCTTGCTAAAAATACTCATGCTTTTGGCAATATTAGGAAAAGCGCGTGTGCGCACGCATGTGCAGGCAGGCAGTGGCAAGCCTAAATCCAGGTCTGATGCACGGCAGGAGACAAGATTCTGAGATGCAGGAGACGGGGGATTCTGAAGTGCTCCAGGAGAGAGGGGAAGGTGCTATATTCAGGCAGCAAAACAGGCACAGGCTAAGAGATGCAAGCAGGTGGAGGACTGTGTGCAGGAGCTGTCATTTAGGTGCACAGTGTGAAGGAAACTGCTAGGGTTTGCACTGAGGACACACAGAGTGTACAATCACGATAGAAACACAAAGAGATAGACATAGGCACAGACATAGAGGGCAAAACTCAAACCCTAAACACAAAACTCAAAAACTCAAACCCTAAATGCAAAACTCAAAACTCAAGCACAAAAACTCAAACACAAATAGAAGAAGGGAGAGAGAGAACACAACTCTGAAGTGAATGAATGCTGTAAATGAATGTAAGAGTATACAGTGTGCTCAAGGGTGGAGCAATGTTGGAGTGTGACATCCACCGAAGATGGATCCCAAGTTTGTGACCACCAGTCGGAGTGTAGGAGTGCTGGATAGTGAATGACAACAGGCTGGTCACCAAAACGCAGCAGTCTGGAGGTTGGAAATTGGTAAATGCAGCAGTGTACTACTGATCGGAGGCTGGAAATTGTGCACAGTCTGCTGTAAACAGCAGGTTGAAACAGTGTCTGAGAGTGTCAGGGCCTGCAATGTTGAAAATGCAGGCTAGCTAACCCTGGAGATGATAGACAACAGGCTGAACAACAGTCTGGGACAGTTTGGAGCAGTCGCCAGCAGCTGAGAGCTGTTGCCTACAACAATGGACATGCTGAAGATAATGTGGTTGCAGTGGATGATGACTGGACAGGAGATGGAGGCGGGCTGCAGGCTAGAAACTGGGCGCCAACAACAGCAGAGGGTGTGTAGGCTGGTGTAACTTGCAAACAAGGATGATGGCTGAATGGGGGCAGCCTGTCTATTTATAGATATGGAAGGGCGCCCCAAAAATTAGGGTTTCCACTGAACTCTCTCGAACCGCTTCCTGTTTTATGGTTTTACTCTAAAAGAGCATTTTTAGTGTGTTTTGGGATTGTTTAAGAGGCTAATTAGCAAGTAATGCATATTTTAGCTCAACACCCCCTCTCAGGCCCAAAATTGAGCTGAAAGGTTAGGCCAGCCATTGTGATGTTTATGTGCCCCAAGGCGTCTCACCCCAAAGCAGCCAAGGCATTGGACAAAGGGTGCACGTTGGCTGTCTAGTGGCCTACCAAGACTACAGAGGTGATGGTTATCTTACCAAGGGAATTCAAGTAGTCACCCCAGAGAGGACAGGGCATTGGACAAAGGGTGCACATCGGTTGCCCAATGGCCTATCAAGCCCTACAAAGGCGGATGGAACTACATGGTTTTTTTTTTTGTTTGAATAAGTAAAGTAAATTTGATGGGATGCGGCTGATTGAGTAAAAGTGACCTAGAAGATGGGAGTAGGAAGGGTACACCCAACACATCACAAAACATTACAAGCTAACCCATCTACTCAGGGTGTCGATGATGAGGAAAAATAGGTGATGAGGTATCCATGTGATGAAGAAGGATGGTGGTGTGGTAACAACAGCCACCGGTGGAAACAGCTTAGGATCGACACAAGTGGTGCTCTGCACAATGAGATGCAAAGTATGCTACATGTTGAAGAATGCTCATGCAGCAGGTGCCACTTTGACAGGGTCCCTCGTGGGAAAATTGTTCACTTGCCCAAGCGCCCTAGTACAAGGAGGATGTATTCATGCAATGCAAAGGGTAAGGTACAACAGGGGGAAGAAGCCGATATCTAAGACAAAGTGCTGAAGCCTGTAGAATACCAAGAAGGGTAGGAACCCCCTCTCAACCTGGATGTAGAAGCCGAAGAAGGAAGAGGAGCCTGATGTCGGTCTTCATATGGTGCCGAGAACCATAAGAAATGAAAGAAGATGAAGTTGACGAAGTGGATGAAGCACCCCGCTAGAAGAGCAAGGGAGAAGTTACCGCCATGATAGCATTGAGAGAGATGCTGCACGATCTGCTTCGAGAGGGAAAACCGCCATGCTGGAAGAAGACCAAGCACTCCTAGGATGATGAAACCATGAATGGAACGGTGCGCATTCCCACGTCTCTCGCCTAGGGAGGACCAAAGCAATCTGCAAGTTAGCCCTACACTGAAAGAAAAAACCCTGCAAAAGAGATGAGAATCTGCAAACACAGAGGTTAGTGGTGAGATGCTCTATGGCAAAACAGAACAGAAAGAAAATCTAACTCAAAATAAATGCAATGAATATGTATGTGTGTGAGTAAACGCAACAGAAGACAAAAAAATGGAAAAACTAAGGATAATGAATCCTATGGGTTCGACTCTAAGAGTGCGAAAAATGAATGCTAGACTGACCTAGGGTATCCAAAAGGACCTAGAGGCATGCGAGTCGAAGAAGGTGGCCACCATCACATATGTCTAGTAGGAGGGCTCTGCCAAGGGAACGCCTGACGAGGTGGAGAGGAAGGTGAGATGGATGCATGAAGTGCAACGGGATTGGAACCTGTAGACCAATCAGCCAATCCCTCAGGGGTAGTGAAAGAGATGGGCCGCTCAGGCTGTACTCGAGCCACATGTCGAGCAACAACAACAATGGGTGCTGAAGGAGCAGATGAAGCAGGAGCGGAAGGTGTAGCCCCACTAGACTGTGTAGTCACAGCGGTCTGTTGAGGCTTTTTAGGTGGAAGACCTTGGGCCTTGGAGTGACACTCCTTGTTTACATGGCTTGCTCTCTGGCAATGTGTGCAAAACCGGTTTTTCTTAGGGCGTTGCTGCCAGATAGGTCTAGATTCTTTGGTTCCATCTGAGGAAGAGGAGTCACCCTTTGATTGGCTTGCCTTCGCATCTAGCGAGTTCTTGCCACTAGTGGTTGTCCCTCCTGAAGAAAAGGCAACTAACCCCCTCTGCTGTGAATAAGACTGTGATGAGGATTTTTTATGGACTTGAGCATACAACCTCGCGTAACGCAAGAATTGACACTCGAACTCGTAGAAGGTTGGCAATCTAGGTTGGGAGATGATGTGTTGAATGAAATTGAAGTACTTGTCGGGCAACTTATTCAAGAAGAATGTAACTTGATCGTCATTTGACTTTGGAGAGCCAGTAGTGGCGAACTCGGCAAGTAACCGCCTATGTTCAGCCAGCTTGACTTTCAGATCATCCCCTTCCTTAATAGAGAACTCTTGAAGCTCAAAGTTGAGATTGATGCACCAAGTACGATCACGAGCCGCATAGGGGTCAAGAAGGTGGCTCCAACGCTCTGACGCGAGCGGGAAGTGCTGCAACTGAGAGTGAAACTCAGGAAGCAAGCCCTGCATCAGCTCAATATTGACTGTGGCATTGCAGGCTCTCCATTGACAGATGTGATCAGGGTGAGCTAGTCGAGGGTCCGGCATAGGCTCTAGACCAATGACGAGGTCCCAAAGACCTTGAGATTCAAGCACTTGTTGCATGAAATTAAACCAAGTGGTGAAATTTCCCATTACGTGTCTTATCAGTGAATGCATTCTTGGCCGTTGCAACAGGAGTGGTAGTGCACGGAGATGTATAGTGTGAAAAAGTCTAGTGTCGGTAGGATGGGGGAGTGGAGTACACTGGGAATGGGCCCTAGAGTGCACACCAGGCATGCATGTTGTGTGCAAGGTGGATCCATAGGTAGGGATGGGTTGACTAGGCGTGGGTATGGTAGCCACATGAGGAACCCAAGGAGGTGGGACGGGAATACGGTGAGCAGAAGATGGGAATCCTTGCGTAGGTGTAACCCAAGGAGAGTGTGAAGACGCACCATAAGCTGAGGATGAAAACCCTTGTGTATGAGTGGTCATGGGAGATGTGAAGCTGGGGATAGTGAGGGGGATGCCCATCACAGTCGTCCCAGGAGTTATGGGTATGCTCATGTGCTAAAAGGTGAGAGGCATTGTGTTAAAGGGTGGCATTGCCCCTAACGAAGTACCATGGTGCAAAGAGGTAGAGAATGGGGAAGAGAAGGAAAAAGGTGCTAGGAGCAGAGATGGAAGATCCATAGAAACATGAAACGGGGAACGGGGACGGGGACGGGAACGCCAAACCTAGGGAACGGGGACGTGGGAACGGGAACGGCATTTAAAAAATCAAAATTCATGAAGTAAGTAGGAACGGGAACGCCAAACCTAGAGAAGGAAGAGAAGAAAGAGAAAGAAGAAGAAGGAAGAGAAGGAAGAGGTTGGAGGTGGGAGGAGAAAGAACTTAGAAGAGAAAGAAGAAGAAGGAAGAGAGGGAAGAGAAGGAAGAGAAGAAAGAAGAAGAAGGAAGAGAATGAAGGTGGCTGGGGGCAGGATGCAGGCGGGAGCAAGACGCGACCGGGCGCAGGTAAGTTTTGCCACGTGGCGTTCCCTGTCTGAAACGGGACAGGGAACGTTCCATCATTTGGAAATGCGGTCCATGACGGATACATTCCGGGGACGGCGATTCCACGTGCCGGGGGGCCGTTCCGGCCGTTTCCTGTCACTATGGGAACATCCAACCCCTAGGGTATGTGATGCAGATATGAAGTGTAATCCAAGGTTTTGGAAATATGATAAGAGGTGTGATATAGAAGAGGGTGGGATGGGAGAGAAGTGAGAAGTGTGTGTGATATGCTCAAATGAAATAGAAGCTGTAGATGTACTTGAATTTTGTTTGCTTCGTGAGCCCCCTCTATTGAAGTTCACATACGCAAAGCCATCCAGATCCTGTACCTGAAAAGAAGAAACATGCGAGGGTTTTGATTCATGCAAAACAAAAGAATTGTACAAACCTGACATTGGACCTGGCTGAGATGATGAAGATGGATCACTAGACGTTCCAAGTGCCGTATGTCCTCCATGATCAGAGAGGTTGCCAGCCTCACCAACCGGTCCGGATGTGGTAGCAAAATTGGTAGGAGGTGTGTGAACATCACCATACTTGTTGCGATAGTACTCCTCAAAGTCCTCCTCTGTGTCATGTTAGTGAAATCTGGTGAAGGTGGAGTGTCGTCCTCCTCACCGAGTCCATAATGCCATCTTAGGGCCTCCAATGATGGAGAAGCCTGATAAGACATCATAGGAACTGGAGAAGAAGGTGTTTGGGACATTGTGATTCGGTTACGAGTCGTATTGTGTGCCTCGCACAAAGATTAGCTCTCCACAATATCCATAGGATGCTCTTCACAAGAGCACCGGCTCTGATACCATGTGAAGGAAACTGCTAGGGTTTGCATTGAGGACACACAGAGTGTATGACCGCGACAGAAACACAAAGGTAACCACTAGTCGGAGTGTAGGAGTGCTGAATAGTGAATGGCAACAGGCTGGTTACCAAAATGCAGTAGTTTGGAGGCTGGAAACTGGTAAATGCAGCAGTGTACCACCGATCGGAGGCTGGAAATTGTGCACAGTCTGTTGTAAATAGCAGGCTGAAACAGTGTCTGAGAGTGTTAGGGCCTGCAATGCTGAAAACGCAGGCTGGCTAACCCTGGAGATCATGGGCAGCAGGCTGAACAACAGTCTGGAGCAGTCGCCAGCAGCTGAGAGCTGTCGCCTACAGCAATGGACAGGCTGAAGATAATGTGGCTGCAGTCGATGATGGTTGGACGGCATATGGAGGCGGGCTGCAGGTTGGAAACTGGGCGCCAACAGCAGCAGAGGGTGTGTGGGCTGGTGTAACCTGCAAACAAGGATGATGGCTGAATGGGGCAGGCTGTTAATTTATAGATGTGGAAGGGTGCCCAAAAAATAGGGTTTCCACTAAACTCACTTGAACTGCTCCCCGTTTTAGGGTTTCCATTGAACTCTCTCGAACCGCTCCCCGTTTTAGGGTTTTACTCTAAAAGAGCATTTTTAGTGTGTTTTGGGGCTGTTTAAGAGGCTAATCAGCAAGTAATGCATATTTTTGCTCAACACATAGAGCTCCTATCTTCAGTCAAGGTGGTTTGCTTCAGCCAGCTGTTACTTGCTGTAAACATACTTCGAATGATGCAGATGAGAACCCATGATGGGTCCTGAGTGCCCTAGAGGGGAGGGCCCCCCCGTGTGCTCTTATGTGAAAGTGACCACCCAATTTGGGGATTTCTAGGACCTAGATTGGGCCCACTTGTTGGAATTTGCCAACTCTTTGCTGGGTGAATATGTTAAACATAATCATCATGATCACCTGCAATGTGATATAGAGGATGTTTTGGATACTCGTGGACATGCAGAAGGTGCTTCGCTCCTTTTTTGTTTTTTTTGAGTGTGGAGTCATTCTCTTTTTTATTGGCCAAATTCTAGTGCTTTCTTGGATTCGCCAATGCATGACATCCATCTTGTAGGGGGATTGTGTTGGAGAGATATTTGTGGGTCCTTGGGGCTTCTATGAGGTCATGCTGAGATTGATGAAGAATCAGGATGATCTTTTGGGCCAGTTACCTCTCTTCTTTGATAGATGGCTAGTGCATGTGGTGCCATGGAGACCCATGTCTTTTCAGCATTTACTTCGACAGGAATGCCCAATATGGGTTGAGGTTGAAAACTGCCCAGTAGTTTGTTGGCCTCTATTAAAGGATGCAATGGCAGTAATTGGTACTGTTTTGGTTCCTACCAGTACGAGGGCAGCAAATAGAAATCACTTGTGCATGTTGTGGAACACTGCATGGAAGAGGCCTAATTGGTTAATGTTGAATTGCAATGGTATGCATCCATTACGATTTAGGCTTAAATGGGATACCTTTGCTGGTCACAGTTTCTCTTGTTGCCAGCTTGGCCACTTCACGGTAGAGTAGCCCAGAAAAGAAAGATGCAAGTGCCGGTCGTGCTATGGACACTGGCACAATGGTTGATGCACGGGCCATTGATTAATGGCCTATACAAACAACTTGGGCCAAGGGTAAGTAGCTTGGCACAATGTTTGATCCAATGGCCATTGATGAATGGCCTATACAAACAACTTTGGCCACAGGTAAGTAGCTTGTGCTATCTTTGATTCTTGATGAGACAAGCTGGAATAAAAAAAGGCAAATTCTAAGCCACTTGCATATTTGCAATCACATGTTGAGTGATCACGAGAGCTAACGACACATCTCACTTTTGATAAGGAGAGTAAAGTAATTACATGATGGACCACCAATACCTTTGCTCAGCCTCTAAAAATGAGGACAAGCGTCATAGGCAAAATGCCTTTGTAGTGCTAGTTGATTTTCTAGACGATGGGATTTGAGGCATTGGTAGAAAAAGTGACATCGAGGTAGGACCAGCCTCAAAATTTATTTCTTTTGCTAAGCTTACAAAGATGGCCACTTGGAATGTACATGTGATTTGCTCTTGTAGCAAACATGACTTGTGGCATATTTTGCATGAGAATAAGTGGGATGCATTGTGTATTGTTGAGCATAAGAGTCATAGTGAAGCAGGTAGAATCATTGAATGTTATGAGTTTCGATTGTTTTATGTTGGGGGCATTGCAATGCATTACACCAACGTCCTTATGGTTGTTCAGGAAAGATTTCAGTTAATGCTTGTAAAAAATGATGTATTTGGCTTTTTTTTGAAGGTGACGTTTTATTGGTGGGGGTTTGTGACTTATGGGATTGCATGAAAGCAAGTCTGTCCCTTAATAGAACTTGTTTGCTCATGGGTGACTTTAATATGTGTGTTGATCCTTCACAGTCTACTTTTGCGCATTGAGCAACAGATGCACTAGAGAGTTGTGCTTGGTATGATTTTGCACTAGTTATTCTCAAACAAGATCTTTGGTCTTGGCACTGTCCATCATTTGTGGGCATTATCTTTCATTCAGCGTAGCACACGGCAATATGGACTCGCTTGGATCGTATGTGTTAGGTTAGGATTTAGTAGCACGTACACATACACACTCACAGTGAACAAGTGAACAACAAGAGAGAAGAGAGTGCTAGAATGTCGCATCCACTATGGAGAATGATATAAAAGTACAATCCCTAAGGTACTAAATACCACACCCATTGACGGGACTCGCTTCTATGCTAGGGAGATTGACTTGGTTTATATCCCTACATAGGACAACTTGGTAGATGTGTTTACAAAAGCTCTCTCTAGAGAGAAGTTTGAAGCCTTTCGCAAGGCTCTAGGCTTGATATCATCTAGGGATTAATCTACCTATTCCCTATACACGTTCATGTCATTCACTCAAGGGGGGTTTGTTACACTTATCGTGTTTCTCCTAAGTTTTGGTGTGAACGCTCCCTTATTCACATGCACTTTTTACCTTCTAGCTAGAGAAGGGTTTTTCCCCCGTATGAACATTGAACACCCATAAGTGGGTGTGGTAGTTAGTACTTTTATATCATTCTCACATAGTGGGTGTGACATTCAACACTCTCTTCTCTCTTGTTCTTCACTTGTTCACTATGAGGGTATGTGAATGTGACATTTTGCCTTCTAGTTAAAGAAGGGTTTTTTCCCTGTGTGAATTGTAATCAGCCTTCCTCCTTAGGGTGGTAAATAATTTGATTAAGCACTATTTACAGCAATTAGCAAATTCACAAAATTGAAATGCACACTTTACCATATAATCTTGGACATTGAACACCCTGTTGGTCCCAAAACTGGCGCCCCTTTTGGTATTTATTTAACTTAATTGAAGAAGAAGTTGATATATAGTGGGATTCTCCCAATCCCTTTTAGTATTCCAACTCCCCCTGCTGTCCAAAATGACCAACAAGTCTTCAATCTGCTTTGCCCCTTGATTCGGGCAATCAATTGGCCTTCACCTGCTTTGATGGAGATGGAAAATGCCCCAAATTCAATGATTTGTTGGTCCCTCCACTTGAATAGGATAAAAAGAGCTTCAGCCGTGTTGAATCCAAGCCTTGGAGCTTCCAATTTTTGGCACGCTTCCCAAAGTTGCTGCTAAACTCTAATTTTTGTTGTTGCAGATTAGGGTTTACAGCAGAGAAATCTGAAATTTCTCACCCTTTGGTGATCTCAATGCTGTAATCTTGGGAGCAAGGGTGAAGGCTGGGAGATGAGAGAGAATGCTAAGGAGAGAGAAAATTGAGACTTTCTTCGCGAAGAATTGAAGAAAATCTGTCATTTACTGCTGCTGCCCTGTCTCAATAGCTTGTAGATGCAAAGAACTGAAGAAAATCAGTCATTTACTACTGCTGCCTTGTCTCAACATCGTGTAGATGCTGTCACCTGCTGTTGGTTGGTTTTCTCTTGTCCGTGGCTGCCTCAAAAGGTCCTCCAATGGATGCAATTCAGATTAGTAGTATCTCCTCTCTCTCTCTTGCAGGCTGAATACACTAAAAATGCCTCTCTCCAGCCTCTAAAGACGTTTTTCAATCTTGCATGGGCATTTCTGACAAGTGGCAGCCTTCCCAAATGGTTTTTTCAGCATTATCCATAATTAAATATTATTTTTTAGTCTTTAAATACTGAAAATTAATTTGATAATTATTTTAGTGTCTTGAAAAGTAATGACTGGCTAATAATTAAATTGGCTAGGCAACTTCCATTCCCGAGTGTCTCAGTGCCATCTTTGACCATCAATGGGTGTGGTATTTAATACCTTAGGGGTTGTACTTTTATATCATTCTCACATAGTGGATGTGACATTCTAGCACTCATATCTTGTTGTTCACTTGTTCACTTGAGTGTGTGTAAGGGTGTACGTGATACTAAATCCTAACCTAACACATACGATTCTATATTTTTCACACCATGCTCTAGGTGCTTGTTTCAAACCATAGAGGGCTTTATGCAACCGATATACTTTGCTCTTTGAGCCTTTCTGAACAAAGCATGGAGTTGTGTGACATAAACCTCCTCATGCAGATAAACCTCCTCATATGACATTCTAGCACTCATATCTTGTTGTTCACTTGTTCACTTGAGTGTGTGTAAGGGTGTACATGATACTAAATCCTAACTTAACACATACGATCCTATATTTTTTACACCATGCTCTAGGTGCTTGTTTCAAACCAACCGATATATTTTGCTCTTTGAGCCTTTCTGAACAAAGCATGGAGTTGTGTGACATAAATCTCCTCATGCAGATTACCATTCAAAAAATGCCTCTATCCAGTCTCTAAAGACGTTTTTCAATCTTGCATGGGCATTTTGGACAAGTGGTAGCTTTTCCAAATGGTTTTTTCAGCATTATCCATAATTAAATATTATTTTTTAGTCTTTAAATACTGAAAATTAGTTTGATAATTATTTTAGTGTCTTGAAAAGTAATCTGATTGGCTAATAATTAAATTGGCTAGGCAACTTCCATTCCCGAGTGTCTCAGCACCATCTTTGACCATCAATGGGTGTGGTATTTAGTACCTTAGGGGTTGTACTTTTATATCATTCTCACATAGTGGATGTGACATTCTAGCACTCATATCTTGTTGCTCACTTGTTCACTTGAGTGTGTGTAAGGGTGTACGTGATACTAAATCCTAACCTAACACATACGGTTCTATATTTTTCACACCATGCTCTAGGTGCTTGTTTCAAACCATAGAGGGCTTTATGCAACCGATATACTTTGCTCTTTGAGCCTTTCTAAACAAAGCATGGAGTTGTGTGACATAAACCTCCTCATGCAGATTACCATTCAAAAAATCAGTCTTCACATCCAACTGATGCACATGCCAATCAAAATGAGCAGCCAAAGCAATGACATTGCAAATGGTGGTCATACATGAAGTGGGTGCAAATGTTTCATCATAGTGAATCCCATGTTGTTATGCATACCCTTTGGCAACAACATGTGTCTTGTAGCGATTGATGCTACCATCATATCTGTGTTTTAATTTGTAAACCCACTTTGTGCTTGTAGCACCCTTGCCAACAGCAAGTCATATAACTCGCATGTGCCATTTTTATTAATAGAGCCCATTATTGATTGCATAGTTGCCATCCCATGTTCATCTTGTAAAGCACCATGAAAAGAGACAGGTTTCTCATTGCATGTAGTAGTTACCCTGCGCATGGTGAGTGGCTGCTCTAGTTCTATTGGGAAGTGGAATGGATTGTTTGCTGTCCCATAATCTAACAGCCATCTAGGGACTGTTTTAGCTTCCCAAATAGCAGTCCTCTCATCAGCCACTTCATCATTAGCAATGCCTTGATCAATGGGCTGAAAATCAGCCATTGTTCAGCATGTGTTGGTTGCTGATTTTGTTGCTGGAAGCCCTCAATAGGTTGCTGAAATTGACTGAAGTCAGGTGCACTTTGTTGAAACAATAGCAACAAACTATCAAACGTGTCCATAGGCCCCACATTGGGCTGATTTTTGCAGTCCATGAAGGGCTGACCAACAAGTTCAGTGAATACCACATCTCTACTAACAAAAATATTGTTTGTGGAGAATTTATGGAAGTGCCACCCTTGACTTTTTGCATTGTAACCAATAAAAATGCATTTGATAGCCTTGTCTTGTAGTTTGTAACCAATAAGAATGCATTTGACAACCTTGTCTTGTAGTTTATATCATTGTGGCCGTGGCATCAAAGCATATGCCAAACAACCAAAGACATGAATGCGTGATACCATTGGTTTCTGGCCATTCCAAGCCTCACAAGGCGTATAATCAGCCAATGCTTTAGTGGAGCTACGATTCATTACACATAGCGAATACCACATCTCAGGAATTCACCAACATGAACACACCTCAAGAGAATGCCATGTTAGATTAGAAGAACATAGTGTGATTGAGATGGTGCGGACTATGATGGAGTATCGGTAGATATCTTAGTGTCTATGGACCAAAGTAGTGGCCACTACCACGTACTTCAAGGTGTTTGGGTGTGATGCTTATGTTTACATTTTGAAGAAATAGAGGGATAAGTTTGAGATGGCTTTCAAACAGTAGGTGTTTGTGGGTTATAGCATGTAGTCCCAATGATATATGCTTTATGATTCCATTTCACAAGAGATATAAATGAGTTGAGATGTTCGGTTTGTGGAGTTTCCAGTTGCAAAGGGGGGTGTTGAGTATTCTGTACTTGGAGATTAAGGTGATAGTTGGGCACTTGATCCACTACCTTTGGAGCCTATGTCTCTTGTAGCTCCCCTATCAGTGAAGGAGAAAATTGCTTCACCACCAGATTGACTCGTTGAGAGGACACTGATGGATGTTCCAAAGACTTTGATAGAGGCAAAGCAACGAGGGGAGTATTGGCCTCCTCCTTGTTGGGCACGTGATATACTTTTTAATGCAGGGATTGAGAGACTTCTTAAGGAGCAGCATCCATAGGATGGCCTACGGCGGCGATCTCAAAGGAACCAACCACACTCCATTGATCTTGTTTGTACCAACTATTGTTTGATATCTCATGTCATGTAGGATAGGGAGTCTTACCTTCATGGAGCCTTTGCAGTCACAACATTGAAATTTGAAAGAAGGCTAAGGAATCTTGTATTCCAGCCTGCTCATAGGAAGGTGATTGGCGTTAAATGGATTTCCATGATTCTTTGCACGTAGGGCTTGGATGGCTACCATTAGGGCCATTCTTGCCTTAGCTAGCCATAGCAGATAGTCGGTTTATCATCTTGATGTGAAGTTTGCATTCCTTGATGGAAATTTGAAGGAGGAGATCTATGTTGAGCAGTGTCTTGGTTTTTTTTCATTGAATGGCAAAGTGTATATGCTGAAGAAGGCCCTTTACAGCCTCAAACAAGCTCCTTGTGCTTGGAACGAGAAGATATACTTGTTTCTCCAAGGGAAGTTAGGGTATCAATGTTCCTCTGTCGATCTCGATTTGTATATCCATACCTCAGTTAGAGGGCACATATCCTTCATGCTTTATGTGGATGATCTCATCTTGATAGGTGAACATGCCCAGAAGGTTAAGTAGACAAGGAGGCACTACACGAGATGTTCAAGATGATGGATATGGATCTTCTCCACTTCTTTCTAGATCATGAAATTTAGTACTCTGAGGGGGATTTTCATCTCCCAACATCAGTATGTGCAAGAGCTTTTGACTATGTTTGAGATAGAGGGATGTAAGACTCTTTCTAGTCCCATGGATCCGAACTAGAAGGCTACAATATGACCCATGTAGATTCATTGGTGACGGATGCTACCCGCTACGGGCAATTGACTGGGTCATTGATATGGCTCCTTAATAGCTGTACTGATTTCTGTTTTTGTGTAGGTTTGCTTGTGGGATTTATGATGAACCTAACTTGGTTCATTGGTAGACTGCTCTAAGGATTTTACTGTTCATGAGGACCCCCGATCTAGGTATTTATTATCGAGCAAGTATAGGAGATTCGGCCTTGGTTCTACAAGGCTAGGTGGATTAGATTGGGATGGAGATGTTGACGATAGGAGATCAACAATAAGACATTACTTCCCTTTGAGTACATGTGCTGTCTCTTGGAGTAGCAAGAAGTAGCCCACTATTGCCCTATCATCTACAGAGGCGGAGTATAGAGTGGTTTCTTCTACCACATGTGAGACAATGTGGCTTTGGTGATTGTTAGGAGAGCTTGGCTGTCCTCAGATAGGTCCTACTACTTTGCATTGCAACGATGAGAGTTGCATTGCTTTGGCACAGAATCTTGTATTCCATGCTAGGTCGAAGCACATTGGGATACAATACCATTTCATTCAAGAGAGGATCTTGGATGAGACCATAGAAGTGGTTTATTGCAAGATGGAGGATAACTTGTCAGATTTGTTTACAAAAGCTCTTCCTCAAACCGTTCTTCAATAGGACTCCAGCTCCTTAAGCTTTATGCCCCGTCTAGGATCAAAGAGGGGGTGTTAGAGATTTGTTCATCCCCTGGATAGGCATTGATAGTTTATTGTTGTATAGTTAGTGCTCTTAGGCACTGTCACACATTTCCCATTTTCAAGTCGGACAGTTCTATGCAGGTTTCAGGTCATTTCCAGCATATTTGGGCAGCTGGGTAGGCCAGAGAGGCCACATAGAATGCCATGTGGCAGTCTGTTTTTATTGCGCAGCATTTTATGCATTATTTTATTCAGTGATTGCTTTTGTGCAGCAGTCGGCCAGTTTTAATCTGGCCTACTTGATTATTTTATTTGTATTTTTCAGCCTATTTATTGCCTGGCTTGCTCTGGTCATCATTTGCTTGGTTTTCACATGGACACATCTGCCGCCTTCATTTCAGCATTCATCTATTGCAGATTTCTGTGTTCTATTGTCTCTTTTCTCTCTTCCTCTTCTCTTGTGTTTATTTTCTTTAAGTCTGGTCATACGCTTACGCATTTGTTACACTTTGACACTAAACGCCACATGTTCTCTTGATTGGAGAGGTGGCCAATCTCACCAACCGATCGGATGTATTAGGAGCAATGTTTTTAGGAGTTGGAGAGTGGTAGTTGTGACCATACTTGATGTGCAAGTATTCTTGGAGCTCCTCATTTTTCTTGAAATGTGTATTTGGCCAAGAATAAGATGAAGGTGAAGCATTGTCTTCCTCATCAAGTCGATAGTGCTTCCTTAGGGCCTCCAATGATGGAGAAGCTTGATAAGACATAGTAGGATCTTGAGGAGTGTGAGACATTGTGAGTTGGTTATGTGTAGTTCGTATATCGTACACAAAACCAACCTCGCCACAATAGCCATAGGATACTCTTTACAAGAGCATCAACTTTGATACCATGTGAAGATATGCTAGGGTTTGCAACAAGAAAACACAAAATGTAGGAACATAACTAAAACACAATAACTCAAACTAACGTTAAAATGCAAAACACAAAAACGCAATTACAAACAGAGAAGAAAGAGACCTCTTAAGTGAACAAATCAGTGCTGTAAATGATGGAAAGAATATAGAAGATGCTCAAAGGTAGAGCAATGAGTGTAGTCAAAGATAGATGTCCACCTAAGACGGATTTTGAGGTTTGTAACCACTAGTTGAAGCTGAAACTTGAAGGGCACAAGCTGGGAACCAACATGCAGCAGTCAATATGAAGCTGGAGGTGGCTAGTAGAGGGCGATTAGGTGTTGGGTGGCTTATGCAGTAGCCAAACACAAGATGGACATTGTTGCCTAGGGTGTTGTGTAACAGGGCGGCCTGTAGCAGTAGTAAATGTAGGAGCCAGGGGGAGCTACAAGGTAGGTGCCAACAGTAAATGCAGCAGCTAGGGCAGCAACAAGGTGGGTGCCAAAATTGAGGGAGGTGTGGTAGTAGTCACGAGGGCTAGACAAACACCCACTGAATGATGTGGGTTGATGGCTGAAATCTGTAGAGGAGTGATGATGTCACGAGGACGTGAAATTTTAATGCTTTGCTTAGCATTTGATTAAATAGTCAAATATGCAAAGGTGACTTGCACATTTAAGTTGCAAGTTAATCGTTTCATCATGTTGGACCTAGGACCTTGAGGTATCAGTTGTAATGCCAAAGGCAAATGTTGTAATAAGTTATGCTTGATGAGTACTAGGTGGAACCTGGTATGAGATTTGGGCATAGACTAATTTATTGGCCACTAATGTTAGTGGTGACATTAGAGACTGGGCATTGATTAATTAATTAATGCCTATCTAAGGGTTAATAGCTGCGCAGAGATATTTGGAAGACAAATTGCTTAGCTAATTTAAGTACTCGCTAGTGTTTTTTTTTTTTTTTTTGGCACAATAATAGTTGTTAAATTGATTTTCAGAATTAATATTTTGAAAATTAATTTAAGAAGTTGAATAATGTTGGAAATGGGATTAGAAGGTTACCGCTTGGCAAAACTTGCCCATGCAAGTGGGAAAACCTTTTTGAGGCTGAGAGAGAGAGAGAGAGAGAGAGAGAAGAGAGAGAGAGAGAGAGAGATCTATTAACGTCTCTAAAAGGCCAGAGTGGCCTATGAGACCATAACCAATACAACTGGTATCATCATCTCTCACCAAATAAGAAGAGATAGAATTTATGTGTAAGTTTAAATGGTATATTGGAATGAGATGTATGGAAACTAAAAAAACTGAAAAAGTTGGAAAAAGACCTAAGTTTAAAAAGATCAATAGTGTAGGGTATCTCCCACTCAGTCTATGGAATCCACCAAGATTCTGCAAGCTACCTCTGACTGAGTCATTGTGCCAATCTGCCTCTGTGCCGAGCTAGCGTGATGCGTATGTGGTGCATATGGACACGCCTATGTTGCCGTGTAGGTACTCTAGGGCGTCGTGCTCTGTGTAGTGTTGTAGCTCTGTCAACTATGATGCCTCTTGATGTTGTATCTCGGTAACGCCTATCAGTAGGAGATGTAGTGTTTGGGGTGGTCGCGACTAGGGGTTCAGCTACGCGAGAGAGAGAGAGAGAGAGAGAGAGAGAGAGAGAGAGAGAGCTCTGATACCATGTTAGAGTGAAGCAATGTGGAAGCGAATGACCAAGACAAAGAGTGGAGAGAGAGAGAGAGAGAGAGAGAGAGAGAGAGAGAGTCGAGACGGAGCGCGATGGCAGGGAGACAGACGGCGACCCTTTTGCTGCCGCGAACTGCCTCGCCGGTTGTTGCATATTGACCTATTGGCCCGTCTCCTGTTCGGCCCGTCGTGCCCTGTCCGTGACCTACTTGTGGACGCCTTGTCCCTGAGCCGCTGACGTTGTTGCTTCCTACCGCCGGACGCCAACCTGAGCCGCCGACGTTGTCGCTTCCTACCGCCGGACGTCGACCTGCACGCGGGCACCTACTTGTGGATGGTTGCACGTCGCTGCGGATGCCCGTGCCTGCACGTTCTGCCTCGTTCCTGCTTCGTTTCTTGCCTTCCCATCTTCTGCCTTGGCCATTTGCCGTCTGCCCAGATCGGAACCCTGCTGTGCGATCGTGCCCTAATGCTCTGCGTCTTGCCTGACGTCTCCCCTTAGCCTCGTGCACAGGCCGTTCTACCCTGTCGTTTTCTGTCCTCTCGACCCGTGCTGCCTCCCTGCGTGCGACCTTCCATCTCTGTTCTGCGCGCGCGCGAGAGAGAGAGAGAGAGAGAGAGAGAGAGAGAGAGAGAGAGAGAGAGAGAGAGAGAGAGAGAGAGAGAGAGAGAGAGAGAGAGAGAGCGACGCCAGAAGACAGCAGTATGGCTGGCCTGGATATGGATTTTCTCGACCGGATGGTGGCAGCCCTTGGCCCTGATTCCGATACAGAGGAGCCAGAGGATATGGTGCCCTGCACGGAGGAGATGCCTCCGGGCTCTGAACTGCCGCCTGCGGGCAAACGCTCCAAACATACTCCTGACGAGCCAATGGGTCCTCAGGAACGTTCCTATGCGCAGGTTGCCTCTGATCCTGTGGATTCGCAGGAGATAGATTGGGAGCATTTGCTGGACTTTGCCAATACTCTGCTTGGCGACTATGTCCAGCACAACAATGAAACTTTTTCGGATGCGGGAACTAATGATGTGCTGGAAGCCACGGTGGACCCGAAATCAGTCTTGCGGTCCTTCTCAGTCTTTTATGACCGTGCAGTCATACTTTTCTTCACTGGCAGAATCCCCGTGCTTTCACATATTCGCCAGTGGATGCACCATTTATTGCAAGGGGAATGTGTTGAGGAGATCCTCCTTGGACCTCGCGGCTTTTATGAGGTACTGTTGAAATCAGAAACCCATCGCGCTGAACTCCTGTCCAAGCTGCCATTATTCTTTGATCGCCGCTTGGTCCATGTTGTACCATGGCGCCCGATGGCCGATTTCCAGCGTCTGCTTCAACGCGAATGCCCAGTATGGGTGGAAGTGGAAAATTGTCCGGCAGTTTATTGGCCATTGTTGAAGGATGCGATGGCCGTTGTGGGCATAGTGCTGGTGCCCCCAAGCCTCAGGGCTATGAATCGCAACCGTCTATGCATGTTATGGGACACAGCCAGGAAAAGGCCTGCGTGGCTTCGCCTCAATTGTTCTGGCATGCATCCCTTGCATTTTCGCTTGAAATGGGGCAATTTTGCAGGCCACTGCTTTTCATGTGGTAAATTGGGGCATTTCATTGCCGAATGCCCTGAACGGCAACCGTCTTCCGAGGATGCGCAGGTTGTGCTGCCGAAGGATGACATGGTGCTTGATGCCCCGACACAGGAGGCCCTTCAGCCGCCAAATGTCGTGGATAAAGGCAAGCAACAGGTCCTGGGTTTGGACTCTCGCAGCACTGATTGGATTGAGGCCCATCCAAAAAAAGGTAAAAAGTTGGATGCAGGCATGGCAGATCTTGGGCCTACTACTTCACAGGATTCCGTGCGCACGTATATGCGCAGGAAAGAAATGTTCACCTCACAGCCGGCTGCGCGTACTATAGCCCCGTCTGCCCCCCGTAATCAGTCTACAAGGAAAGCCTATACAGACGGCCCCAAGGGCCCACCTGCTAAGCTGGCGTTTGATACAAAAGGTAATGTGATTACACCCTGGGATCGGCGTTATCCCCGCTCTGCTCCCAAGGCAGTGGATTTTCCTTCTACCTCTAAAGCAGGTCGCCAGAATTCGTATGCAGTATTGGCTGATTTTCTGGATGAGGGTGTCCTAGATGCTCTTGCGGAAAAGGTGAAATCGAGGCAACAACCGTCTCGTTCCTGGCTCCCTTTTTTGGAAGATATATGAAGATAGCCACGTGGAATGTGCGAGGCATTTGCTCTCGCCATAAGCAACATGCCATGTGGACTGTCTTGCATGAGAATAAGTGGGATGTATTGTGTGCAGTTGAGCACAAAAGTCACGCTGAAGCAGGCAAAATTGTGGATTTTCATGGATTCCGTCTGTTTTATGCAGGGACACATTCTACGCACTATTCGGGCGTGCTGATGATTGTCCATGAAAAATACCAGCCTGTTCTTGTCAAAAATGATGTGCAGGGCCGCTTTCTGGTAATCGAAGTCTTATTTGAAGGAGAAATTTTATGGTTGCTGGGCCTCTATGCTCCAAATGATCCTGCCTCCCGACGGGATCTTTGGTCAACTTTGCAGGGCTCCATGTCACTTGGCCGAAGGGGATTTTTGATGGGAGATTTCAATATGTGTGTTGACTCTTCTCAGTCCACTTCGGGGCATTCGGTAATGGATACGCCGGAAAGCCGGGTGTAGAATTCCTTTGCTTTGCGCGTGCTTAAGCAAGATCTTTGGTCGTGGCTTCACCCTTCTTTTTCAGGCTTTACTTTTCATTCCACACAATATGCCACTACTTGGTCGCGGTTGGACCGAATGTATATCATGCAAGGGGATGATTTTCTTCCCGAAATGCTGGAAATGAAGGTCTTGCAGCAATATGCGTTGTCGGACCATTTCCCCCTCCAATTTGAGATGCGGGCACACTCTATTGCACCTTTTACGCAATTGCTGGATAGGCTCCCTTTACGTTTCAACTCCTCTTATTTGACGCATCCAATTTTTCAGGGCTATATGCAGCAATTGATTGAGAGATTCTTATTGGACTTCGCCTTTGCCGGCCTGGCAGCATTTGCGCGGCTGCTTTCTAATGTGCAGCGGGTTGCTCGGCAGTATGGGATTCATCATGCCTCTCTTTGTCGGCGACGTCGACATGCAGCACAGGACTTACTGGCTTTGGTCCGTTCCTTGCTCGTGGATTCCCCAGATGATGATTTTCTGCTGTCACTGGAAAGGCGTTTGACCTATCTTATTCAAGTTTTTCAGTTAAAATCTTATCAGCAGGCCAAGCTGCATAACTTGACTGACCTATTGCAAGATAGTGCCTGCCAGTCTCATAAGTTCTTTCGCGCCTTGCATGCTTCTCCGGCTCGCGAAAATATGACTAGGCTCCAGGATTCGGAAGGTCGCATGGTCACTGATCCGCAGACCATTGTCACCATGTGCAGAAATTATTTTATGGAACTTCTTGGCTCTTCTCCCTCGCCTTCTAGCCAGGTTACACATGCCCGCTCGGCCTTCTATCATCTGGTCCGTCAGCAGGTTCCACTTGACATGCAAGCCACTTTGGAGGCGGATATTTGCGAGGAGGAGGTTATGGATGTTTTGTTGCACCTGCCTAAGGATAAAAGTCCTGGTTGGGATGGTCTCACTAATGAATTCTTTGAGCACTCGGCCGCGCAGTTGGTGAAGCCATTGGCGGTCATGTGTCAGCAGGTTTGGGAAACAGGGGTGATGCCTTCCTCATGGAAAGAAGGCGTTATCAAACTGATTCCCAAGGTCCCTTCGCCGTCAAAGCTGCAACACTGGAGACCAATTTCTTTGATGGGCTCGATGTACAAAATCTTCTCCAAAGTGCTGGCGAATCGGCTTCACAAGCATCTTCCAGCTATTGTGCATCCCCTCCAATATGGTTTCATCAAGGGCCGCAACATTCTCCATAATATCTTGAATGTGCAAATGGCTATTGACTATGCGCGGCATTCCAGTCAGGAAGTGGTCTTGATTCAACTGGACTTGGAAAAGGCCTTTGACTATGTGGACTGGTCTTTCATTGCAGATCTCACGTCTGCTATGGGCTTTGGTACACGGATGTCCCGATTGATCTACACCATTAGTGCTGCGGCTTCTTCAAGAGTTATGCTGAATGGTGGGGTTACAGAGCCATTTGTCCTTGCTCGCTCGGTCCGACAGGGTTGCCCTTTGAGTCCTCTCTTCTTTGCCCTGGCGACTCACCCGGTCCTTTCAATGTTATCCTCAATGGCGGCTTCGGCTCAGCTGGCCGGATTGTCTCTTCCTTTGGGGCAGCACTTCATTAGCCAATCTTTGGCTGATGATACTTTTATGATTTTGCGGGCAGACAGGGACAACATTCGAAAGGCATTAGATGTTTGGACGCTCTTTGGTCAGGCCTCTGGTCTTCGCATCAATGCCTTTAAGTCGGCCATTCTCAGTTGCACGGAGCCTGATTTACAGTCATTAGGCTGGCAGGGTCAGGTGGTTTCCCGTGGATCCATTGTCAGGCATCTTGGATACCCGTTGGGAGTGGATGTACGGCCAAAGGACCTACTGGAGTGGATTTCACAAAAACTGGCGACGAAGTTTATGTATTGGAAGTCGCAAGCGTGGCCATTCCATGTGCGCCTCAAAGTGGCTCAGACCATTATGCTACCCATGCTAACGTATTTCCTGCCATTGCTGCCATGGACGCCTACTACTTTGAAGGCTCTTACTCATCCTGTTCGTTTCATGCTATGGAAGAAGGACTCCCTGCAGTCAGGCATTTCATGGATTTCATGGCCGCATACATGTACCCCTAAACGCATGGGTGGTGGCGCTATTTTGGATGCAGAAACTCATATGGTGGCTCTTCGTTGGTCTCTTTTTCGTGCCATGTGTGTGGATCATCACCCGTGGACCATCATAGCCCGTTATTTTCTTGAGGACAGCGGGCTACGACATGGTAACACACGGCTTCGGGCCTCCTGGTGGCATGTCCTTAATTCTGACTCTCGATTTTCCAGTCCCTCTTCCTCTTTGTTACTGCACTTGGTCGGCTCTTGGAAAGTGGTGCTCCAAAAGGCCCGTTGGCATCCAGTAGGGGACCGCGTGCAGTCTAACTCCTTTCAGCTGGAATTGCTGGCAGTTTCCAGATTACTTTCATGGGAAGACAAACATCAGCTCAGACCGAGATTTAACCGCATGGCCCGTTTAGGTCTGACGTCGATTGCGGATGCTACCCTTGCCACTCGCAATATCCTCGCATCGTTTCGGACTGCTCGGAGACTTTTCAGGATCCCGCGCGGATACCGTGGTTTATGGGACAAGCTTTTATTGGAGCTTCAGGGTCGGCAACCCTTTCCTGCCCTGGCTGTGGATCGTCCTTGGTAGGACTGGGACCTTGCAGGCAGGTTGAGTCTGGAAAAGGCCTCTACCAATCAGGTGTATCATCTTCTCATTCGAGATCACCACTGGCTAGGTGTGAAAGCTAATACTGTTTGGGGACTGCAGAAATCGCGGACATGGTGGCAGGCAACGTTGATGGAGGGCTGGCTGAATAAGGCACCTTTCAAATGCAAGGTCTTCCTTTGGCGGGTAATGATTGGTGGTCTTCCTCTTGCCTCGGCCCTTTCCAAGCGTCGAATCTCGAATGGCAATTGTTTCTTCTGTACCACTACTGTGGAATCAGCCAGACATCGTTTTCTTTCTTGCCCGCTCGCCAAGAATATCTGGTTTCTCTTGTCGCAAATCTGGCAAGCGGTGGTGGGGTCCTCACTAACTCCTTTCGATTGGGTTTTTGTGCGCCCAAAGTACCCCACACCGCCACAATTACATATGAAGATCTTATTTCCCTTTTTCAGATACTGGGGATGCTGGCACATTTGGACCATGCGCAATGCTTTTCTTTTTGATTCGGCCTCTAATGTACCGAGACATATTGCCAGGCTTAAAGGGCTCTTGCATTGGCAGCTAGATCTCATTCGACACTCCGACTTGCTCCCTCGGGAGGATTTGCATCCCTGGCATATGGCAATAGCCTTTGGGTCGTTGCCATGATTGATGTAACCTTTGTAGTACATTAGTACGGGGATTTCCCACACGTTGGGCTAGGGCGCTCGTGTCTCTTGTAATCATGTCATCATGTAATCTTGTACCTTTTTCGTAATTAATACAATTACCTTTTACGAAAAAAAAAAAAAGAGAGAGAGAGAGAATGTTGACCTGTTGGTCTGATGTAAATATTCACTATCTAATTCAATTATCTTCATGAAAAAGAGAGAGAGAGACACACACACACACACACACATGCACACACAAATTCACCTTTTTATCTCTTGCTCTTTGGTGAGATAGATTTGGAGCTTAGTTTTCCGTGTGTGGACCTTAGCGACTCGCCAGTAGCAGATGTCCATTTGTTCTTGGGTTTTGGGTAAGACACCTTCATTACCTTCTTTGCATTTGGATTGTGCTTGCCTTTTCTGATTCCTTAGATGGACAGCGCTCTGTCACATTTGGCGTATCTGTCATGTAGCCCATGTTTGAGGATTTTGCTTATGGCAGATTTCTTCCATGATTGTAGCAAATGTTATCCTCCCTGATGTGGCTGCTCCTTGGTTGGATATTGCTTGCTCTACTCCAATTATCTTGCCACCAACATGATACTTATGTGTTATTTTCTAGTAGCCTTTTGGTTTTGACTTGCTTCACAAGATTTTCTTGGTTGACCAAAAGGCCTAACATGTTATCACATCTTGTATTCATCCTTTCTATTTGGATGGCTTGCAAGTTGGGTGTAAATATTCGAATATTAATGTACACTTATTCACAAAAAGAGAGAGAGAGAGAGAGAGAGAGAGAGGGTCTTGTTCCACACTGATGCAACCACATGAAGGTCTTGTTTCATTTTTTAAGATTTTGGAGCTGCTGGCATAATTGGATCACTCGGAATGCTTTCATCTTTGACTCTACTACGGGCATCTAGGGACACATCCAAACTCAAGGGTTTTCTACATTGGCAGTTAGATCTTGTGCAGCATGGTGATCTTCTCCCTAGGGAGGATTTAGTTCCTTGGCATACGGCAATTTGTGCTACTTTGCCGTCACTTTTGTACTCTTTTAGTTGATATTCTATAAGGGGAGTTTATGTACAATGGCCTAGAGCCATCCTGCATCTTGCATTTTTTTGTAATTAATACAATTACCTATTACGAAAAAGGGAGAGAGTCATGTGCAAACACGCACGCACACACGCAGAGAAGGTTGCCATTGTTGCTGCAGCATTTGACAGGCCATTTCCAGCCAGCTGGAGACCCTTCATGAGCTGGTGACATGCCTAGAAGAGGCTACAACAGTATGGGACAGTGGTTTGAGGGCTGTTTCAGATAGGCAACATCATATTCAGGATAAAAGGGATGAGTTGAATAGTGGGTAGCTTGTCTATTTATAGATGCAGGAGGATCTTCTCAAATTAGGATTTTGCCTATGGGACATAGAAGCTTTCAAGGAACATGTTTCGTGTTTAATGAACGTTTCGGTAATTACATGTTTTGGGGCTGTTTAAAAGAGCTAATCAGTTTGTAGTGCATTTTCATGTATTTGAAGGCAGAGAGCCCCCCATCTTTATTACACCATGCCATATGCTGGTGGACTTAGGTTTTTAAGACTTATTGCACTAGGCAAGTCTCTATGTAGCATGTCTAGATTGTAAGTGACTAAGTGATATATATAAAGGATAAAAGTTTTATGTTTAGACCATGGGCAAAGAATCCCATGACAACAGTGCCAGTTCATGTGGTTTTGTAATGATAGTGTGGACCATACATGGAACATTTGTTCTTCCAATCAACATGCACCACCCAAGGTTCTAGAAGTATGGCCAGTGGCACGAGGCACTAATTTGACCGTAGAAGAAATCCACATGTTGGAGAGTGGTGGGTTTATTTTACAAAAGGCGGCACAAGAGGCAGATGCTAATGAGGGCTCGTGGAGATATAAAAGAGGTCTTTCACAGGCTGCAGAGAAAAGGATAGACTCAGCGTTGGCTCTAGATGCAACTGTGAAGGGCCACACAGTGGTGAAGGCCTTGAAGCATGAGGTTTTCAAACTAGAGACAGCTAACTCAAGTGTCATGCATGAGTGTTATGATGTGCACATTGCAAAGAATCCAACATGTAATTGCTGGGATTTCATGGACCGTGCCGTAGAAGGAAAATCATATTTGGCATGCAAGCACCTATACTATATGTACCTCTGAGTGTTTGGGATGGATGCAAATAGATGCCGAATAAGTAGCAGCAGTATGAAATCTATTAGTGGATGATGATTACTGATGAAGGCAGCAATGTACAGATGTCCAGCAGTTGAGACACAAATATGGTGGAAAATGCAATTATTTTGACTGAGGGCAGCAATCAAGCTGACTGCTAGACAGCCTGTCTTGAACAGAAATGCAGCTGAAAAAGTGTTAGTGGCTGGTATATGGCTCTGAAAACTGCAAAATGCAGTTGTTGGCAGGTGGGCAACAAGGAGCTGATCAATAATGGCATGGTCAAATGCAGCAGCTGGGGCAATCTGGAAGCAGTCATCAGCTGAGGGATGATGTCACCTGCTGTATACAATGGTCATGGCAGGCTGGACAGCTCCTAGGTGTGCATGGTAGCAGCCGGTGAAGATCCTCCATTATTTGGTGATGTCCTCTAGAAGGGGTATGAGAGGAATGTGAGGGAGCTTGGGAGGGAGGTTAGTTGCTGAGAGCTGAGACCAATAATTATGAGGATGAGGGATGCGCAAAACACAAGACTCCTATTTATCGAGGATTTTGGAGCCTTGTCATACTATCAAAAGTAAAGCTGTTTATTTTTGGTAAATTTGCATTGATTTCTGTTTGGGGCTGTTTTAAGGAGGCTGAATCAGGGATTTGTGCACCATAATTATCTGAGAGTGGAAACCCTAATATTAGTGGCTCAATAGGTGGCAGTCTCTGATAATGATAGATGAGCTATGGGAGATAAAGCTACAGCATCATCCAGGAGGTTACGGAGGTCTAGGCAGTTGACAATATGCATTTTCTCTTCTAGGATAAGCTTGTCTACAAGAGGATGATTGGGCAGCTTTGGGGTTTGAGGAATTTTGCATGCTACTGCAATCACTCTCGGAGATGTGGATGCTACATATATAGCGTTTTATTCAAGCATTTTTATGGCTGTTATTTGCTCAACACATTAATTGAAATCCAATGTATTCCTTGGAGGCCCTAAGTGAATACTAGCTTTGCAAGAATGGGACATTTGTCTTGGCTTTCCTCTCTAATTCTTGGATAAGAGATGATAAGGCATGTACCTTTAACCAAAGAGTTGGATATGGTGTCCTTGAGTTCTTATATAACTACACCATGTCTACTAAAAATATGCTGCTGTTCCTCCATTTGGTGAGCAAGATGTACGCATTAATGCATAGAAGGTGGGGTTAATTAAGCTGCTGTGCAACTAGGCAAGTAGGTGAAAAGAGCAAGCCAGGTGGTTGTTTGTGCATAGATAGAGGGAGGATCATGGATATGTTGACATGATAGGTAGTATATTGGGCATGGCTCTCGGGTCCCACCTTCAATTTAAAATGAATAATAATTATGCAAAAAATGTTTTTAGATGGATAAATTATGGGCACTCTGCCCATTAAAGTTTGATTAATGGTGTAAGCTGTTAGCAGATTTGTCAGTTCATGTGTGAGTTTGTGCATGTTCCAATGGTATGGGCATTATTTTACCAGCCATGATTTGATTTGTCCTTTTTTTTTTTTGGGTGCCTGATTTTGAGGCCTATAGTCATTATTTTATGGCTGACCAGCATTTTCTAGGACCATCAAATCTGGCTGACCAGTTCATGATCTTGTCCTATTTATAGGACTAATGGTTCCCTCCTCATTCATCACTCTGCATACTTCTACAGTAGGTTCCATTGCAGAGAGGGAGCCGGTGCCAGTGCCCACGTAACCATGATTCACTATTGTTTTTGTATTTTCTTGTCTCAGTACATGGATTCCATTTCTTAAGAATTCTTTTGAGTTCTCTTTGTAGTGTTCTTTTCTTTTGCAGTGTTTCTCTTTTCTCTTCACTCTTGTGTTGTGCAGTCCATTCCAACAGATTTACATGCTTCCATTGCTGCACCCACTTGTGACATGGTATTAGATTTCGGATTACGGGGCTGACATGGTATCAAACGTCCATGTAAGGTCATGTGGTGCTGATTCCTCTGCTGCACGCCTGCATTTTACTTCTTTTCCTACTGATCTATTTATCTACTGTCTGCTGTGACTGAGCTTCAGCTTGGGTGACCACCTGTTTCCAATTTTCAGCCTGTTTTCAGCCCCAGACACTTGCGCTTTTGACCAGCTGTACCGGGGCTGACATGGTATCAAACGTCCATGTAAGCTCATGTGGTGCTGATTCCTCTGCCGCACGCCTGCATTTTACTTATTTTCCTACTGATCTATTTATCTACTGTCTGCTGTGACTGACCTTCAGCCTGGGTGACCACCTGTTTCCAATTTTCAGCCTGTTTTCAGTCCCAGACACTTGCGCTTTTGACCAGCTGTACCTGCATTTTGCTGCAAGGATCAGTTTTCAGCCTGGACGACTGTATGCAATGCCTATCTTGTTTATGTTTTGATCCTCAACATCTGTGTTTTCATCCTCTTTTTTTATCTTTTTGTGCAGTAGTTGTTATGAAGAAATGCTCAAAGCAGAGAAAACACAAAACCAATCGTATGACAAAGCACAAACTGATAACACAAAACATAGTTAGAGTTAGGATAACTCAAAGATAGTGAACATAATATGTAATGAAGTGGATGACTACTAAATATACAATGCTCATGCAGCAAGCACACTATGTAATCAATATTGAACCTTGAATTGTCATATCTTTGGGATCAAGGTAGAGGTTATGAGTTGGACAGTGTGTCATACTGTGAATGGATCTCGAAATGCAGCAAGGCAGCCCTTGTGTGTTGAACACCAATAAATGCAGCTAGGGAAGATTGGATTTGATGCAGATAGGCAGTAGGAGAGAGAATATGTAGCAAATGCAACTCTAGAGGAGAGAGAAAACCTAGCGATTTTGCAGAAGGAAGAGGCAAACGCAAGCAGATTGATATTGGGTTATAGATGGAAACTGATGGCGACAGTGTAGGTGTTGATGGCGGTTGTTAGCGAGTTTGATGGAGACATAAGAGCTTTGGCAGTTTCAGTGCATTTTCTTTATTTGTCGGCTTTCTCTGTGCATTCTTAAGTTAGTTTTTGCTTTACACAATCGTTGCCTACACTTACCGGACATTGTCATTGTCATTTGGTATATTTTCGGGGTCTCCTCTATTTTTCTAGCATTTTTCTTTTCAGTGACCAGCATTTATGGTCCTAATAAGAGCAAGTTGGCCAGTTGTTTGGTGTTTTCGCTATTTATAATTGTATCCTCCACTTGGTAGATACACACACTCTTTAGTCTTTAGTTTTCCGTTTGTAGGTGCACACTTTGACACTCCAACTCTCTGTGCTTGTTGCTGCCATTGTCACGAGCCTGATCTGGTGCCCTCAGTGATGCTTTGGGCTGAGCGCAGGGAATGATTAGCCCATCCCCATTGTATCAACATTCTTCTTCAGTTAGCGGTGTATTCTTCCTTGATCTTCTGCTCTCTCTCTCTCTCTCTCTCTCTCTCTCTCTCTCTCTTTGTACTTCTCTCTGTGTTCGTGTTTCTCTTCTATTGCGGACTCTCACATGGTATCATTGCCTGAGTGAGGACACACTTCATTATAGCTGGTGACTTAGTGTTGTTTTTGTATTGTCTCTTTTCTTGGTATATGGATTCCATTCCTTGAGCAGGGAGTATTCTTTTGAGTTCTCTTTGCAATGTTCTTCGTTTCTTTTGTAGTGGTTCTCTTTTCCCTTCTCTCACGTGTTGTGCAGTCCTTTACAACAGATTTGTAGGCTTCCATTGCTTCATGATATAAGCCAATATCATTAAGTCAACAATGAACCCATTAGACTTGTCATGGTTTGTTGTGTCATGTCTTGATGCATTGTCACCTCATCCTACTTGTGCTTTCACTGACTCAACTAGTGCACCCATGCCTACCACCTTTGTATGTAATAGTCCTAATTGCATGCCAATCTCAACTTTGTCAACATATTCTTCAATGACCTTCCAATGGTCTTGCGTATGTTGTTGGATCTTGCATAAAAGAACAATTTATTGCTTTGGTACAAGTTGAAATATCCTCCGGGCTCCTACGATCCAAGTTGCACACAATATGAGCCATAGCCATGTAGAAATAACCGTAAGAGAATGGACATTACACTTACCTTCCATTCATAGAGCCAAACATCCTCACTTTTGAGTTTGGGACGAGCAATATAACGGGTCAGACTCACGTCACAAGGGTTGGTGTCCCATACCACTAGCTCACACCATCTTGGTGTAGTCATGTGACAGCCATTGGGTCTAGAGTCCATGCATGTTGATCATACACAATGTACATTAAATGAGCAACAAAGGCCTTAACCATCCTAGTCTAAGGGTGCATTCACTGAATGACCCAAGGTTGTGACCAATCTCTTGGGTGCCCATCTTGAATGTTAAAAAATGTAACATCTAGTTTGTTGAAGTCACCTCCAATAAGCCTAGAATCAATGTTGGTAGGTACTTTTACGAAATGTGACCGATAGAGCATGCCTTGTGACACCTATCATATGGTCTCTCAAGGCGGAAATGAGGCTTGGTCCAATTGAGGTACACACCCCTCGACTCAGGCCATTGGTATAAGATCACAAATATTTCTAGTATGTAAAGGATCCACATATGAGTACTTCTTGATGCAGTGTGCCTGTGAGCAAGGGAGCTTGTCTTCCTGTAGTAAAAGAACTGTGAAGATATGCTAGGGTTTGCACTGAGGAAACACAGCATGTACGACCAAGATTGAAACATAAAGACTCAGACTGACAAGCAAAACTCAAACCCTAAACGCAAAACACAAAATGCAAAACTCAAAACTCAAACACAAAGACAAACATAGAGACAAGAAACTTTGAAGTGAATGAATGCTGTAAATGAATGTAAGAGTGTATAGAATGCCCAAGGGTAGAGCAATGTAGTGTTGGAGAGTGATGTCCACTGGAGACAGATCTGGAGTGCTATAACCACTAGTTGGAGATGAAAGAGAGTGCTGAATAATGAAGGGCAGCAGGCTGGTCACCAAACACAACAATCAGAGGCTGAAATTTGGTAAACACAGTAGTGTGTGACCAGAGAAGGCTAAAAACTGATCACTTGAGGCAGAGAATTGTCAGGCAACAACAAGAGGTGTGTGCTGATATAGGTGGCCTACTGGACAACAAAAACGCAAGTACTGTAGTAGTCATTCGATGGGAGAGATGATAACAACCTGTCGCTTGGCACCAGATACTGAAAACGTAAGCTGATCAGGTGCTATGATGATGCAATAGATGGAGACCTCCAAACAACAGGCGATGGCTGAAAATAGGCCACCTAGGGCTGGCTAGTGATGGGCTGTAGTTGGTGATGGCTGGACAGCAGATGGTAGGTGGCTAATCAACTGAAAAGCATGTTTGAGCTCAACAAGAGCATCAAGACATCTTGCAAGTGAAGTTACAGCTCCAGGCAAATTATCGGTTTCTTGGGTAATGCACTCATGATTATTGAAAATAGGCCGCCTAGGGCTGGATAGTGATGGGCTGTAGTCGGTGATGGCTGGACAGCAGATGGTAGGTGGCTAATCAGCTGAAAAGCATGTTTGAGCTCAACAAGAACATCAAGACATCTTGCAAGTGAAGTTACAACTCCAGGCAAACTATCGGTTTCTTGGGTAAAGCACTCACGATTATTTGTCTAACACATGAAATGTACCTTGCTATTCGCTTCTATAATGGCTAAAGCTTCTTCTATTAGGGTTGCTATATTACCACGCCAAAAAATAGAGCAGGAAAACAATAAAAATGAGAATATCCTGCCATCTCAGGCTGGCTCCTTTACAGTATGGTTCAGGTTGAACGACAAGAAAGTGGGACACAAAGCCATGGTGGTGGTCCATATGTTATTTAATGCCACTTTGCCTCCTTGAGCTTCTTTTTTCTTGACAAACAAATGCAACGCTAATCTTTACTATTGTTTGGAACATGAGGATAAGGAGCAAGTCTCTACAAGGTTGTTCCTCTGATTGTATGCTGGTGCAACTCACTTTTATCTGTTTGGATGTTATTTTTCCTCAAAAAGGTTTGGAGATAGAGAACTGGACCTAAGGTTGGCAAACCCTCTTCACCTCCGTCCTGTCCTAGAAGACAAACGCTTTTCAGAGAGTCGTCTGGTATTACTTCACGCATCTTACCCATTTTCAAAGGAAGCATCATACCTAGCCAGCGTTTACTCACAGGTATTACTTGACAGATTATTGCATACTCTTGTACTTTAAAAATCAAGCAAGTTCTTCTGGTGCTAATAGCTGTAATATTACTGCAGGTATTTTTAGACTTTGGGTTGGCAGTACCTAAACTGAGTGTTTCAGGTATGCACTCTGCTGTGAGTGAACTATTGGAGTTGGCTCCACTGAATAAGGTATGAGAAGTTCGAAGCACAATTTAGACTTAGTACAGACCAGTATAATAAGCTGTGGCTTTGTGTTACTTTTTCCCTAACTTGATTGTGCAGATAATGTTCAGCACTGATGGATATGCATTTCCTGAGACATATTTTCTTGGTATGTTACTTTTTGTGCTTGTATGACTGTGCTAAATAAGTAGTCATTTTTCAGCCTGTCCTTTGACTGAGTACAACAGTTTATGACATGAAGGAGTGAAATGGGCTCGTGCAACACTTCTACATGTACTCAGCGAGTCTTGTGCTGGTGGAGATCTTGCCTTTGAGGAAGCATTAAAAGCTGCAGATGATATCCTTGGAAATAATGCGATAGCCTTCTATAAGCTGGAACTGCAACTAGCAAGTAATGAGTCTGAAGACTCAAACAGTGTGTGCCAGCGGGATGATTTACAGAGTAGTTCTAAACATGTCTCAACCACTAAACAAGTTCGATTACTTTGGTGTGATGGGTCAGGCCAAAGGAGATGCAGAGTAAGTGTATGGTGTGAACTGGTCCCTTAACGTTAATATGTTATGTCAAAAGTGTCGGTATTCAAGAACATTAGAACATAATGATTTTTCTTGTGTGAGGTGCTGTTTGGACGTCCTTGAAGGTTTAGTGAACACTTGTTCATATTGAATGCCATAGTATATACTTCAGGCGTAGGATTGACCCATGCATCTCTAACCATTCACAATTTCTTGAAGGCAATATTATCTTTCAAAATTAGAAGCTATTTTATTTAGTGTATCAAAATGATACTTATACCCAGAGTGCTATTTAAGCATAGAACATTGTAATAGTGATATTTTTTGGACAGCCATCTCTTTCTTGTGAGCCCTTCACCAAGTCAGTGGGAAACATTAGTATCTCTGACTTGTTCTTGGTGCTGTTTTGACCACTTCCATGGCAGTTATATTCAGTGACCATTTACTCTAGAAACTGAGGTTGCCTGTATGTACAGACATCCTACCATAGGACAGTTGAAGGATTTCTTCCTCCACTCTCCATTTGAGCTGGTTCTCCCCATCAAAGCTTCCATGCCACATGTTTCATATCTATGCAATGTAATTTACTGCTTTCATGTCTTCTGCTGGGCAGGCGTACTTTGACATGGTATTAAAGCACCTGAAGGTGGAATCTTTTGACTGCAAAGAAATGATACTCTTGCTGCTGCATTTTGACTACAGGTTGCTACATCCAGATATGGTTGCCACAGGAGTGGTGTTTTTACATCCGCATCCATCCATATATTGACATCCCTGTTGGTGTCTGTCCTCTTACATGTGTGGCATTAGCTAGTAAGTGTGAATAGCAATTGGCTTAGATGCTTGACAGCACAATGAGGCTATTTGGAGCTGCATTTAGTTGTGGTGCATGGGTCACCGATCGCACAATTTAGGGGATTGGACTTGCTGGGTTTCCCTTCTCTTCCACCCGACAGCATGGCACCATCCTGCAAGATGATTTCTCCAGGATGGAGACGAGCAGGACACCTTCCTTTGCCTCCTAGCATCCACTGTTAGATAGAATGCATGGCTGGAGACCTGTGTTTCTCGTCTGGAGGCTTTGTTTTCATTCCTAGTGTTTGTAGGCATCAGTGGTGTCTATGTGATGTGATTTCTTTGTGACTACTCCTTGGACCAGGAGTCTCTTGGAGTAGCAATGTTACAAACTTGTACAAATATCAGCCTAATGACCTCTGCAGAGGGGACCACCTTGCCCTATGGGATCTTTTTGAAGATGGTGTTCTTTACTTGTACTTCAGGTTTAGGCCTTCACATACATCTAGCATTTAAGGCAAAGTATTAGTAGTGTGTCGTGAGTATCCATCTCTTGCTTCCAACCCCATCATGGAATCAGCTGGTAACATTAGGAGCTTTGGTGTGTTCCATCTTACTTGGGCTTCTTTGACCACTTTTGCTTAGAGTTACTTGCCAACTAGCCATGTTATTGATTGCCCACTGTAATAACATTGGTTGCCTAGGCCCTATGTATAGAGGCATCTGCACTAGGCTGAGTTGGAAATTTTCATTTCTTTGTAGTCTCCACATGTGCTAGGTCTCTCTAATGTGCCCTCATCTTTGTTGTCATCATATGTGTTGACAATACGTACACAACTCATTCATGCCTTTTGTTTGGTGCTTTCCTATCACACACACTTCTACATGCTCACGCAAAAGAGGCAGCAACACAATTGTGCTGGGTTCTTGTTCAACCAAGGTAAACATAGGGGGGACACTTGCTCAATTATATCACCGTGGTACTTGATGTTTGGTGTTAAAGTGGTGACCCAAATAGTTGATGCATTGACATTGTGACTTTAGTCTTTCCTAGATTCATACTGGCTAGGAGTTGGGGAATGTTGTGGGAAAGAGAGCGCAAAGACAAAGCCCCATGGTTTTGAGCTCTACCCAACACTAGGAAAGAGCTGACAAATTACTATGAGCTATCTTATGATAAAGCTTTGACTAATTTGTGGATAAAGCCTTCCACAAATCCAAGCACAACTCATACTTGAGTTTGCAAAAGGCAAACATACTCGTGAAGATACATGCAACTGGCTTGCTCAAGTATACATAAAAGCTCTAAGGCCAAAGCTATGGGTAGTGTATAGACACAAGAAAAGAGAATAGGGGAGGTAGATCATGGCGAAAGGATGAATGCAATCACCAATGATGCTCTATAGTGCATTGGGCTTGTCATTATTGTTAGAATTTGCCGATTCTATGGGCAATGCCCGATGTAATTTGTGTGGTGTGGACACTTATTAAAGTGTCAATGTAAGGTGTGTACACCTAGTGTCTTAGAAACTTAAAGTAGTGACACTAGGCTCTAGAGTAAAATAAACCTAACTTTAGTTAGTTGGTGGAAGGCTGGTTAGGTCAACCCTTGACCTAAACATAAGTTGTACTTTCACTCTATCTTTCATTCAAGCAAGTACACTCTTCTCTTTTTGCTTCAACTCACTCTCTTGCTCTCATTGTCTCTCCTCTCTCTCTCCATAGTTGGCTGCCATTTTCCAACGTTTGGTATCAGAGCAGCTCGTACGCACGGATTCTGTTCAGCCACCATCAGCCGGTGCCATGCTACCGAAGGCCCTATTGGTGCCAGCTTGGTTCTCAGCTCGAGGAAGAGTTTTCAGCTGCTGTGAGGTGTTGCTGAAGTGGAGGAGGAGCTGTAGCTGAGCCGTCTCTTGTCTACTCCATATCTGTCCAGTTCAGCCATTAGCTCCAAATCTGTCCATTTGCTCCAGATCTGTCCAGTTCAGTCATCTGCTCCAGATCTGCTGTTTTCAGCCTGCGTGGAGTCCTTCACACACTCCAACGTGCAGTCCCCCACACGGCCTTGCACGTAGCCCAAGGAACTGCTGTTTTGGAAGAGCTGTTGCTGTTTTCAGCTCTGCCTGCCAATGTCTGCAAACCCTAAAAAGTGTAGAAACCCTAATTTTCTGATTTGGGGTTTTCTCAAAATTTTTGGAATTTCCAGTCTATTTCAGCCATGTCTTCTCAAATCTCAGCTCGTGCTGCCCAAAAATTTGAGGCTTTTGCTAATTTTTACTCCCAAAATTTGAATTGACAACCAATTCGAAGAAATTTCTCAATTTCTTGGACATTCCCACCAAAAATTTAGGGCTTTTGCTCGATTGGAGGCCCTTTGCGCAAATTGTTACCAAACTCATAGACATTGCGCAATTTCTTCCACATTCGCTTAAGAAAATTTGGGGCTTTTCAAAATTTTGGATCCGGCACGCATCATGAGGTAGATTTCAGCTATTGTTCAATGCTAACACGCATCCCGAGGTGACATTTCTATAGAAATTCCAGCTATAAGGTACAAATTTTTTCAAATTTTAGAAAGAAATTTGGGGCTTTTGGCCAACACACACTCCAAGGCAAGTAACAAGCAATACAACAACATTTAATTGCTGTTACAGTCAGATTGAGCAAAGAATTTTGAAAAAATTTAGTAAATTTTGGTAAGAATCAGCATTAAGTTGTATTTTGTACTTTTGTGGGCACACATTTTGAGGCGGGTGTGGTACAGCAGTATAGTTCTGTAATTTATTGGTTGAGTGTGATGATTTGGGTGGCATTGTGCACACTTTGGCATTTGAGTGATGGTTTGGTACTTGTTTCTTAATCCCCTGAGGAGTATACTCTATACTTCAGCATTGAAGTATTTGGCTGCAGATTTTTGTCTATCATTGACAGCATGGCACATCAAGGGAATAATGGTCAGAGCAACATCCTTGGCGTTCTCACTCAGGAGGACAAACTTGATGGCTCAAATTACCCACTGTGGAGTTTTATGGTCCGTAACCTTCTTGTGGTAAAGGACTTCTGGGACTATGTCACAGGTGATTTGCAGTGACCAGGAGGTCTTGCACCTTAGACACCTCAGCGTAACCCTTGAGGATAGGTTGCTGGTGCTGCTCGTGGTGGTATTGGTGTTGCTATTGCTATTGCCTCTCCTCTCTCTCCTGCTGAGGATCAGAGGAAATGAAACTCAAAAGATGCACAGGCACTTTCTTTGATTGCCTTGTTAGTGAAAATGGTAATTATTCTGCACATTTGGTCTTGTAAGATCTCAAAATTAGCATGGGATGTACTTGAGCGTATGTTTGCAGCACGCAATGAGGCCAGGATATCCTATCTCCGCAGAGAGTTGGCCAATGTGACCATGGATGAAGGTGATAGCATGACAGAGTATCTTACTCACATACAGGATTTGTGTGAGTAGCTACTCAATGTTGATGAGGTCATTCAAGATGTTGAATTGGTAAGCATCACACTGAACTCTCTTCTAGAGTCATATCTTGGTTTCCACACCTCTTTGATGTTGTCTTTTGGGGGGGAAGGAGGGAGGTAGTAACCCCTTACATTTGTGGAGTTGGAAGGCCTCTTGCTGCAAGAGGAACAAACTCAGAAGAATGTGGCATTGCGTTCAGGTGATGTGGCTATGCTTTCCAAATTCAAAGGCAAAGGAAAAGTCAAGGAAAATGTAAAAAATCAGCAAAAGGTTAATGCTAGACGGCCATCAAATAAGGTTTTCCAAGACACAGAAATGACTAAAAAGAAGGGGAAATGCCATTATTGCAGGAAGCCTGGTCACTATATCGATGAATGCAGAAAGAGATTGGCCAAAGAGAAGAAAAAGAACTCTGGTTTGGTTGTCCAAGAAACATCAGCGATCAAATCTACTGATGATGATAATTAGGCTAACTTTGTAGAGGACTATGCATTTCTTACATGCAGTTATGATTCTTCAATGATTGATTCAGCATTTAATGCTGCTGAAACGTAGCAAACATAATATTTTGATAGTGGGGCGTTAAAGCACATCACTTCCAGAAAGTGTTTGTTTACCTCTTTGCATTCAGCCCCTACTGGGAAGCGTGTTACATGTGCAAACAACAACAGTTATGATGTATGTGGCATTGGGACAATCACTATTACTGTTGCAAATGGTTGTGATTTCATGCTTCTAGATGTCTTGTTTGTACCTGGCATTACAAAGAACTTGTTGTCTATCTCTGCTTTTAATAAGCATGGCTTTCACATCATCTTTGAGGATGACAAATGCATTGTTAGAGATAGAGAGATGGATTATGTACTTAGGCTGCCCGACACCCTACATAAGGGTCTATTTTTGTTGGATACATATGATAGACAATCTCATGATGCTTTAGCAGTCACTATTCTTTCGCCCACTATGCAAAATGCCGAGCTATGGCTCGCCCGCTATGGGCACATGAGCTTTGGGAGTTTGATGACCCTTCAGAGGTGTCATATGGTAGATGCATTGCCTCCAGTGGAGATTCCACCTCCTCATGCACGTGAGGGATGTATTTTGGGCAAGATGCATAGGTTTGCCTTCAAAAAGGGTGGTGCTTGTGTGTTGTCCGAAAAATGCAGCTTCTTCACTCTGATATTTGTGGTCCCATGAGTACATGTGCACTTGGAGGTCATCAGTACTTTGTTACATTTATTGATGACTATTCTCGGTATACATGGGTGTATGGGCTAAAGGAAAAATCCGATGTGTTTATGCATTTCAAACATCTTGTTGCAAAGCTTAAAGCTAAAACTGACTTAAAAGTGCAAACACTTCGCACAGATGGAGGGGGAGTACATGTGTCATGCTTTTGAGACATATTTGCTTGATCATGGCATTACGTATCAAGCCATTGTTAGAATGACTCCTCAGCAAAATGGTGTTGGTGAAAGGAAGAATTGGACTCTTATGGAGATGACTCGTTGTATGCTAAAAAGCAAGGGGCTACCTCATAAATTTTGGCTAGAAGGCCTTCAGTGTGCAAATCATGTGTTGAATTGTGCACCCACTAAGGCATTGAAGACGATCACACCGTTCGAAGCTTGGCATGGCAAGAAACCCAAAGTAGACTACTTTCGGGTGTTTGGTTGTATAGCCTATGCACATGTTCCGAAAGAGCTTCGTGGGAAGCTTGATGACAAGGTTGTAAAATGCATATTTATTGGCTACAGTTCAGAGAGCAAGGGCTATCGCTTGTATGACCCACCCACGAAGAAAGTCTTTGTCAGTAGGGATGTCCTATTTGCTGAAAATGCTGCATTTTCATATGATCAGTTTCAAATGCCAGCCACCCATGACATTGGTGATGTCTTTGAGGGTCTTTTGCCACTTACTTTGGAGTCCGTGCCTGCTGTAAATGGCAGGACAGACTTAATACAGCAAGCTGTTGCTGCACCATATGCTTTTGAACAGCAGGGTATCGATGATGGTTTGCCACATGCAGTGGAAGAAGTAGTACAACATGAAAGGGCTGCTGTAAATGCAGCCAAAATAGTCCCAAGATGGCTGTTGCAGACTCTCCAGGAGAGTAAATGGATGCTCCTATACCTCAATGCACTAGGAGGACTGCCAGAAATGCAACAAATGATGCAAGGGGGGGGCACATTTGATTGATTTTACGGAAGTAGATGATTGTGATGAGCATGTGTTTATGAGCTCACCATTGGATGATGATGAGCCTACTTCCTTGGACGAAGCTCAACAAGATGTACATTGGATGCATGCCATGCAGGATGACTTAGACTCTATTGCCACTAACTCTACATGGGATCTTGTGGATTTACCACCTGGCAAGAAGGCCATCGGCACAAAATGGGTTTTTAAACTCAAACACAAGATTGATGGTATAATTGACAGGTACAAAGCACGGTTGGTAGCAAAGGGCTATGCACAGAAGAAGGGCATAGATTATGAAGAAACTTTTGCTCCTACATCCCGTATGAGTACGGTGAGATGTGTGATTGCTATGGTTGCAAATTATGGCTGGAAAGTACATTAGTTGGACATTAAGACAGCATTCTTGAATGGGGATTTGCATGAGGATGTTTATGCGTCACAACCTCCAGGGTTTGTGGTTAAGGGGAAAGAGCACATGGTATGCAAGATGCATAAAACTCTTTATGGTCTCAAACAGGCTCCTCATGCATGGTACTCCAAAATTGATGCTTATTTGGCTAGCAAAGGGTTCAAAAATAGTCCAATTGCTACCACTTTATACATTAAGAATGAGGGGGGGGACTTGAAGATTATCATTCTTTATGTAGATGACATGTTGCTCAGTGGACCTACAGAAGAAAAAATTGCAGAGTTTAAGGCTGAATTAAAATATGCATTTGCTATGTCAGATATAGGCTGCCTACACTATTATTTGGGGATTCAATTCACCCAAAATCAGCATGGTATCATCATGTCACAGTCACAATATGTGGATAAGCTATTACATAGGTTTAGTATGCAAGATTGCTAACCTATGTGCACTCCTATGGAGCTAGGCTTAAAGTTGTCTATGCATGATGGTGAAGAGATGTCTGATGTTGCAATTTACAGCCACTATTGGCTGTCTTATTTATCTTTGCAACACACGCCCTAACATTCAGTATGCAGCATCTCAAGTGAGCAAGTATATGCATAGCCCACAAACCATACATTGGCAAGATGTTAAGCGGATTTTCAGATATTTGCAAGGTACTCAGTCACATGCATTATCATTTCCTGGGGGGGGGGGAGACTTGCAATTACAGGCTTACTGTGATTTAGATTGGGCTGGTGATGCAAACACTAGGTAGTCTACTAGTGGACACTGTTTCTTTCTAGGCCGTTCATGCATTCCATGGCTAAGCAAAAAACAACCTACAGTGGCTACCTCATCTTGTGAGGCTGAATATAGGGAAGCCTTCACGGCAACAGTGGAATGTGTATGGTTGCGCAGATTGTTAGCTGATCTACATTTACCATTGAAGGGTCCTACACCCTTTCTTTCTGATAGTCAAGAGTGCTATTGCAGTAGCACAAAATCCTGTGTTTCATACTCGCACAAAACACATAGAGGTGCATTACCATTATGTTAGAGAGAGATGCTACGTAGGAGAGATCAGCTTGATGTATGTATCTACACAGAAAAATGTTGCAGACATTTTCACCAAGGCACTACCACGCGAGAAGTTTGAGGCTTTTCGAAAGTCCTTAAACTTGTTACCCTTTGATGATTGATCATCCTTGTACTTCATCACATTGGCATTGCAGGGGGTGTTAGAATTTGCCGATTCTATGGGCAACACCCAATGTAATTTGTGTGGTGTGGACACTTATTAAAGTGTCAATGTAAGGTGTGTACACCTATTTCTTAGAAACTTAAATTAGTGACACTAGGCTCTAGAGTGAAATAAACCTAACTCTAGTTAGTTGGTGGAAGGCTGGTTATAAGTTGTACTTTCAGTCTATCTTTCATTCTAGCAAGTACACTCTTCTCTTTTCGCTTCAGCTCACTCTCTTGCTGTCATTGTCTCTCCTCTCTCTCTTCATAGCTAGCTGCCATTTTCCAACAATTATATTGGTAGGCATTTGAGCTCCAAGAACTCCCATGTTTTTCTTTTCTTCAAAAACTCCTAAGGTTCATGTTTCCGCAATGCAAATTGATGTATGCTGATTTCATCTTTAAGGAAAGCATGTTTTATATTCTCCAAACACGAAGATAGAAAATTAAAAACCATAATGCATGTGAAAGATACCATCATGGGGTGCTATTATCTCATCAAGATTGGCCAAAAGCTTTTCACGATCCCAACATGACCAAAAGCTATCGAGATCTGCTAAATATTGACCATGATCTTAATATGACTAAAAAGGCACAAAAAAAGTACACTTTTTGTGGTTAGTTACACTAGAAAGAGGTCTTGCCAAAACATGATGTGCATCTAGATGCCAAAAACATATTTGGGAATCTATAAAATCCATTCATTAAAGGGAAGAGCTCATGAAAAACACATAAATGACTGGTAGAGCCTCCCAAGCATAGCCACCTTGTATTGGAGGGCATGTTGCTAACTATGCCCTTGACACAAGAAGAGATGGTGGACCTTTCGGACCTTCCTCTAATCTTTACATCCTTGGACATCTAGATGGTCGCTAGTAGCATTGGTCATAGTGGTCACTGGTTAGTCACACAGTGATCATTGGTCATAAAGTGACCTAATGTGAATGCACTAGGGGAACCTGTTAGCCTGCTCTTATTCAGTCTCAGACTGTCATCTCCTGGTTGTGAGCTCCTGTCAGAGTCTGACAGGAGACAGAGGAGCTCTGTCAGTGTGTTTTCAGGCTGCCTTAGTATGTATGCAGCCCTGGGCATTTTACAGCCCAGTTCTGGGCTGTTTTTGGGGTGACTGCCCATTATTTTGGGCAGTCGGACCAGTTCTGGTCAGTCGGACCAGAACTGGCCAGTCGGACCAGATCTGGCCAGTCGGACCAGATCTGGCCAGGTCGGCCAGTTTAGCTGGTCGGCCAGTTTTCTGGCTGGGGGCTATTTATAGCTGCCCCCCCAGTCAGTCCAGCATTCATCTCTTTCATGCTCTGCAGGTTCAGCACTGCTCCCTCCGTCTCCGTCTCCGGCATTGGTGCTGCCTCTGCTTCCAGTCTGTCCCGGTTCCCTCACTGACGCTCCGGGCTGCGTGCAGGGACTGTTCTGTCCATTCCAGTGTATTCAGCATTCATCTCAGTCAGTGCAGATTTTCTTCCTTCATTCTCTGCTTCATCTCTCCTCTCCTCTGTGTTCGTGTTCTTCTTTCGCTGCGCACTCTCACATGGTATCATCGCCTGATTGAGAGCACGGAGGACGCGAGAAATACCTTACTGCTGCTGTTCACAGTCCCACAACAGCCAGGCGATTCCTTCAGGAGGCTGCCAACAGGTCTACACCAGCCAGGCGACTGCATCAGAAGGCTGTACAGCCTGCGTTTGCTGTACACAGGGGCTGCCACGTCATCCAGTGACGCAGCAAACCTGCGTTTGCTGCCAGGCGACCTCCTCTGCTGCAGGGCGACCCTCCTACAGCCTGCGTTTTGCTGTTTTGCAGGTCGCTTCTACCCTGGCTGCTCCTCTCCTGCAGGCGACCTCTGTCTGGGCAAGTTCCCGGTGCTGGTGGTCTCGTTTCTGGTGTTCGCCATCAGATCTATTTGCGTTTTGCAGATCCAGGTGGCTGTAGGCACTTTCTGCCTGCATCTTGGTGGTTGGTGACCACACTGTTGGTCCTATTTCGTCAGCGGCACAATTTTCTTTGGTATTTTGCAGATTGGAAGATGTCTTACCAGTTTTCAGGCTTTGAAGACTCAGAGGATGAGCTTCTTTCTCATCATTCCTCTGAGCGGAGGCGGGACTATCGTGAAGTTCGACAACGGGATGACCCTCCTCGCACTCGGCCTTCTTCAGTCCATGCATCTCAGAGGGTTCCATCTACTGCGAAGGTTTCTTCAGTGAAGACTGCATCTACTGTGCGGATGCCTTCTCTGATTCCCTCTATCCAGGTGCCGATTCTCCCTTCCTTTCCGAAGGAAGACAAGTTGGATGGTTCCAACTATTCCCTATGGTCATGCAAGGTGGCTTGCATCCTTGATACCTTTGATCTGTGGGATCTTGTTTCTTCGCCCATCGACCGACCCCCCGTGGATTCGTCCGATGGCACCTCTATGGACCGTGCAGCCTTATGGGATCGGCTCAACTCTCGAGCCCGTTCCTTTCTTTTTATGAGTCTCCATGATTCTGTTCTTGTACATGTTCACAGGTTAAAGACCGCGGCGGAAGTATGGACAAAGCTTGCGTCTTTGTATCAGCACAAGACATTTGCCCACAAGATTTCCCTGGAGAAGAAGTTGCGGATGCTCAGTCTTGATGGTTCTTCTTCCATGAAGGAGCACATCACGAAGATGGAGGATATGCGAGGCGAGCTTGCCTCTCTTGGTCGTCTGATATCGTCTGAGGATATGGCGATGATTCTGTTGACTCAGCTGCCATCACCCCGCTATGATGTCTTCTACACCAGCCTCATCACCACGAGAACCCGTGAGACTCTCCTATGGGAGGAGCTTTCCCCGCTTGTCTTGGAGCATGACGAGCGACTCAAAGAGGTGGGAGCCAGTGGCTCCACCAAGGCATTTACGGCTGCCACAGGTGGTGGCAAGAAGAAGAAACAAAAGAAGGAGAAGTCCAAGGACAAGAAGGAGGAAGATAAGAAGGATGCGAAGGAGAAGAAGCCCAAGTGTCCCCATTGTGGGAAGGGCACTCATCCCGAGGAGAAGTGTTGGCAGAAGTATCCCCATTTGAAGCCTAAGGAGAAGGACTCGAAGGCGGCCCCAGCCACAACAGAATCTGCGTTTGTGCATCTCTTTGTTGAGGAAGACACTGCCCTAGCTTCTACCACTCCGGAGAAGCCTTGGCTCGTCGACAGTGGCGCATCTTCACATATGACCTTCCGTCAGGATTGGCTTCAGGATCTTCGTTCCAGAGGGGGTACAGTCACCATTGGTGACAATTCTACAGTTCCTGTTCATGGAGTGGGGACTTTACCTATGTTTTCTGACAGGCGGTCTTCCTCCGCCAAAGTGCTCTATGTGCCTGATTTGGGTTTTAACCTATTATCTGTGCATGGTCTTACTCAGTTAGGTACCCGCGTTATTTTTACTCAGGATGCAGTCACAGTGGAGGATGCTTCTACAGGTGATGCCCTTTGGACAGGTACACAGGAGGGTGGGCTTTATACGCTCACAGCCTTGGCTGCGCGGACTTCCCATGAGCTTGGGCTACTCTGGCATGCTCGGTATGGTCATTTGAACCTTGATTCTCTTCGCCGGGCTTCTAGGAGGAAGATGGTGGAGGGACTTCCTGATTTCCCTCCTCTTCACACTTTGTGCCCTAGCTGCTTGAGGGGCAAGCAGCACAGGCAGCCTCACCCGCAGGTTGCTTCTAGGAGGGCTACTTCACCGCTTGAGTTGGTTCATACCGACCTTTGCGGACCTATGGGCACGGCCTCCCTTGGGAAGGCCAAGTATTTGATGCTGATTGTGGACGACTTTAGTCGTTATGTGTGGCCTTATTTCTTGGAGTACAAGAGCGAGGCGTACTCCCGTTTCTGTGAGTGGCAGGTGTTTGTGGAGACCCAAACAACTTCCAAAGTCCGTGGTGTTCGAGCTGATCACGGTGGAGAGTTCACTTCTCACCTTTTCTCTCAGTTTTGCAGGGATCATGGTATTCGGGTGGAGTATTCCCATCCGAACACACCATCAGAGAATGGTGTGGTGGAGCGTGCGAATCGGACCATGATTGAGATGGCCCGATCTATGCTGGAGCATAGGAGTCTTCCTCATTTCCTTTGGGGTGAGGCGGTGGCTACAGCGGTGCATATACGCAACCGCTCTCCGACTTCGGCGTTACAGGACATGACTCCATATGAGGCTTTCTTTGGGAAGAAGCCTTCCGTGTCCCATTTTCGCATCTTTGGGTGCGATGCGTTTGTCCATGTGGACAAGAAGAAGAGGAAGACGAAGTTCGACTCTAAGTCGAGAAAGCTTATCTTCGTTGGTTATAGTACGACCACGAAGGGATATCGGCTCTACGACCCGACGACGCGGCAGGTTGAGGTGAGCAGGGATGTGATCTTTGATGAGGCTTCGGCCTCTGAGGATCCGATTGATGGTTCTATTTCCGATGTTTCTTCATCATCGACGGACCCCCCCCCACCTTCTCTCCCTTCACTTCCTTCCAGGATCACCCTTAGCACCCCCCCTATTCCTCCTCCTCCTTCGGCTTCCCTTTCCCCTTTGGTGGATGTGCCTTCGTCTTCTACGAGCTCTTCTACCGCCTCTTCGGGATCTTCACGGGATATACAGCCTTCTTCAGATGCGGAGGATTTACCTTCACTCGGTGAGGGGGAGTCCCTCTCCGATTTGGGTGCTTTACAGGTTCCAGAGACCCCCCGGTCTCCCTCACAGAAGGAGTCTCTTAGGATTCCTTTATGGTATCGCCGGCTCATGCAGGATTCAGGTGTTACACACTTTCCTGCCTCTTCTACAGGTCCTCGTCGATCAGCCCGTTTACAGGCCCAGCGGGACAGTTCACTATGTGTGAACTATGCTCTTATGTCACAGATTCTTCAGGATTCTGAGCCTTCCACAGTGGAGGAGGCTCTTGCACAGGATATTTGGAGACAGGCTATGCAGGCCGAGCTCGACTCCATCGAGCGAAACCATACGTGGGAGCTTGTACCGCGTCCCGCGAAACGGAAGGTGATTGGTGTGAAATGGGTCTTTAAGACCAAATGTCTTGCAGATGGCTCCTTGGACAAGCATAAAGCTAGGCTTGTTGCCAAGGGTTTTGCCCAGCGTGCAGGGTTGGATTACTTTGAGACTTTTGCTCCTACAGCTAGGATGTCCACCATCCGAGTGCTTTTGGCTCTTGCTGCACATCACCATTGGCCTGTCTATCAGATGGACGTCAAGTCTGCTTTTCTGAATGGCGTTCTTGAGGAGGAGATTTATGTTTCACAGCCTCCTGGTTTTCTTGTGCAGGGGAAGGAGGATCATGTCTACAGGCTGCGGAAGGCTCTTTATGGCCTAAAGCAGGCTCCTCGTGCTTGGTACCAGCGGATTGACCGCTTCTTTCTACAGAGTGGTTTTGCGCGCTCCGCTTATGATCCCAACCTCTACTTCCGGGTTGTGGATTCTCTTTCGGTGTTTCTCATCTTGTATGTGGATGATCTTATTATTACAGGGAGCGACACTCAGCAGGTGGAGCATACACGGTCCATTCTACAGCAGGAGTTTGACATGACGGATCTAGGGATCCTTCACTTCTTTCTAGGTCTGGAGATCTATCAGATGGCACAGGGCATTTTTATCTCGCAGCACAGGTACATCTCCGAGCTTCTTTCGGAGTTTGATATGGCTGAGTGTCGGCCTATCTCATGCCCTATGGACCCTGAGTCCAAGCTTTTGACAGCTGGAGTTCCTCTTACCGATCCCACCCGTTACAGGTGCCTTGTCGGCTCTCTTATCTGGCTGCTTCACACTCGGCCGGATATCTCCTTTGTGGTGGCTTTATTGTCTTCCTTTATGCAGATCCTACCCAGGATCACTGGCAGGCGGCCCTGCGGGTTCTTCGCTATTTGCAAGGGACTCGATCCTTTGGGATCATGTATGGAGATGGGATTACCCTTTCTGGATGGAGTGATTCTGATTGGGCAGGTGATGTGGATTCGCGACGATCCACTACAGGTTATGCTTTCACCCTTGGATCTGGTGCTGTCTCTTGGAGCAGCAAGAAGCAGCCTACTGTGGCACTTTCTTCTACAGAGGCTGAGTATCGGGCCCTATGTTCGACCGCTATGGAGGCAGTTTGGCTCCGTCGCTTACTCGCGGAGATTGGCTTTACCCAGACCGGACCTACGGAGCTGCGCGTGGATAACCAGAGTGCTCTTGCTCTGGCCAAGAACCCGGTGTTTCATGCTCGTACGAAGCACATTGAGGTTCAGTATCACTATGTTCGAGAGCGGATCGTGGATTCGGAGCTGGTGGTGGTCTATTGTCCTACGGCGACCAATGCAGCTGATCTCTTTACGAAGCCTTTGCCTCAGGCTTCTTTGCTTCATCACATGCGGTTCTTGGGTCTTCAGTCTCTCCCAGGAGTTGAGAGGGGGTGTTAGCCTGCTCTTATTCAGTCTCAGACTGTCATCTCCTGGTTGTGAGCTCCTGTCAGAGTCTGACAGGAGACAGAGGAGCTCTGTCAGTGTGTTTTCAGGCTGCCTTAGTATGTATGCAGCCCTGGGCATTTTACAGCCCAGTTCTGGGCTGTTTTTGGGGTGACTGCCCATTATTTTGGGCAGTCGGACCAGTTCTGGTCAGTCGGACCAGAACTGGCCAGTCGGACCAGATCTGGCCAGTCGGACCAGATCTGGCCAGGTCGGCCAGTTTAGCTGGTCGGCCAGTTTTCTGGCTGGGGGCTATTTATAGCTGCCCCCCCAGTCAGTCCAGCATTCATCTCTTTCATGCTCTGCAGGTTCAGCACTGCTCCCTCCGTCTCCGTCTCCGGCATTGGTGCTGCCTCTGCTTCCAGTCTGTCCCGGTTCCCTCACTGACGCTCCGGGCTGCGTGCAGGGACTGTTCTGTCCATTCCAGTGTATTCAGCATTCATCTCAGTCAGTGCAGATTTTCTTCCTTCATTCTCTGCTTCATCTCTCCTCTCCTCTGTGTTCGTGTTCTTCTTTCGCTGCGCACTCTCACAGAACCTTAGGGTTAGGGAAATGAAGTACTATTTATAGGACTCAAGGTGCTATTGTGCACGCCATTGTGTGATCACTACTATGTGACCTTAGACTCATTTTTCGACATTTGTGTAGACTAGGACAGTATAGGTTGGTGGTATGGGATGCTTACTCTTGGGATGTAATACAATGCTAGCTCCCAGGCTTGGGGGTGAACCGGTTTGGCTCTATGTTTGAAATCTGGTAAACATAGTAGTGTACCGCCGATCGGAAGCTGAAAATTGTGCAAAGGAGCTGTAAATAGCAGGTTGATAGCTAGAGGAGGGGTGTATTGATGAATGCACCTACTGGACAAAGCAACAACTAGTTGACTAGCAGCAGGAGGTGTAAATGCAGGTTTGAAAGGTGCTAGAGAGAGGAAAATAATTGGTGATGGCAACCAATTTGAAGACTTGCTGATCATTATTGATAGCAGGGGGGTTTTGGATTGCGAAGGGGATTGAAGGAACCCCATTGTATTCGAATTCAATGGCATTTTAAGTAGGGTTGTCAGGTACGAAAAGTACAATATGGTATAGGTACGATAAAATTCGGTACTAATTGGTACCTTAGGATTTTATAAGGTACGGTATGATATTAGTACGAAAAAAAAACTTGGTTATTTTGGATTACAGACAATAGAACACATGTTTAGAGCTAACATAGCAATGTCACTTGAGTTAATAGGATGGATATGTGAGGGTAATAAGACAAAACCTCATGCGCAACATGCGTAATGTGCTACTAGAAGATAAATGGGAGTGTATACGTAATGCATCATACATCAGACAACAAAGCAAAGTGTAGGGTGGATGGACAAAGAGGCTTTTCATTCTTTTTGTGTGTGTGTGTGTGTGTGTGTGAGAGAGAGAGAGAGAGAGAGAGAGAGAGAGAGAGAGAGAGAGAGAGAGAGAGAGATGCGCTTGGAATTGCATATTCATCTTGGAAGTTGGGAGAGAGAGAGAGGCTTGAAATTATGATAATAAACATAAGGCTTGGGAGTTTGAAGATATTACGTGGCCTAGTCTTCATAGGACAAAGATAGCCTGTTTTTTGGTACGAATTGGTACGGATACATATTGTAAAGTACGGTATGAACCATACGGAATGAACTAGTCTGTATGTAGTACGAATGCAACTATGAATTAAAGATAAAGAAATACCGAAATGGGTGCAAGTTTTGGGGCCAAGAAGGTGTCCAATGTCCAAGATTGATTGGTAAATGTTTGTGTTTTAGCATTTTATTAATTATTTCTTACTGTAATTAAGCTACAATAAGGTTGTTACCACCTCTCCCTGGAAGGAAGACTGTGTTAGCATTTTATTAATTATTGCTTGCTATAACTAAGTTATAGTCAGGTTGTTACCACCCCTCCACAGAAGGAAGACGGGTTTCATGGTTCCATTACCAAGATACCATTAAATCCTTTGAATTGGTGGGCTCGAGGCACCTAATTCCAAGTCAGAAGCTTTGCATTATTGCTGAAATTGTACTCAATTGCTAATTACAGTGAGTATATCTTGACTCTAAACATAGTGATATAGGATCAAGCAGTAATGATGAATCTCAGTTTGGTCATTCATGTGCTGAAGGATGACATGGAGTGTATGATCTTGGACAAGCTTCTTAGCATGAATATCTAGCTGAAAATGTAGGAAATGACCCAAATGTAGGGACTTCCATGCCTCAAGATGTTGATGTGACCAGCAAGAGGGTGAAGAATTTGGTTATAGTTTCAAAGATCGGATGAGGACAGCAACAAACCTCTTTGTTGAATTGGCAAAGGATCCTCAGTTTACTCAATTCTTGAATGCCCCAAAGAAGGATAGCAAAGGCAAAGAGAATAATACAGCTTCTAGAGCTTTTGGACATCCAAAAGAATAGAAGGGAATGCCTAAGCCTCCATTGGGAGTTGGTGATGAGTACAAACAGTTAGTACTCGTGGGACAAGTACAAATGCACAGCCAACTTGGTAGTGCCAATCCATGGGAATATGGGTAGTAAGGTATTCACACAAATGCAAACATGGGATAACAAGGATACTTAGGTGGTGGCATCATTTTTCATGCAATGGTTGGTCAAAGACTGCATATGGGAATCTATGGTCAAAGATTGCAATGGTTGGTCAAAGACCATCCTCAATTGTTGCAGCTTTATCTTGATGCTTTCAAATTAGAGCTGCCTTTGGATCAGGCTCAATCAGGTTCAGCAAAGCAAGGCTTCATAGTATTACTTGATGCTCATTAGGGAGCTAGTACCTTCGCTTCTCAGTGATGGATAGCTCTAAAAGGCTCCGGAATTTTGCAAAGGAATGATTTTGTCTTATTTCAAATTCTCAACCAATTGAGATATTTTTCAAGTACAAGGTTTGGAAGCTTCTTTCTTTAGAAAGTTGACATGTGGCATCTAGAATAGGACATGTTGTTTTGAAAGTGATAAGTATCCCCACAGTTGTCATTTTGCTTAGCACTTGTCATTTTCAACAAACACTTTCCCCCAGTTTTCACTTTTGAGCACCTAAGTCTCACACCTATATATTAGAGGTCTCTCTCTTCAATTCCACAAGTTTTAATACTGAAATTTTAGTCACATGCTTTGTACACTCCTATCTAATACTCATTCGAGAAGCAGTTTCTAAGCATAAGAGAATGAAATCAGCTAATTGCCAGATATATGCACAAATTAGGGTTTTAAAATCCTAATTTTCAAATTTGCCGTAAATCCTTGTTGTATATGGTTCCAACACTTTGTTCCCATAGTTCGTTTCAAGAAAATCCTATAAAGGGGTTCTCTCTATCTATCTTTTGAATTTCCATTGGAGTAACTTTTAAAACTAGTAACCTTTCAAATTTTCGGAGTTGCCAAATTTAGTTTATAGAGAGCTTTACTATATAGGTTCACCATTACATGGTTTGTTGCTTTGATCATGAGCATTTGGTTTTGCCTTTTAAAACCACTCATTATGTGGGCTTCTAGTCAATTTGATCACCTGAGTGGAAAAAGTCTTAGTCATTTGGCCTTTTTTGTGTATTTGATCACTTGACTAAACTTTTTTGTTCCTCTTGGGCATCTTGTCCATGACGAACCAAATGTAACTATAGGGTATTCTGGCCCATGGCCATCCTTAAATGAAAGTTGAGCATTAAACCATATGTTGAGATACTTAAATAAATCACATTTGGCCATTCTTAAATGAAAGTTGAGCATTAAACCATATGTTGAGATACTCAAATAAATCACATTTCATGGTCCATAAGTATTAAACTTGATAATAGTTGATGCATAAAGGTTATATTCTCTTCCTCTTGAATCTATTTTATCCTCAAGTTGTTACTTGTAAGTACTTCTAATCTTACAACTTCTTCATAAGCTATAAGTATTTTGAGATAATCTTTGAAATACTCTTCTGGCATCCATTTAGAAAATAAATGAGAATAAAATGTAAATTTCAACAAAGACTTTTTGAAGTTGTTTCGTGATCGTATGAAAGACTATTTGTTCTGGTTAAAGTATCTCTTTCAATTCATCTACTTCAAGTGGATTCTTTGCTACATGTTCCAATGGTGGAGATCCTTTGTAAGGCTTTAAAAAATGAATATGAAAAGCATTGTGGATCTCCAACGCTTTGAAAGTTATTAGCTATAACAAACATCATTAATTATTTAACTAACTTGAAATGGCCCATAATTTTTTGCTACCACCTTAGTGATTTTCGATAATGGCTTGTTAGACTTTCTTAGCCAAGCTTTATTATTTCAGACACATCTAGTTTTCTCCTTGAAAAACAAAGTATCTTCTATGGTTATTCTTGTTGCTTTCTCTTGTTTTTCTTGAATCTTTGAATAGCTTGTTTGACTTGGGCAAAAGCTATATCCATATTACGCATGAACTCATCAGCATGAAATATCTCATTTGTTTTGAGAATAGGTAATAAGAGTGGTATACCATACATGATTCCAAAGGGTGCTCTACTTGAAGTATGAACAATGCTGTTATAGGCATATTCTACCAAAGGCAAATACTTTTTCCATTGTTGGTTGGCTTCATGGCAATAGTACTCACATGTCATCATTGCCATTTGCTAATTTTGGTAAGCCAAAGATGAAATCCATTGAAATGCTTTCCCAAGGTTGGCTTAGAATTGGTAATGGCTGCAAAAGTTTTGCAAGATTTTGGCGATCAAAATTTATCTTTCAACACAATATATTCTTTAACAAATTGATGAATATCTCTTTGAAGGCTTGGTGGGAAGAAATACACTTCAAGCTCTTGGGTTGTGGCCAAAATACTGCAACGAGCTATGTAGGGAGCAACATGATATTCTTACATTACTTTAGGTCTGAAATATTTTGTGACATACAACTTCTTTATCAAGAGAAATTGATCTTTAATAACATAGGAACTTATCTTTTTAGAAAGCTATAAACTTTCACCAATGACTTGAAATTCTTCATCAGAAGTATAAATGTATCTTATATCAGTGAAATGAAATCTGTATGATGAATCATAGATATTGCATGAATTTGAGGCCTTCTTGACTAGGCATCATGTCACAAGGACATGAAATTTTGATACTTTGCTTGCTATTTGATTAAGTTGTTAATCAAATGTGCAAATGTGAATTACGATGGACCAAGGAAGCTGAGATGACAGGGGTGTCAAAGGCAAAAGTTGTATAATTTAATACCTGGTATATACTAGCTGTCTATAGGGTAGGTGACAATTAGTTTGGGGTCCACAAGGGCAAGTGATTGCACGTGGGGCTATTGTTGATGGTGGGCTGCAGTAAGTCAATCATTCACAAGAGGGCAGCATCAAATTTCAGCCAAATTTGGCGATGAAAATCTGAAACTTGTCTCTCTCTAGCTTCCTCTCCATTCTCTCAGCTTTTGGTGCTACAGCTGTTGCCTGCTCTTCTTCGACAGAATTCCATTGCTTGTTGCTCGTCAATCATTGATCTAGTCTTCCTGAGCTGCATTTGTGGCTGTTTGACACCTTCGAAGGTTGTTTGCTATGTTTGGGATCCGTCAAAGTACAACACTCTTCTGCTCATACTCTCTACCATGTTCCTCAAGACATGAGAATTTGGGGGTTAGTTTTCACCTTGCATAGTGTGTTTGCTGCATTGAGCATTGTATCTATTCATTCATTATTGAGATTTCTTTCATCTTTTGTATTCATTGTTTGTGTGTTAACCCTAACCCTAACTGTTTTTCTTTATTAGTCCATGTGTTTTTCGTGCAATTGTGTTTGTATTCCATAGACAAGCATTTCTTTACAAGATAAAGAGGAGGAGGAAGAAGAAGAAATTAACATATGTAGAAGGCCATAAAGACTTACAAGAGCTGAGTTTGTACTACATTTGCAGACAACACCTTGTCGTGAAGTACACAATAGAGTGTAAAAGCACAAAGTGTCAAGCAAATGTTATCTAATCCAATGTAGATTTGAAAAGTCCATTTGCTTGAATTTGACTATATCTAACTGAAAGAGACCTATCGTACTAAGGATGGAGATGAGGCTAAGAGAAACATGGCTAAGTCTTGCAATAGTCCGAAGAGAAGCCACCATCCATAATGAGTGGTGAACCCTACTCCGAGGCTGGTTACACACCCAATGACGAATGCCCAACCCTTGCCCAGAGTGTGGGCATGCAGTTTTTGAAAATGGGTGCAAATATGGCCACAAAGCCTTTACACGTTCCATGATGAATATTATGCTGTCATTTATCTTTGAAGTTAAAACTCAGCCACTAGATCAAGCTCTCTCCTTCTTATTCTCTCCACTTCTCTCTCTCTAAAGTTAATAGGCACTCCAGTCCTTGACAGTGTCACAATAGACTGTAACACATCTCTCTCTCTCTCAACCTTCCCTTCCACACAAAATAGATATTGGAATGTGAAGTAAATAGATTGTACTCTACTCTCATTGTAGCAATCATGATTTGTCCAACAAAAGCCACCACTGTGATAATGGTCTAAGAATGAATCCCCTTCCCTCCCTTTTATCCCCTTTCTTGATGATGTGGCATTTTTGTTTCCCCCTCAAAATTTTCTGTTGCTGTTTCCGTTTTTGGACTTCCCATCAACTATGGTGTGTGTTTAATGTGTGGATGTACATCCTAATATCAGCCGTCAACATCTGGCAAATGTGTGATCCAATTCAATTTTGATTGTTTCAGTTTGATTGAGATCTTGTTTGTGTCCATAATGCATGCTCGTATATACATGTATCAGCTATCCACCATCTCTTGAGTCTTAACCCTTCTTACCCCAACTCTTTGCGGTGACATTTCTCTGCAAACTGTCTGTCAACTTGCCATCAGTTTTCACTACATAAATAGTGTTCTTGTTGTCTTATGATGAAGATTTGTCTTGCTAATTTCAATAATTGTGCTAGGCATTGATTCTTCTAGCCTGATTAAGATCAGAATAGAAAAAGGCAGAAGGAAACTGTAGCTCCATCACTGACATCTTCAAGCATATGGAATGTATATTTCGAATACTTTTTTCCTTGCTTGTTTCACGTGATACAATAACATTGAGAATGATTTTAAAAGTTCAAAATAATTAGGTTGTCCCCAAAGAACGATATGAAAGCATCATAAAGGGCCATGGTGTGGGTCTGACAATGTGCTGCATGGGGATGTCCTCACATACTGATGGTCCTGCTGAAGGAAGTGGCCTCACTGCTGTTGGAGAAATCAGGCTTATGCCTGACATTGCAACTCAACTTGTATTGCCATGGTATCAGCATTTTTTAAGACATAGACTCTGCTCATAAGAATTTGGACTTAGCATCAGAGGATGTCACCTTAACTGTGTTGTGCTCTTTTAATATTTATGCATGCAGGTCACTTGAAGAAGAGTTAGTTCTTGTTGATATGCATTCAACTCCATGGACTCCATGGGAATATTGTCCAAGATCCACTCTGAAACGTCTTTCTGATGTCTTACTGGAGGAATTTGGACTGGTAAGTCAAAAATCATTAGAGTTTCTGCTTGATTTCTTATGGTCACAAGATTTGATATACCTAATAGTTTCCAACAATGGTCTGCTGATTGTAGGTGTTGAAGGCTGGTTTTGAGAAAGAATTTTACATCCTAAAGCCAAGTGCAAAGTAGGTATAAGAAGCTTATTGACGATGCCTTCTCTTATTTTCTTTTGAACTGTCACACCTAAGACATAATAATGAGCAGGACTTCAGTTGGCTATCTCAAGTATGAGAACTGATAAATTTGTTGATGTATAATCAGATAGTTATCTCACCTAGGACCTAATAATTTGAGCAGGGGCAGTGATAAGTGGGTGGGCTTGGACTCCACTCCATACTGCTCATCTTCAGCCTTTGATGCTGCTTCTGGCATGATGCTGGAGATTTCGGAAGCTCTTGGCTTGATGGGGCTGAAAATTGAGCAGGTGACAAAAAAGCATGAATCCTACTACATCTGCATGCATCATAAATTGACATGGACTCAGCTACTGAAGTTCTTTTTACTGATTCTGTTCATCTTTCTGCCATGAGTCTTAGAGTTGGCTATTAGTAATGCTCTTGAGCTTGAATCTTTGAATTGTTTCTTTTTTTCAACAAGGATTTCATTAAGATTCTTTCTTCTAAGTATGAGAACTGACTCATATTAGTTCCCTAAATGTATAAGTCAATACAGCATTGTCAAGATTCGTCCTGAGGACAGGAGAAAACGTGCATTTGTGCACTGGGTTCAATACAGCATTTATTCTCGTGACTTTAATAGTACAGTTGCCATCTTATGTCCGAAACTAGTGACCTTGTGTCTCCAATACCTGGTGAGGAGGACCGTTCCATCTGTAGTGAGAGTTGAGGATATAGTCACACTATTCGATCGTTTTCTTGAATCTGCTAGTTTTATTAACTCTGTTGTGTCAAAATAATGCTTCAAGAAAGCAAAGCTGTTATCTTCCACTGCAATGCATGTATTTTTTCACGGTTGAGTTACTGATATTTAACTTTATCTTGTGATTCATACAGTTGCATGCAGAAGCAGGGGGTGGCCAGTTTGAGATTGCACTTCACTACTCATCATGTTTAAGAGCTGCAGATGATGTGCTGCTCCTTCGAGAGACTGTTAAGGCCCTTTTGCAAAAACATGGGCTTCTAGCAACGTTCTTACCCAAGTAAGACCTGAACATATTGTTTCTTCAATAGCATAAAAGTATATAATGATTACAGGTAATAACACTGAGTTTTGCGTTTGTTGTCCAGGTTTTTCCCTAATGATATTGGTTCAGGATCTCATGTACATTTGAGTATATGGCAAGGAGACAAGAACGTTTTCATGGCTGATATGGAGGACAATAATCGATTGGGAATTTCGAAATTAGGCCAAGAGTTCTTGGCTGGTGTCTTTCATCACCTTCCTTCCATTCTTGCTTTGACAGCTCCTTTGCCAAACAGGTAAGTATCATTTTTAACAGGGTAGTGCATTTGGCTTTTCTTCTTTGTGAGGCTTCCTTGATTGTGATGCTGTATTTGTGTTCCTGCAGTTACGATCGAATAAAGCCTCAAACATGGAGTGGTGCACATCACTGCTGGGGAAGAGAAAACAGAGAAGCTGCTTTACGGGCTGCATGTCCTCCAGGGACAAAGAGTAACTTAGTCAGTAACTTTGAGCTGAAGAGTTTTGATGGTTGTGCGAACCCTCATCTGGGTCTGGCAGCTATTCTTGCTGCTGGCCTCGATGGTTTACGGTCACATTTGGCGCTTCCAGAACCCATAGGTTTATTACTAATTCTTATGTGTTTGTTAGTGGTCAACTTGGTCCTTGAATAGATCATATAAAAACTGGATAGTTTCTTGCTTGCTTGCTTCAAAAGTTTCGTTGTGTGCATGAGGGTCTTATTGAGGAATGGAACCTGTTTATATAGCTTACTGTGGGAACTTGGGATGCTAGAATTCTCATGGAGGTGGACTTACATTCTGTGTACATAATTGGTTTCTGCTACCGACACATCTGCAGTACACAGTTTTGACAAGCCCTGGATTGAGGCAGAGTATTGAGTTTTTTTTTTGTCTTCTGGCAGATGTGGACCCTAGTTTGCTGGAAGAAGGAAAGGTGCCAATGTTGCCCACTTCACTTGAGCAATCTGTAACAGCCCTTGAGAATGATAAAGTTCTCAGACAACTTCTAGGCCTACCATTAGCAGATGCCATCGTCGCAATTCGCCATGTATGCTCTCTTTTTAATGTTCTTAGTCCCATTCAAAATGTCTGCCATATCTTTTTCTGTGTGAGATAAAAGGTTGAGCTTCGTGACAAACCAAAAAGGTGATGTTGCCTATTTGCAATGAGCAGCAGCAGAGGATGTTTCATCATGAAGTTTATTACTTAAATGCATTCCACACACATACTGCTATGAATGCATGTGTGCGCTTGGAAGAAGGGCATAAAACTTTGAACAGACAAAACTGGTTCAAACCTAATTTCCAATACATCAACACATCCATGTGACTTGCACAAGGGAGTTCTAGCCCTGAAAGTGCACATCTCTGAGTTGTGAACGTTAAAAAAAAGAGTTCTAAAGTTAAGTACGTCGTGGCTAACAGAAAGTGATGATAGACTAAATATTTAACCTATGCAATATTGTCTCTCGCAGTCAGAAATAGAGTACTATAAAAACGCCACAGATGTTGCAACGATGCTTGCGATGCGATATTGAAGGGAATAGGAGAGCTCAAAATAAATGCGGTGATGGTTGTGAAGGTGAAGAATGTACCTTGTGGGTACAGGATCTTTATAATTCCCCACGTATTAATATGCATAGATCGGTGTGTTTGAAGGGTACAGGGACTGACTTACTCTCTGCTGTTTTGACAGGTAAGTACCAGACGACTGTGACGTTTTGTTGCTCATCCTAAACAGACAGGCCAATCCTGGATCTAACACTATCCCAAATGGATTCATGAATTGTGAAACAGGCTTGACAATCCGTAATTTTCAGAAACACCTGAGGAATGACATCAAAGTGCTCAGGGATTTCTAGTTCAAACATTCATGAAGTCTTGCAGCTGCTCGACTGTGGAAGGGGGGCACTCTTTGAAACTGATCAATGTGTTGCTGGAAAGGCCATTATAACTGAAACGCCACATCGGAACAGGCCAGGTTAAGCAGCCATAGCACTGGCCCCTTCCCATTTACCCTGCAGAGACCAACAAACTCTTTCACTGGAATAGATAGGTCGTTGAAGCACGTTACTGTGCGCTGCACTTTTCTACTACAGAGCTTAGGAAAAAGGTTTGACAGCTTGAGGTACTCAATGGAAATTTTCTTGATAATGGGACCCACCATCACCCGTATTTGTTGAGTTGGTTCATAACAAGATCACTAAGGAACATTAATGAATATCTTTACCATGCAAGCCTCAACATGAAAGCGGGAGCCATAAAAGCATTGGACTACATAAGATATAGCTATTGCTATAAAGGGAAGATGGATAGCGTTACTCTTGAAAGTTGAGAGAACTTTGCTCATAAGAATAAGTTAGTGATTGCACAAAGGACCCCCCTAGGAATGCGCAAAGCTATCGCGGAGCAACTTGCGAGCGAGCAATATTGCATCATGAGTAAAGCAAAGTTGGCCTACTACTACTAATACTACTACTGCTGCTGCTGCTGCTGCTGCACGGTGGTGACTTCACCTCATTCACATATCAAACTTTGCAACCATCCCTTCTCAAAGCTAGAGCTAGAGCACAATTGCTAGAGCTCTCTTAAAGCACATTGTCAACACTAAAATAAAGCACTGATTGAAAATTGGAATCAAGTGTAAGTAGTCATCTGCATAAGTCGTTGAAGCAAGCCAATCGAACAATCACATCGGAGTTCTAGGGAGCCCATAACCATAAGCTTTGGATTCATGGTGATAGCTTCACTCGATAGGCTTCATTCCAATGTGTGTGTGTGTTATGCCTCACATTGCTAGGTGCATCTTCTCTTGTTCCAAGGCGAAGAGGCATAAGGGTATATAGCATTTTATCATTCAATCACAACACATTGTGGTTGAAACTTGATACGTGATTAGAGCCCCCCCCCCCCCCCAAGAAGTGCAAGTGGCTCAAGGTGATAGGTCACTGGAGTGAAGGGGGTGTAGAGGAAGGAAGTACAAGTGCAAGTGACTAAAGGTAATAGGTCAAGCCATAGGTGAGTCAAGTCTCCTATTATGTGCTTGATATTTTTCCTATTTGAAAATTATCATGTACAATCTAAATGGGTTTTTATTTATATACAATTGAATATGTGGAATCTTTCCCACCATGTTTCTCTCCCGGTGGCATGTCTTTGTGTTGACTCCAACTATTTCTAACACATCAAAACCACATTCTGAGAGTTTGCCAAGACATCACAAGACATAAGCACACCACCTTTATTTTGTGCTCCATGCAAGTCATGGCTACTACCACTTTCATTCTCTACTACCACCTTCATTTTGTGCTCCATACAAGTCATAGCTACTACCTACCACTTTCATTGTCTCTAGCATGCACTCTTTACAAACCATGGGATGGCAAAGAATCCATTATACCAATATTTTGTAAAGAATTTTTGTCCTCATTAGCATGATTCTACTCAACATGCATGCCACGATTATGACTAGCAACACTATTTAGAGCATTGGAACCATGCCATGACAATGAATTTGTTACAATAATATCTTGACAATCGTGCATGACTTTTCTACCTTATTTTTTCCCATCATGTGTGCTAGGGCTATCATAATGCATTTTCAACAAGTATGCCTTTATTGCCACTATCGTAAACATCATCAATTCCATGGTTGTGATGCAATGAGTCCGAAATATCCGAGCCTTCCCTACCACTATCATGTACATCATGTGTTTCATGGTTCTCATGGTTTGAATACAAAGCATGTATCTCTCTTACATGACTTTCCTCTTATTTACTGATTTCTTACCTACTCTAGTCTATCCTACTCAAATTTAATCACTCTCCAAGCCAATTCCTCACCAATTCAATCTCCGAATCTAGATGTACATGTTTTAGAGTAAGCAAGGCACACAAGGAGGAGATCAGTTCCTCACCATTCTTGAGCACCTTGGATGAATTGAGTTCCTAATATTCCCTAACAATAGAACCAAAATGTTAGGCTCAACAAGAGCTCAATGTGGGACGTTGGAAAAATACTCTTATTGGTTCAAGGTCTAAACTCTCCCATGACTCAACTATCTCTTACTTTGTTGGCTTATACTCTCACTCAAAACAATCAAACCTTCTTCTCACATCCTCGTAAAGCAAGAAACGAGGAGATTCAATGTTGTAGTAGACTCATTGACTTACCTTCCCTTGTAGTCCAAAATCTTGAAGCCTCATAGATGGTCTCACAATTTCTATGATGTGTTCCTCAAGTTGCAGCCTCAACTCCTTCACATCCTCATCAAGCAACTTCCTTGTAATTCTTCCTCTCACATCCTCATCAACCAACTTCAATAGCTAGAGAGATTGCATAACCTTGTTTTTTTTTTTTGCATGCACCTTCTCATGTTTGACTTCCAACATGGTGGAGTGAAGGGATGCTTAATTGCACAAACTATTTACTACAAATATTTAACAAGAAGGAAATCTTAAGTGCTTACATGTGGGCTATGTTATAAGGCTCGTATTTGTAGATCATTCCATGCCTAGAACCCAATAATTAACAGACTGCAACAATAAAATCCAACTTTAATGAAGTGATGGTATGGAGCAAAAGGGATGCAGATGCCCTGTGTTAGTGTGATTAGCATAAAAAACTTGAAGCTATATTGATAAAGCATATTGATACTATTTTAGAAGCATGGGCAATTCTCAAATCTTAGTATGGAATTGAAAAATGAGAGGAGGAAGCAAATCTTGAAAATCAACTAGCTCTAGAGATTATGTCTAAGACTAAAGCTTGTGAAAAGTTCATCACTGAAGTCAAGGACTTCAGAGACCAAATGGAAGCTAAATGAATATCGATAGCAAGTGAAGATCTTGCACAAACATGCCTTGGAATGCTCCTCCAAAATTTGATGCAAGTGAAGATCTTGCACATAATTTGATGCTTTGGTTATTTCTCTAAATAACAAGGTCAAAGTTCCTTTGCTCGACTTTAGGGATTTATATTCAATCTTGCAAGAGGAAGAACTATAACAAAAACTAAGGTAGTAATTATAGGAAAAGGATGTTGCTTTCTCTATAAATATAAAGAAAGGCAAGAGTAAGGACTCTGGTAAGCCCTCCTCATCTTCTTCAAAAGATAAGAAGAAGAAGAAGAATATGAAGTGCCTCTATTGTAAGAATATTGGACACATTCGAAGTAATTGTAGGAAGAAAGGTGTAGATGAGAGGAATGATGAGGTCAACTCAATAGGACCGGCCAACAAACACTAATGCTCAAAAAAGAGCTTGAATTGTGGGTTGGTATTGAAGACATTTGTGCAAAAATAGTTCACCCTTCAAAAGCAAATGATTGTTGGATCATTGATCCCAACGCCACACAACACACGACTAGTCTCACAAACACTACTCCTTGCTACATCCAGTAGGAGATGACATCATGATTGCTATGGATAATGATGCAAATTCCTCATAAAAAGGGTCAAGCTCTATTTCCTTTTTGTCACGTCATGGAATTACTAATGGGTAGGTACCCATCACCGGACTGTAGGGTACAGGTGTGCAAGTATTTTCAGTGTAGTAATGCATAGGCAGCTAGGCATAGGTGCCTTTACCCCCAACACATGTATTATGTGTTAGCAATCATGTGTATCTTCCTACCTATGAGCCTAAGCTTGAGTTAGATGGGACATTAGGAACTCTAACACTCAAACTTTGATGTGTTTTGATGGAGTAGGCAGCTCTATTTAGACGAGCATTTCTTTTTCGGTCAGTTTTTAGGTGTGTTCATAGCGGTTCATTATTTTCAAGCATAATGCATTTCTTTTTCACTGGGTTTGGACTATGTTCACAGTGTCTAAGCTAGGGCAACTAGCATTTATGATGGCAATTAGCATATTTCTCATTTTTTTAATGCAGTCATCTAGCATTTATGGCTCCTATATAAGCAAGTCTGCTAGTTTTTTGTGGTTGTTACTATTTATATGCAACCCCCATATATCATTCTATTAGATAAGTTTCCAACACACCTAACATCTAGGTCATTCCATCATCTTGTAGTGCTATCCTTTGTTATCAATGTGGTCCAGTGCCCTCATTGACACCTTGAGATATGTGCAGGGATTGATTAGTTTGCTTTACTATTCAACTTTCATTTAGTTTAGTGCTAATTTTCTCCTTCCATTCTCTTCTTCCATTGCAATCTTCTCTTCACTTCTTTCTATGTGTTCATGTTTATTTTTCTGTTGTGCACTTTTACGTGGTATCATCACCAAAGTGAGGACTCAGAGGTGCTACAAAGAGAAGACGAAACTTAGCTTGCTATTTGGAGTAGATCTATCATGAAAAACATAGATTTTCTATATTTTTTTGGCCTTCTACGAAATTTGGAAGGTAAGTATAACTTCGTTTTGCATGGTGTAGGTAATTTTCCCTCCCTTCACCTGACACCAAAATGTAGATTTTCCTACTGTATTTACAAGTTTTCAAAGATGGATTACCATCAGTTTGATGCTTTTAATAGTTTGGAATTCTCCCTTCTTCTCATGATACACAATCACACCAGTCAAACTTTCATAGAGAAAGATCAACGTTCAAATCCTTGTTCTCACTTTGTTAGGTCAAGAAGATCAGCCTCCTTCTCCCCTTTGCTTCTTTCTATATTTCCCATAGGGCCTATACCTTCCGCCCTCATATAACTGTGATGGCACCTCCTATGTTCAGGTGCTCATGCTTCCTTCCTTACCAAAAGAAGATTGCCTTGATGGATCAAGCTACTCCCTTTGGTCATGTAAAGTGAAGTGCATCCTTGACACCTTTGATCTTTGGGATTTTGTTATGATCTTTATTCCACATCCAGTGGAGGATCCCTACATTGGTTCTACAATGAACCAAGCCACTCTAAGAAATTAGCTCAACTCTAGATCCTAGTCTTTCCTTTCATAAGCTTATAGGATTATGTCCTTGTCCATGTGCATAGACTTCATACCACAATGGAAGTGTGGATAAAGTTAGCCTTTTTATACCATCAAAAAACATTTTCCCACTACATCACCCTAGAGAAGAAACTTTGAATGCTCTCAATGGATGATTTACCTTCTCTGCATGAGCACATCAACCAAATGGAGGAGATCTAGGATGAGCTTGCATCCCTAGGTCATCAGACAATATCTTCAAAGGATATGATATGGTGATGATCCTTCTTACTCATCTACCATCTCCCAAGTTTTGATATTTTCTACACTAGTTTATTGGACTCCATGATGGTACAAGATACTATTCTTTGGGAGGAGTTGGCATCACTTGTTTTGGAGCATGAAGAGCCTCTTAAGGAGATTGGAGTGCATGGATTTGGCTCTAGGAAATATTTTGCTACAAGTTCATATGGGCAACAAGGACAAGAAGGTCATGAACAACAAACAGGAGGAAAAATTTACAAAGACTTATTTTGGCATTGATACATATTCAAAGAAGCCTACATACCCACATCGTGGGAAGTCTTGAAAAGAAGTGTTCAAAGAAATACCCACAACTTTGTGATTGGAAGCAAAGGGTGGAGCTAAAGCATCTGAGTCTTCCGCTTTCTCTACACCAGCAATTTCTTATGAATCTGTGTTCCTTCATATCCATGAGATGGAGGAGCCTTCTTTTGCATCTACCTCATCTTTAGATAGGCCTTGGCTTATTGATAGTAGTGCTTTGAGTCATATGACTCCTCGAGGAGACTTGTTGTAGGATCTTTGTCCATCCATTGTCAGTGATATCTCATCAATGCCTATTAGTGGTGTTGGCACCTTGCTATTATTGCATGATTGTCCATCAAGCTCCATTTTAGAAACCCTACATGTTCCAAACTTGGGCTTTCTACTCCTATCTGTTCATGGGCTTACTAGACCTATGCTTGGGTTGTCGCTTTTGAGAAGGCTATCTTTGTTGAGAATTCTTCTTTCAAAGCCATTTTGGTGATAGATTGGCAAGAGAGAGGACTTTACAAGCTCCATTTCCCTGTCATTGTACAAGGTCCTTTGATGTAGTCTTCTATAGTTGCAACCATTCCTAATTGTGCACCATCTTTCCCACAAGTTCCATCCCATCCCCCACCATCTCCTCTAGTAGTTCCCCCATACTTCCCATCCCTTTCAAGGGGGAATGATATTGGCAATGCAGTTATGGATCCCCTAGCCCCTTGTGTTTCAAGGGGGATTCCCAAAACCGTTAGGAGCTTCTTCATTGACAAACTATATATGTGGACCATTAGCTTTAGCACTTCTTCTTCCTCCCATGGATCCATTCCATCTTCTTTGGCCATCTACCACATCTAGGATCTAAGAGGGTGTATTAGCAATCATTTTGTCATGCATAGTCACGTCCTACCTATGTGCTTCATAGATGGGGACATTAGGAGCTTTGATACTAAGCCTATCATGTGATTTGATGGAGGAGGTAGCTCTATAGAGCATGCATTTCTTTTTCAGTCAAGTTTTAGGTGTGTTCACACTAGTTGGTCATTTTCTAACACAATGCATTTCTCTCATTTATAATGTTCGTTAACTTTTTTCTTTTGAATTTTTATGTAGTCATCTAGCATTTATGGCTTCTACATGAGTAGGTCAGCTAGTTTTTGGCTACGGCTGCTATTTATATAGAACCCCCACATTTGGCATATCTTTTTGTTTTGCAGGTTTCCAACACACTTTGACATACAGGTCATTCCTCCATCTTTCAATGTTGTCTTTAATCATTAGCATAATCCATTTCCCTCATGGACGCCTTGGCATGCATGCGGGAAGTGATCACTCCTCTTTCATATTCAACTTTTATTTAGCTTATTGTAGTTTTTCTCCTTCCATTCCATTCTTCCTCTTCCCTTCTCTCTCTATGTTTATGTTTCCTCTTCTGTTGCACATTCTCACATTGTGTGCACCATTGGGCTTTTGCTTTTTCCCAAAATAGTATTTCAATGTGACAAATGTGACTTACTATGCAATTGTGCTTAGACTGGCTTTTTGCTTTCCAATCAAAAGTGTTATCAACAAGTAACTTCTCCACAAACTCCACAATGTTCTCTTAAGTACAATCATTGTCCTACCATTACCTCTTGTTGTGGTCAGGTGTTCTCTTATTGTTAGTCTACTCAAAGATGGTAACTTGTTGTGTTTTATGGCCAATACTTGTGTCCATTTCAAATTATCATGTGGAAGCCTAACTCTTGCCTTGCCATTAGGGTCCACTTCAACTAAGTCCTAGTAGGATTTTCTATGCTTAAGGGATTCACATCCAATGCATTAGGTCTATAGCCTCATGATTGCTAGTATTGACATTGATAGAGGGGATGCTTTTCAAGGAATTGTTACTCATGTCAACATAGGAATTAAGAGGGATGAGTTTATGTGGCCTAATAATTGTTAGAGGGCAAAGACTTGCATTGCAAAGAGCTACCAATCTACGTTTTAAAAATGATATCTAGAAGGCTCCTTAGTCTTAAGCTCTTTCCTCATGTGATGTACTAAGGCTATGTGGCCTAGGGTTTCTCATGCAAGGGAGATGTGCTCCAACTCAATGTGACGAGTATGATCCTAAGGGTTCTACATACCCTAATGTGGTGTCCTAAAGCATGTGTCTAGCATAGAGAACTACATGGCGCTCATTCCTACTTGTGCTAATGCAAGGCATGTGTAGTGTTATGTTGTGCCTAAGTATCCTTAGAGTGTGCCTAGGATCTAAGTGATTATAAATGCATAAGTGTAAGAGTGTACATGCGATAGTAGTGCTACTAGGGTGATGTGTGTATGACTAAGGTGATTGACTTGGCATGCATATGGATTTGTAGCATGCTAAGTGGATTCAAGTGTCTATATATTATCGAGCTACACCATCAACTATGCATGAAGATCTACACATGTGCATTGACAAAGTTTAATGGTGCTTTATGGTTTTGGTTTGGTGGGGCCAAGGTTGTAATAGAGAGTCTAGGACTGTTCAGATGAGTAGGATGACCAAGTGCCGTGCAAGGATGACCATGGAATCAATGGCTCTTAGGCCAAGTACCTATGTCCCAAGCAAGGTGGCCAATGGGATTTGTAGGGCAGTCAATGTGTTTGTGACCTTGCTACCCTTGTGGAGGGTCTTGGTCTAAGGCCACATGACTTAGTAGGTGGTGGTGGGGCTAATCATGTGCCGAGTCACTATCATGGTGTGAGGCAAAAGCCATAGGGTGGCACTTTATTAAGTAAAGGCATGTAATGTTATATATGGGAGGTATCCCCACACTTGGCCAAAGGATTGTTAGATTGTGCATAAATGATGATTGCATAAACCTTTTATGAGTGTGATTTTTTACAAGTTAGCTTTTGGGAAGGTTATGTGAACTCTAGTGTATGCTTGTTCAAGTTGGACATTGATGAATTTTGAAAAATTTCATGGATTATCATGTTGGCATGATCTATGTAAATAATCAGCCGACAAGTTGATCATGTGCACTTGCATACTCTAGAAAGCATCCAATCATGTTATGTATCTTGATGGCATTTATGAGCTTGAAATTTGTAATCTAAAAGAGATTAGCACATTGGTACAATCAGTTTATTATACAATTGGATGCAAATATATCAAGTAAACATAGTTGATCGAAAGGCCACTTACTTATTTAAACAAAAAAAACCTAGCCTATTCTAAGAGAGTAGTATTCAGTAAATAGAGGATTTAGAGTTATACCTATGTGTTGAGGGTGATGGGACTATTGCTGGAAATCTCTTCTCCTTCTTTTCTCCTCTTCCTTCCTTTGCCAAATTATGTAATTGTAACTAGAACCCTTTGATATTCTTCCCTCTACAACAATTCTCTCTTCCCTTTCACACAATAGACACAAAAAGAAAGTTTCTTTTCCTTAACTCAATGCCCTAACACACAAAATATGGCTGCATTTTTCTACAAAAGATGAGAAAAAAATGGATGTCTAAAAGGTTCATTTTAGCCAAAATAGTGAGCTTTATTACAATACTTTTTGAGTACTTCTTCACTACTTTTACAATGCTTTACCATTGTTTAACAATGCTTAAACAATGCCTTGAATAGTAAGCACTATAGAAATAGTGCTTTAAAGTGGTCAGCAAACAATGGTTGGATTGTGCTTTAAAGTGCCACGTAGTGCTTTAAAATGGTAATGTAGTGCTTTAAGAATTGATTGTTTAGTAAAGAGTAGTAGCAACATCTATTGAGATAACAGTAAAGCACTAGTACAAGTCTTAATCAACTCTAGATTGGATAAAGAGCACAAGATTGATAATTGCATTGAACTCTGTATTCACAAGAGAAGGGTAGCTATGGCTGCCAAGTACAAGTGATGGACTAATCCCCAAACGTAACACTACTAGTGAGGAGCTCAATCAACTTAGATAAAATGATAGACACAATGTTGAGAGAGAAAACTACACTCATCACTACTCACAATAGTACACTTTGTGGTGTATATTGTGTAATAGAGCTAGACTATGTCGTCAGGACTACAATCTACCTACTCATAATAGCTTATATAACTCTTTCCTATGAGTGAATCTCAAGCTTCCCTTTGATAGATGGATGCTCCATAAAGTGGAAAACAATTTGTCTTCACACTCTTCCACAAGATCATGGCTATAGCTCGAGTTATTTAGCTCCTGAGATAGGTAGGAGGTGCAATCCTAAATTTTAGACGTTAAATAAATGACTAATCAAATTCATGGCTAGATAAAATACTATAAAAATAAAATTTGAAAGATTCCTCTAGTCAATTTTTAGTACTCAAGAAAGTAAACAATTCATCTTTTTACATCTCCAAAATTCGATGGCTAAATTGAGAGATAGCAACCCTATAAATATGCTTCGCATAAAGGTGGTAACATTTTCTCCTTGATTAAAGGAGACTTTTCCATTGTTCATGCCCACATGTCAGTACTACCAAAAAGTGCATTCATAGATCAATTGTATGACCTTATTCAATGTTTTACATCATATTACCATTGTAATATCATCCTTGATCTTTGCTATCCGAAAAACATTGTTCAGACCTAAGTGAAGAGATAGTGTGAGCTTACACACTTTAGAACCTTCCCTCAAGTTCTGCATCATATCTGAAAACAATTTGAAAATGGAAAATGAAGAAAGAAATCTAAGGAGCTAAGTAATTGTTGGAAGGCTTTGAAGCCTTCCATGATGAGCCTTTTCTTACTACTCAAATTCCTTCCCTTGAGGGAAATTCCATCATGCCAAGTCCTACTCTATGTTTGTAGAAGAGCTCTTTGCCTAGAGTTTTAATAAAGATGTCAACCACATTCTCTTTAGTATTGCAATGATGCAACACTATATCACCATTATGCACTTTTTTCCTAATAACGTACTCTCTCTCTCACTTTAATATGCTTGGTTCTTTGATGCATGATTGGCTTATTTGCTAAATATTCAGTTGAGATTGTATCACAAAGGATAGGAGTGGGACTAGATGATCCATAGAACCCAAGTTCTTGCAAGTATCTCTTCAATTATATAGCCTCACAAGCTGTTGTAGTTAAGGTCTTGTACTCAGTCTTTGTAGATGAGAGATAGTCTATTTTGCTTCTTGGAGCACCAAGAGATAGTTCCATTTTCAAGGAAGAAAGCATCGCCCCATTGGTGCTTTTTCTGTCAATGCTACATAATCAAAGTTACTAAATCCATGTAAATTTAGCTTGTCACTTGCATATAAAATACCTCAATGTTGAGTTCCTTTCAAAGTACCTCACTACCCTTTTAGTCCAAGGATGTCAGTACTACCAAAAAGGGTGGTACCATCCTTGGACTTTGCATAAATTGAGTAAGTAAAATGATTGATAACAAATACTGTGCCTTGTAATAGTCAAATAGATTAGGGAATAAGTGAGTTGTCTATGTGTAGTAGCATCACAAGAAGCACTATTTTTAGCCTTAATTAGCTTGAGGGTTGATCCCATGGGTATAGAGATAGCTTTGGGGCTAGCCATACCAGATCTTTCAAGAATGGATTGAAGATATTTCTAGTAAGAAATAAAAATATATATTGACTTCATCCTACAAATTTCATAGCAAGAATCTAATGCAAGTATTCAAGGTCTTACATAACTCATGGGAGAGTTTGGACTTTACATCCTCCACCAAAGCATCATTCCTTCCTATCAAAATCAAATCATCTATATAAAGTAGGACAATTACAATATCATTCTCTTTAATCTTGTAATAAAGAGTATGGTCAACATTACTCTTTTGAAATCCTTAACATTCAAGATTATCGTTTATTCTTCCATACTCGAGCTCGTGAAGCTTGCTTCAATCTATACAAGCTCTTTTTGAACTTGCATACCAAATGCTCTTTAGTTGCCTACAACATGGTCTTTTAATTATTTCATATAGATCCCTTACTTAAGCTATCCATTGAGGAAAGCATTATTTACATCCATTTACCATAGCTTCCATTTGTGAAGAGCAATCAAAAAGAGCAACAACTCGATGGAGCTTATCTTGGCTATGGGTGCATATTCTCTTCATAATTAGTACCATATTCTTGATGACCAAATCATATAGCTACTAGTCTAGCTTCATGTCTATCAATCTAACCATCCTTTTTATATTTCAGCCTGTAGATCTTTTTACATCTGATGGCTTTCTTGTTGGGTGAATGCTTTAAAGCAATCAAGCAATGCTTTAAAGTGGTCACACAGTGCTTTAAAGTACCATGGATAAAATTGATTGTTTAGTAAAAAGTAGTAGTAACATCTATTGAGATGAGAGTAAAGTAGAGATTTAAAGTACTTTGGACTGAATTGATCATTTAGTGAAGTCTAGTAGTATTATCTATTGAGATGAGAGTATACAAGACTTAGTCAACTCTAAAATGGATAGAGAACACAAGATAGATAGTAGCACATAACTCTTTTTTCACAACACAAGGGCAACTATGGCTACCAAGTACAAGTAATGGGCTAATCCCCAAACCCAAAACTAGTTGTGAGGAGCTCAATTAGCTCAAATACAATGATAAGAACAATGTAGAGTGTGAATTACACTTAGTAGTATTCAATAATAAACTCAATAGTGCCTATTGTCTACATAGAGCTAGACTATGCTAGGATTGTACTGGACTATGTTGGGACTAGAGTTACTCACAAAAACATATATAGCTTTCTCCTATGAGTGTATTTCAATCTAACCTTGGATAAGTGGATGCTTCACAAAGTGAGGAACAATTCTTATTCACAGTCTAGTACGAGATTATGGCAATAGCTTGAGATATTCAACTCGGTCAAGTCGTAATACTTTTAAAAATGAGCATTTTATATTTTTACATCTCCAAACAATGATGGATAGATTGAGAGATTACAACTCTCCATATCTACTTTCTGTAAAGGTGGTAACCATAATTTTCTCCTTGACTGAAGGAGACTTTTCCATTGTTCATGCCCAGGTGTTGGCACCACCAAAAAGTGCAGTTATAGGTCAATTGTATGACCTTACACACATAATTTTACATCATATTACCATTGCAATATTATCCTTGAACATTGCTATCCCAAAAGCATTGTTCACACCTTAGTGAGAAGAGCTTGCATACTTTAAATTTTTTGGCACAACAAGCAAGATGTAATCAATCTATCTTCTCTTCATAAATCCATAGACTTTCAAACTTGCTTTTTTTCTATCCCTCTATGATCTTAGCTCACTTCTCTCACTCTCCTATGCTAGCATCAATGTGATTCTCACCCTTTATATCTCATAGAGTCGAGTTATGGGTGAGTATAACAACAAAACAGTAGGCCTTAAAGGTTTTTTTTTTTTTACGTTTTTGCCTTCTTTTTGTGGTTTCTTTTGTTTTGTTCTACCTTAGCCTCATCCACAAAGAAATAACAACAACAACAATAAAAGCCCATGAATCAATATCCTCTGGACACATGCTATTCCTATCATATTCATGGGGTGTTTTGGAGTGCAAGCTCCTACTCTATCATATCGGCAAGAGAGTGAGGAGTTTGATTATCGAACCCACCTGCGGCCTAGGCAATGGAACCAAAAAATGTTGTCTTATGATCTCAATGGTGGGACATTGGATGAAATTCTTATTAGTTTCAAAGCTTCGAACCAACTTGATCAAGCTACCTTTCACATAACTGTTGCACTCTCACACACTAATCCATACGCTCTCCTTCGATCCCACAAATCAAGAACAATAGATTAATGATAAGGTATATTAAGCTCCCCTTATCTTTACATAAGACCCAAAGGCTTGTTGATGACTCCATGATTCAAGTGATACTCTTTCAAACGCATCGTTACTGTATTGTCTCGTGCAAGCTCCACGGATAGAAGAAGAAGAAGAAGAAGAAGAAGAAGAAAGAGAGGAGCTTCTCTCCATGGTCTCTCTCTCTCTCCACAAGCAAGAGGATAGCAAGAAGCAAGAGTGGCTCTCTCAAATTTGCACACATAATAATGAACTCCCCCGGTCTCTCTCCCTCTTTCTCTCACTCTCTCCACACAAGCAAGAGGATTGCAAGAATCAAGAGTAACTCTCAAATTTGCATACATAATAATGAACTCTTCTATTCACTTGGTAGCTTTTATACATAGGGTTATGAATTTGAGTTTCTTCCAAGAGTTGGGAACCCCACCCCTCTTTTTGGCCTTTTGCTAGTCCTCCTTAAATTTTTAAAGCTACTAGCATTAATTGAACAGTCTTCTTCCAGAAGTGAATAGAGGCGCCATACCCACAACCTAAAAGTTATTTCTTGCAATTTCTGAAAATTTTCAGATTTCTAGTGTAGTCCTGCTTCGACATTGCTCTTTTGCAATTTTTGGTAATTGAAAAATCACCGCAAATCAAGGAGGAGATGTTTTCACCTATGTATCCAAGGACAAATTGGATGGAAATAACTATTCACTTTGGTCCTTCATGATGAAGAATATACTTGTGGCCAAAAATCTTCGGGATTATATCAGTGGAGAAGAAGCTCGACCTGGAGTTGTGGCTCCAGCTACTCCTCCTCAAGCAGGACGTGCACCACAGGCACCTCAACTTGCTCCTCCAAATATAACTACATCATAATATTCTTGAAAATTTTACAAGTGCTTCAAAAGATAAACCCTTGAAAGGCTTTCAAAAAACTTATATTATCCTTTGGATGCATCACTTGTATCTTTTATACATAGGGTTATGAATTTGAGTTTCTTCCAAGAGTTGGGAACCCCACCCCTCTTTTCGGCCTTTTGCTAGTCCTCCTTAAATTTTTAAAGCTACTAGCATTAATTGAACAGTCTTCTTCCAAAAGTGAATAGAGGCGCCATACCCACAACCTCACAACTAACTGTCTATCCTTTATCCAAAAAAAAAAAATTGTTCCAATTTGCACAATAATGAGCCCCACACTGCTCAAAATATCTCCTCCAAATATAACTACATCATAATATTCTTGAAAATTTTACAAGTGCTTCAAAAGATAAACCCTTGAAAGGCTTTCAAAAAACTTTTATTATCCTTTGGATGCATCACTTGTATCTTTGCTCTAAGCTTGCATACTTCACACCTGAACTCTTGAAAGTTACAAACTACCAAGTGCTCAAGTTGAAGAGTGAACTAAAGTAAGAGTTTGAAAAGAAATATCTTGGGATACTCAAACACTTTATTGGCATAAAGGTGGTGAAATGTTATTACAAAGATTGTGCTTTGGATATGTTAGCTAAAAATGACATGACAGCATTAAACCCACGAGGACATTGCTTGATCCAAATGCAAAGTTGCCAATACATAGGTGTGGGAAGATTGTTGACCCAAACATATATGATAAAGACATAGGCAAGCAATCTTATCTACCTCGGGTCATGTTCTATGTAAAGCACAAATTTGGTTATGGATGGATTGCACTACAATGTAAAGCATATAGTTGGTTGTGGATGGATTGCACTACAAGGCTGATTTAGAGCTTGAACTTTATGCATATATAGATACCAATCCAATAAGATAATGCGGACAATCAAAGGTCAATATCAAGTTATATACTCAATTCTACACAAGCTATTGTGTAATGGATATCAAAGCAGCACCTAAGTTTTCTTTGTCATCTACAAAGACTAAATTGCAAAGGGGCAATAAATGGGATATGTGAAGTTGTGTGGCTCTACAGCTTACTAAAGCAAATTGGTCATGATGTGAATCCTATATCACTATTGTGACAATATTAGCAATATCATGCTAGTAACCCAATCTTTTTAGTCTCAAGAAACACTAAGGTGAACTACCATTTCATTCATGAGAAAGTACTCCATGGAGATGTAGACCTACGACATGCCTACTAAGCAATAAGTTGCAAATATCTTTACCAATTCATTACATTGGGAGTTATTCTAACAAGCTATATAGTATGGAAGTACATATCTTCAAGTAGATAGTGAAGCACTTCGAAAGAAGGGAAGAGAAGTGTCTCATTCGCAATTGCCAAACTACACACAATCGTCCAAATTTGTGGAATGGTTTCTACTAATGCAAACATTGCACTTGTTCAATAGATCTATTTGTGAAGATCAAGGGAAAGTAAACATGGGGCATTAAAGGGTTTCAAGGAAAACAAAGATGCTTTTACAACAGACCAGATGCCACACTTCATAACCAAACAGCAATTCCTTGCAGACATCCCTAAGCACCTGGCCCTCCAATGAATCAGTGTTAATACTACGAAATGACCTTGGCTACAACACGACAGAGCAGTACCGTTTCATCTTCCCTTACTTTCAAAACAATGTGACCACTCGAATCACTCCTACAAAAGGCCTTCCAAACAAAGATTGATTATATAGGATTCACAACAAGCTATGCTGCAAGATCATGATGTAAAGTGAACAAATGTATATCCTAGAGAGCCGTTAAATCACCCAGAAGTGTCTACAAATGTTGATATCATAAACTCAAGCAACAACTCAAAACTTCCTAGTCACATTCAAACTCACAATAAGGCAAATACTTGGAAGCTCCCCTGGGCTCTTAAGGGGAACGCCTCTCAACAGGACAAAATACAAGTGTCAATCTCTGCCTTTGCTCACCTCTTCTAGGTATGTTGCCAAAAACATGCTTTCATGACTTCCTCATAATAGCCTTGCAAACCCAACAGTGATTGCGTGATATAGAAAGTGTGCAAGTACAGTCCTACCAAATCATCAGAAACAGTGCATCAGGAATCCCCTTCAGCGATTCACGTATGTTGAAGGGACCATGAGGATGAACTCAAAATAGCCTCAATTCTCACATTTGTAAAACAAGAATAATATTTGTGTTGCCAAGTATATGACAAAATCTATCCAGAAAGGTTGATGCCTGCCATTGCTTGTCCTAAATTAGAGCTCACTTCTGCAAGAAGTTGACTGTCATTGTAATGTGCCACAGCTTTCACAATGGCTCTGGCACGGGCTGCAGAATCTCCACTCTTGTGGATACCTGAGCCTACGATCACACCATCACAACCTAGCTGCATCATCATAGCAGCATCTGCAGGAGTTGCAACACCACCTGCTGCAAAAATTGCCACAGGCAGCCTTCCAAGCTGCTTTGTCAGCTTCACGAGCTCTAATGGGGCACATTGTTGCTTGGCAAATGCATAAATCTCATCCTGATCTAGTGTTTGAAGCTTCCTGATGTCCCCTAGCAAGGACCGGATGTGCCGAACTGCCTCAACAATGTTCCCTGATCCTGCAGCACCCTTGGTCCGTACCATCGCTGCTCCCTCTGCAATGCGGCTCAGGGCCTCCCCAAGATCTTCACATCCACAAACAAACGGTATCCTGAAGTTGTGCTTGTTGATGAAATGTGCATCATCAGCAGGGGTGAGCATCTCACTTTCATCCACAAAATCAACACCAATGGCCTCCAGAACCTGTGCCTCCACAAAGTGACCGATTCTTGCTTTAGCCATGACAGGTATGTTGACTGCCTTCTTGATCTCCTTAATCATGCCAGGATCATTCATGCGAGCCACAGTGCCATCCAATCTGATGTCCGCAGGAACTCTTTCAGATGCGATGATGGCGATGGCACCTGCTTCCTCCGCCATGCACGCCTGCTCGAGGCTGGTAACCTCAATGATCACGCCCCCACGCAACATTTGGGCCAAGCCGACCTTCATGGCATAGGTGGAGGCTTTCTTGGAATCGGCATTGTCGAGCAACGCGACGACACCACTACCTGACATTATCTGCAACGGATGGTGCAAGAAATGGCATGCGATCAACACATAAGGACAGACAGATACAGAGACAGACAGCAGACAGACAGACATATGCAGAACAAGAAGAAACAAGAAAACAACAGTAACAAATCCATAATAATACCTATGTAGAACTCTGTGCTCGGAAACTTGGAAGAGATGGACGTTCTCTGCAAGAAAACCTTCAGTACGGGAGAGGAGCAAAGAGCAAACCCTACCGTGTTTCTTTCTATTTCCTTTTTCCTCGAACCGGCTATGGCGAAGAAAAACCGCACGGACTGCTCTCTCGCATTAAGCACTCATCCATGCTAAGGTTCGGAGCTTCCAGAACACGCAAGAAAGTGTAGGTAACGCAACGAAATCCTCCAAATAAAAAATAAAAAATATTTCGCTGGAAGCTTCACGAGGGAGTCGGGACTTCTCATTTCTTAGTTTTTGAAAAAGCGTCTACCGGTAAAATCACTTTCCGGCGGAAGATTTTAAAATCCATTCACTCAAAATTTCAGAGAGTTTTTTGAAAGAAATTATATGTGTTTAACCTTTTTTTTTACTATTTTTTTTTGTAAACTTGAAGGTTTTAAACCTGCTTTAAATTTTGGAGGCCTTTCCAAAATTGTTGCAACTCATTTTGCATTAAACCTAAGTTTTTCGTGAACAATGCTTCTATCTATCTATCTATTGTTCCAACCTTCATTTGTTATTTTCATGTTATTTTTATTTTTGTTTTTATTTTTTGAGATAATTGCAATTGGTTTCATCCCAATCTCTGCACTCCTAAGGGTTATGCGTCGTTGAGGATTTGATTTCTTGACTATCGATTCCTCATGTAGTCATCCTACCAATTGAGCTACTGTTTGTTCTTATTGGTATCTATAGTTCCTATTGTACAATTTACCAAGCCAAAGATCAAACCTAACATGATAGTCACCTAGCTTACATGGGAATTGCACATTTTTCCCAACACTTTCCAAAGGAGAATTTAGGAATTAAATTAGCCCTTTTGCTCTCTACCTTTAGAGACTCTCACTCTCAATCTCCATATATATGTGCATCCGCGTGCATGTGTGTGTGTGTGTGTGTGTGTGTGTGGATTCTATGCTTTAAAGAGTATCTTCCAAGCAACCAAAGGGAGAGCTCTTGTGAGACCAAGATCAAGAACCTCCACTACAAAATGAGTTGTTGTCACATTGACCGGGGGGGGGGGGATAATCAATGACTTGCAATCCACAATGGGGGCTCCAATACTAGTGATGGGGAGGCAAGGGTAGAGGATGCAAATATTATGATGGGCTTACTGGTGAGCTATTTATTCTATTTTCCATCCATACTCAATCTCCATGGTGACAGTAGGAGTACAAAAAGTTTGCACAAACAAGTCATTGATGGCCATATCATAGAGGTTGCAAACGCATACTCGTGATCAAAACACTTTTAACATTCCATTATTGTGAGACACTTACATGAGATATTACTCGATCAAAACGCTTTAGCATTCCATTATTGTGAGACACTTACATGAGATATGACTTGGCCATGATATTTTGGGTAGGTAACACCACATATTCTATTGAGTTACCCACTTAGCCATTACAACATGAGCCATGTGGCACAGTGGTGGATCGTCATCTCTCTCTCTCTCTCTCTCTCTCTCTCTCTCTCTCTCTCTCTCTCTCTCTCTCTCTCTCTCTCTCTCTCTCTCTCTCTCTCTCTCTCTCTCATATTATGTATGAGCTTTCTTATATATACACCACCTTTAATGGAGGAAAGAGATGGAGTTGTTTTGAGTCCTCACATTGACCCAAACTTTGGTGCTTTGTGGTACTCCTTACTCTAGATTAGAGACTTGCACCTAGATGCACTTGTGGCTTGCTAGCAATTTGTAGAGCCAAACAACATTTACCTCTTTTTTCTCTCTATTAGGCATCTCTCCCTCAAGCAAATATTTGTCTAACGTTTTAATGTAAAGAGGGGAGCTCATTCGTTTCAAGCTACCATCTATTTTCCATATCAAACCATTGAGCTTCAATTATCTATCTAGTAATGTATCCTTCATATCGACCATTGAGCTTTAATAATTTTATTAAGTAGTCTAGTAATTTATTTTTTGTCATTTTTAGAAGATACATGATGATTTTCCAATATCAAAATACAATGTAATGGCTTTAGGGTTAGATTATTTTTTTGTAGGGTTGTTAATGTATTGTGAGCCTTTGTCAAAGTGGGTGTGTGGATCTTGCAACTTCACAAGTCAATTGTTCATTTGTTTGCGAGCTAAGGTGGAATATGTCTCCCCCTCCCTCTAAATAAGCACATTTAATGATGGCTTTGACAAAACAATGGAGAGAGAATGTGTGTGTGTGTGTGTGTGTGTGTGTGTGTGTGTGTGTGTGTGTGTGTGTGTGTGTGTGTGTGTGTGTGTGTGTGTGTGTGTGTGTGTGTGTGTGTGTGTGTGTGTGTGTGTGTGTGTGTGTGTGTGTGTGTGTGTGTGTGTGTGTGTGTGTGTGTGTGTGTGTGTGTGTGTGTGTGTGTGTGTGTGTGTGTGTGTTCTTTTTTTGTTGGGGGAAGGGTAACTTACCATAATTATTGTGTGTGAGGTTTATCACAATGGGTGAGATTTTCCATCGAGCATCCTTTACTTGACTTGATTCAAACTTTTAGTCTCTAACTTTTTGACAAGAGTGATTTATATTAAATGCAATTCTTCTTAACTTTTGATATTGACAACTGTGATATACATTCAATGACTTTGAGAGTCTATTTGCATGTTTGAATGTGCCTTATTTGTGTGTCGCATTCAAAGGTCTAACTACTCTTGTAACAAAATGGAGTGCCTCACTAGGGTTAACAATTGAAATATATTTGACATTGCCAAGAAACATGTTTCTCCAAACTCATTGTGTCCAACTGGAAGATGTGGATCGTAACACTCTTACAACTTACATAATGGGAATGCCTTATGGTTTGAATTTGAAAAGATCACAAGTGTCAAGTTGCATGTTGAAATATGAATAACAAAGGATGTCAACCCAAGTCCTCCCTGCCCCAACCCTGATAAGCATAGTTGGATGCCTTTAATAAGATAGATAAAGCTTGGTGTGTGTTTGCATAAGAGGCTTACCTCATACCAATGTGTGAGCCTTATAACAATGGGTAAGATTTCTACTAAGTATGCAACTTGAAGAATTTAAACTATAGTCTCTATTTGCATTATTGGAATATTTTCCATCCCTAAGAAGAGGGGTATGAATTGGGCAGGGTAGGAGAGCATGAAAGGAAGGAAGAATTGTCTATCGACATTGGAATCTACTTGCTTATCTACCAAGGGCATGCAACAGAAATAGGTACCTAAGTTGGTTTGGCCTCCTACCTTCTAGCATTGATGGAACCTCCAACATGCAAAGGCAAATTGGATGGAATTGGAATATGTTTCCATAGTCTGTCATGAACAATGCAGCATGCTTGAGATGGAGAAAGCTTTGCATGTTGATCTTCACAGCTTTAATGCTAGGATCAAGGCTAGCTATGCACATGAAGTAAGAAAGATGCTCGGAGCTCTAGTAGCATTTTCCTCTACCTCCCTCAAATAGCACTATGTCCATACCCTGACTGGCTTGAAAGAGAGTGTCAATCACTACAAAAACCTTGGTAAAGTTTTGCATGTACCCAGAAAGCTAGATGGTGTTAATGTAAAGATATTTGTGAAATGCTAGAGTTGTCTGAACTTAATGGAATTGAACTTTGTGTGGATGCTAGATTTTCCCACTTTCCAGATGCCTATTATTTGTGCAAGGAGTCAACTCATTTTTCTTGAGACTACTCAAAGCAAACCATATATGACAAAAGCAAAACTAAGAGTTCTCCCAATGAGAATCATGCAAAAACATAGTCCATGCATCTCAAGAGGCTATACATGTCTTGAAGGCAAGTAAGGCTTCAAATATATATCTCAATACTAGCTCAATTATGGTTCCTAATGCATGTGAGGGTGAGAAGGCTCCTACTAATATCATGCATCCTAAGCATATATCAACAAGCAAAGAAACCCTCATATGCTAGTGTGGCAAATGGGTATAAAGATGAAGCTAAGGAAAATCCCCAAATGCCAAGGAGGGGTAAGCAGATTGCAACTCACGAATCTCGAACAAGCAGAAGCTATCTCTTAAAAATATGGATCTAAAACCCCTATGGCAAATGGGTATAAAGATGAAGCTAAGGAAAATCCCCAAATGCTAAGGAGGAGTAAGTAGATTGCAACTCACAAATCTCAAACAAGTAGAAGTTATCTCTTAAAAATATGGCTCTAAAACCCTATGGAGAGGAATGCATTTGCACTCTCAAATGAAATGGAGAATGAAGGTTAGTTTGACCCTTACTATAAAAAGGATCAATAAATTAACAAGGAAGACCCCTACACATCCAGAAATGTTCATGGATCGTGTTCTCACAGTCAAAAACAATCATTTGATGCTATTATAAGGCATTGAATCGGGCATAATAGCTACATAGGAAATCAAGCTAAAGATGGAAGATTGTGCAACCCTAGAATTCAAAAGATATATTGTCTTCTTTGATGTTTGTGAGAGGCAAGGGTAGTATCATATTCTTAGTCAAAGATTGTTTTGATCCTATTAGGCTATGGGTGAAGGAAAGAGGCTATGTCGTGGCAATGTAGCTATGCATAGATGGGAAGAGAGTAGATGTCTACACCATTTATGCACCTAATGTATCTACATAGAGAGCTCTATTTTGGAAGACCTTGGAGTAGCATATCCAATGTCTCTCTTACTAGGATATTGGAACATGACAACTAAAGGAGGAGATAGATCAAATGGTGACACTGAAGGGATAAGCTTGAGTGGAAGCACGGGCAAGTGGAAGCAAGACAGGTGCAAGCTATGGAGGATGGAGCAAAGGAGCAAGAGAGAGAGACTTGAGATATGGGAACTCCAATAGTCAGAATGTGTGACCGGCCTTCCCTAATTCATTAGTCACTAAAAGAAGGAAGAATGAAGTAATAGTCATGGACTCCCACATTGATAACCCTAAATTTGTGCAAAGAAAAAGGCATAATATATGGTCTACATTGACAAAGTCCAAGCATTTTGAATTTCTAATTCCTTTAATGTGTGCTATCATTGTTAAATTGTTTGTGATTTGCCATGGTATTTTAGCATATTTGCATTGTAAAGCCATGAGAATGAGAAATTGTGTGTGTTTTGCAAAAGTTGAAATGTTAGAAGGTTTCAATTTCAATTTTTAAAGGCCTCCTTTGTAAGCTTTAAGAATACTCATATAAAACAAACTTTCAAGATTTATGAAAAGGTGGGATTGGGGGGAGTCGTGTGATTTCAAGCGAAAAGGTGGTTGCAACCTCCTTCTTTCTTCCTCTTTATTATCCCTTATTCTACCTATCTCTTTCTCTCCCTCATTTGGCACAACTCTTGTTTTTCCTCTCTTGTGCTTTCTTGTTTTATCTCTTCCATGGAAGAAAAGAGTGAGAGTGAGGATGGTGATCATGATAGATCTCTTGTGTGCCAAATTCTTGTGTGTGTCAGCAGCATGGCTTCTTAGTGAGAGAAAGAGACGTTTCTTACAAGTTTTGAGTGCACAAGCATTGTAGATGCCACCATGAGGCCTGGTCTCTTGGTAGATTTGATGTTGTCCTTGGGATCTTTACGTGCCATATGTAATGTACAAGTATATGGGTCCACCACTTGTAGTATGCATATGTGTAGGTACTATAAGTATAGTGAATATACGGGCAGCATAAGCATAAGTGCCTTTACCCCCAACAACCTCCCACTTAAAGAGGTGAATGTGCCTTTAGTGAGATGAGGACAAGAAAAAAAGTGATAAAGTACAAATGATCATAAAGTACAATAGGATGAGAAAATATATTATCTCATCCCACACCCATTATCTTCCTAAGAAAGGCAAAACATTTTGTTGATAGACTTTTATTGAGCAAATCTGCAGGATTTGGTCGGTTTTGATCTTGACAAGCTCAATGGAATTGTCCTCAATGACCTCTCTAATAAAGTGGTAATGCACCTCAATATTCTTTGTCTTTGCATGGAAGACCAAATTCTTGGCCAACTTAATAGCACTCATAGAATCCAAATGCAGTGTAGGGACCACATTAGTAATACCAAGGTTGGCCACTAGCAAATGGCCTAACAACCAAAGAGCCTCCTTTTGTAAGACTTAGTGGTTGTGACATACTCTATCTCTATAGTAGATAGGGCCATGCATTTCTACACCTTGGGTATCCAAGAAACAATATCTTTAGCAAAGGTGAAGACATAGCTAGAGGTGGACTTTCTACTATCTGCATATCCTACATAGTCTGAGCTAGTGTACCCCACGACTCATATATCCTAGCCACCATAGCATATACACATATCTACGATGCCCTTAAGGCACCTCAAGATACCCTTCACGAGATCCCAATGTTGCCTACTAGGTGTAGCCATATAGCATACCACACAACGCCCACTCCAAATACTATGTTAGGATAAGTGGCTACCATGGCATACATCAAACTACCCATTGCAAATGCATAAGGGATCTTGGCCATCTAGACCTTTTTCTCATTAGACTATGGACAATTGGCTTGATTGACCTTCACATGAGAAGGTAAATGACAACTAGCTAATAGGCTTAACATCCTACATATGGAACCTCTCAAGGACCTTCTGGATGTACTCCTTCCATGATAAGTAAAGAAGCCTCTTAGAGTGATTGCATGTGATGCACATCCCAAGAATATGTGAGGCTTGTCCCATGTCCATCATCTTAAAACTCTTCTTGAGGTGATATTTTAGGATATCTAGCTCAACTCTCTCAACAATCAACATATCATCCATATAGAGTACCAAAATCACAATGTTGTCATCACATGATTACTTTGTGTATAGTGATTATATCCTTGTGAATGCATGAAATAATCGAACTTATGATACCATTCCCTAGGTGCCGGCTTAAGGCCATAAAGGCACTTTCTCAACTTGCACCCTAGCTATTTCTTGCCTTTTCTCACAAAGCCCTTGGGCTATACATATAAATCTCATCATGAAAGTTTCCATATAAGAAAGCTATCTTTCTATCCATTTGATAAATATCCAAATCTAATTGAGCAACAAAAGCTAGTACCAAGCATAAGGTAGTCATCTTGACTACATGAGAAAATACCTTATCAAAGTCAACACCATGCTCCTACTTAAAACCCTTAGTAATGAATTTGGCCTTATAAGCTAGCTTGGGGCGTCCATGGGTACTTTTAAACTTGTATACCCACTTGCATGGCAAAGTACGTTTTCCATTAAGCAAATAAACCAAATCCCATGTATGATTTTTCTGCGGTGAATCATAATTTGATTACATGGCCCTCTTCCAAGAGTGACTATCACCTCTCTGCATACCCTCATCATAGGTAAGAGACTCACCAACATCTATCACCATAATATAGTTCATAAAAGGCTCAAACTACCAAGGAGGACATCTATTTCTAGTAGAGTATCTCAAAGTAGGCTATGGGGCTTGTACATTCTATCTAACATCATAGTCGTGGACCATTGGAGCATCAATTCTATGGGCTATCTAGGTAGCTATATGGGAGCAGGAGGCTCTGGTTGAAATATCAATCTACATAGCTCAACTACCTACTCAAGCTGCTTATGCAATTTCCCTTCATGGAAAATGACATCATGGTTGTGGATGACCTTCCAAGCTTGTAGATCCAAAAGGTGATAGCCCATCTCACTTGCAGTCCTATAACCAAGAAAGATGCATTTCACTAACTTAGGATCCAACTTATTACACTTATCCTTCGAAACATGGCAAAAATCCTCACAACTAAAGATATGTAAATGAGCATATGATGGAGGTTTTCTAGATAATGCCTCCTTTGCAACCTAATAGTCAATAGTAGTGCATGGGGATTGGTTAATCAAACGTATGGTAGTAGTAACCACCTTAGCCCAAGAAATGCTTTGGTAAGCTTGCTTGGTAGAGCATTTCTTGGGCAGAAAGCCTCACAACCAATGACATGCAAATGAGCATATGATGGAGGTTTTCTAGATAATACCTCCTTTGCAACATGATAGTCAATAACAATGCATGGAGATTGATTAATCAAATGTATGGTAGTAGTAACTACCTTAGCCCAAGAAATGCTCTGGTAAGCTTGCTTGGTTGAGCATACTATGGACTCTCTCTTGAATCATTCTATTTATGTGCTCAACCATACCATTCTAGGGTGGGGTATATGGAGCATTCAATTTACAGTTAATGCTCTTCTCATGACAAAAATGCTCAAAGGCTTTAGAGACATACTCACCCCCATTGTCAAATCATAGGCATTTTAGCCTATGCTAGACTAGTTCTCAATAAAAGCAAGCCAATGCTAAAACTTAGCTAATACTTTTAATTTTTTCTTTATGGGGTATATCCACATCTTATGTGATTAATAATCAATGAAAATAATTAAGTACTTCACACCACCTAATGATGACTGATAGGGCTTAGGTCCAAAACATCAAAATGAACAAGAGCCAAGGCTCACTCATACATGTAATACCAGACTTTTTATGTAAACTACGTGTCTGCCAACTATAAACACAATGATCACAATAATCAAAATATTTATAGTCAATGACATGTGCCCAAGGTGATATTGAAAATAGGTAAGCATTTTCATTCCCTTTAATGACATGTGCCCAAGGTGATGATGCTATAATGATACATGTGGATAGTAACCACAGTCAAAACATGGTCAATAGATCCAAATACAAGGGATAAAGAGTGCCAAACTTGGCACCTCATGCAAGGACAAGATTCCCATAGGTTATCTTCTCACCAAAAGATACAAAGTAACCTGTATCATCCAACTATCCAGCAAAGAGTAGGCTTTTGGAGCCAAAACATGGGGTACGTTATGGAAAGTAAAGATGCTACCTGAAGCAAATTGTTGTTGTACATCTCCAATACCAACAATATCTAATGTCAAATTATTACCCAATCGAATAGATCTTGTCATGTTGTGATAGGAGTGGAATCACTTATGATAAGGGGTAACATGAAATGAAGCCCCTCAATCAATCAGCCAACACTGAGCATAAGCTAACAGTCAACTATGAAACATCAAGAGAGGAAGTTGTAAGTATGTAATCATTATTTGAATCAATCTACACTACATGAATCTCTTCAATCTCGACATTGGACTTACTAGGGACAATGCTACGATCTCGGTGAAGTCACTATGTATAAATCCTAGGCATCACATGTGTTCAAGGCATGTTTTATATATCCCTATATAACCTATTTTACAAAACTTTCTTGACCCTTATGTAATTTTTAATAATATTTATAAATCTCTTATTATAAATTTATTTTAAACTAAAAAATCTAATAGATCCTTATGTAATAGATACAAAATACTATTTTATTATAGAATTAATCACAAAGTAAGTCTCAATGCTTCATAAAAATCTCTTGAAGTATTAGTGACTACGGAAATATACTTGTGCTATATGATATCCAAGGTAAATTTTAGATTTTTATTAATAAAACAAGGATTTCGAAATAGGTTTATTTGTAAATCTCCAGTACTGGTCAACTGTGTTGATCCAACTACATTTTGGTAGCATAGTTGCATGTATCATCCACTATCCAACCACCTATTTGTACATGCAACAAACCCTTGCACAACCACATGATCAACCACGACCATGCACACCGAAAACAACATTGACTATTCCAAGTGTAAAGATACACAAGTCACAATGTCTCAAAATCTAGAGATTCAATATGTGATGAGTCTCTTTGAGTGGTGTTGGAGACATAGTCAATTTGTGTCCACTTTGCACATGTTTTACTTATGGATTAACCTACTATCACTCGCCATTCCACAAGTTCTTGACACATCATACACTACGGTTAGTGTTTTCATGAGTGGGGATTGTTTCCACTTCTAGTGCCTAACATATGGGTGATCAAAACTGCCTTGAGTGAAGTCAACCAAGAATATGAACTCATGATCAGCACAAGGTATGATACCAAAGTGCCTTACTGAATACCATCTATATATCATGGTGGAGAAATATCTATAGCTATACTACCCTTTCTACAACACAATAATTTCTAATATCAATGCTAATCAAGACCCATGTTGATGAATTGGTTAAGGAAGAGTATTTAATATGAATGAATGTGGCCAACTAGTTAGAATTTCTCACTCATATGCTAGTCAATACCATGACCCAATGATTTATCTAGCCAATATGCATCATTCCCTACAATGACTACCTTCAAACAATCCACCTAATTGCTACCTGTCTCATTCTTGCTACTTTACAATAAGTCACAAATGGATAGTAAGATTGCTAGATTACAATAAGTCACAACTAGGCACTAACATGGCACTAACATGAGTGCTCAACTACAAAGTTGACATCTATTATATCTAAAAATAGTAGAATGAATTGGTGTCACCCTCAAACCCCTTAACAAAGAACAACATACGAATAGCACACCATGAAACCAAAAACAACACTTTACCACTCTCACATTATAATAACTTTCCTAAATTGAAAAACATATGTATACACTTTTTTTAAATAGTAGAGACAAAAAGGTGAAGAAAGCTCCTGAAGACAAATATAAAAAGGCCACACTTTTTAAACATGAGTTTCTCTTCCTAACCTAATATGCAGATTGTTCCCATAGAGTGCAAGATGAAAGCCCATGAAGCCAAATTTCAAGAAATCACTCTTTTTCAAGACAAATTTCAATTCGTAATTAATATGTAGACTACTTTCAAAGAATGTTTAAAAGTATTAGAAACTAAACTTATTGTCTCCTTATCGTGAAGAGTTCACTAGTGAAATTCAGGCTCATTTCACCTAGTCTTGGCATCGCCCACCATACAAATGCTATAGCTAGCTTATCTTCACCAGTTTGTATGTACACAACATCAATTGGTGCAAGTAGATGAAACATTGTAACTAGACCTTTGTTCCTCTCATTTGCATATACACCCTTTGTGCATCAAATGCTCCCTAGAAGTGTAACCATGTGGATGCTAACTGAGATCTTCATTACCATGCAAGGAATGTGAAAAAAAGATATGGCTACATTTATGCCCTTCAAAATAGCAAACCATCATTCTAGGGATATGAAGTCAAACTCCGAATCAAAGCCTGCTCAGCCATGTTGTATACTTGTTTAGCAAAATCAAGAACACCTCTATTGCCATCCACCAACTCTCACATTCCTATAATCCACCATAGTCAAGGATGCCTCCCCAAGCTAACCTGAATTCACTTGTGAGATACTGCCCAACTCAAGATATCCAACAGCCTCATGGCCACCAAACTTGCCTAAATCTCTTATATCCCTAATATGACCCGACTCAACATATGAAACACACTTGCTATAATAGCTCTATTGATGTCTTTTTATCCCATGTTTCCCCTCCAACCAATGTCAACATAGCTCAAGGCAACATTGTCTTTAGCATACCTTCCTAGTTGAGAACCACTTGTACCAAAATTGCTAGACTTTTGATACTTGATGTTATGATTAACCCACTCATTGTTTGAAACAAGAATTGCTCTACCAATGCTTTCTCCATATTGTTCTCCTATCCAAAAATGTCCCTTTCTCAGTATCAAAGCTTCTCAAAAGTTCAAAGTAACCATCTATACCATATTGATTATAACTACTTATTGTCCCATCACAATACACTACACGACTTAATTTTGCTAAAAATCTGACATGAGTAGTGTTGTCAATTGAATCTCCACCCTTGTTTCCCCCTTATCCTCCTAATAGTACCCTTGAAGTTGGGAATACTCACTCATATGTTCCTATGGCTGGTCAATTGGAGATTGTGGAACATGAGAGTTCCATCCTCCTAATGAAACTTTTTCCAATGCACTTGCTTGCACAATCCTTGAGGCCATAGTCGGAACTCGGCTCTACTCCCATTGCATCATTACCACTTAAGTTTGAAGAAACTATTCTATTCAAATCTCCATCTCTGTGAGCTATCTATGCATTCTGTGCTCTTGATCATGAACCAACCACCCACTGATCCTATGGCACCTATCTACTATGTATTATTCATCCTCCAAGATGACATTGTGTCATTCTATTGATTACCAAGCCTAACACTTTAACAGGTTTCTATACAAATATATTTGAAGGGGACTAGCATATTGACTTCCATTTAGTTTACTAATGGCTTATATTGGAAAACTGCTTATAACGTCGGTGGAACTACAATACATTTAGCATTGTGTATTCCAATATATAATAAAGATATGACTTTTTAAAAGCAACATACATTAAAATGATTATTTGAAAAATACAAAAAAATTGAACTATTTGTATTTGATGAAACTTTATTGATTGAAAAAGTTGCATATATCATCGATGGAACTACAATACATTCAATGTTATGTATTCCATTACATAATAGAAACAACTTAAACTACTTGCATTTGATAATATCTCATTCGTTGGCAAACGAATTTTTGATTCTATTAATAATAGAATGAGATCTATTAAACATAATTATAAAGAACAATTTGGAGCTACTAATATATTGCTATGTGGTTATATATATTAAATTAAACCCCTCAAAGACAAATGGATATTTAAACAAAATGATAATGATATATTCAATGCAAATTTTTTGGATAGATGAAATAAAATATTGTGAACTAACTAAGATTGTACATCGAAAAGATATATAATTTATTCATATTTTAAATAAAATAAAAACAACTATACTTATAAAAGATGATATCAAAACCTTAAATAACTATTTTGATATTTAGACTTCCACATCGGTTTTTTTTTACTAACCTTGCTAGAGATAAACATAATAAAAAAGTTAATGACTCATTTTAAATATAAAATTTCATTTTGCAAGATAAAGATAATTTTCCTTCTGATATGTCTCGAAATATTGCTCTTTCAAATATTGATTAAAAATACATAGTTTATTAAAATTTCTTTTCTTTTAAAGAAATATTACTTGATGGACTTCTTAATGGAATAGATGGAATTTTCAAGTTGAAAAAATGACTTTAAAAAATGATATAAGAATATAATATGCAAAAATCAGACACCAAGTTTTTAATTACATTAAGAAATCCAAATCAATAATAATTCTCAATATATGTTTACCAGAAGCCAATTCTCAATTAAACCATATGTGGAAGAACAATACATTGATCACAAGGTCTTGCATTAAACAAACTTGCATTCAATCCTACAAATATTGAAGGAAATTATAATTTATAAATATCATTTATTAAATAATAATAATTTAGATAATCATTATATTCTTAAAAATACATATTTAACACAAATGTATCATTTATGAGAAATTATACATGAAGATTATATCAAAATAAGTTCAAATGCAATATATTAGTTAAATCATTCAATAATCTGTATGATAATTTAATTTTTAAATTTATATTTTTATAATGTACATATTTAAGACACATAAATACTATGATACAACTTCAAGTAAAATTAAAAATTGAGATAAGTTAATACTTGTGTTTTATAACTTTTAATATCAACTTCTTGCCTAAATAAATAAGATAAAACTTGATAACATTTTACTAACACACGTGATATAATTCTCCTAAGTCATATATTATTTTATTTTTTAAAAAAATATTAAACTTAATAAATTAATATAATTTTTAAAACTAAAATCGATCATATAAATTATAAAACCTCAAAAATAAAATACAATAATCCATCATTGAATCATAATATTATTAAAAAAATCAAACTTAAAAATTTCATAGTATTAACAAATTAATATGTGCATATTAATTTGAATAAAATTAACCATTTAAAGTATAAAAGCTTTTTAAAGAAAGGGTTCACTTTTGAAGCAAACTACCACAAAATGTTTAATCTCATAAAAGATTCATAAAACCCTATTTTAATATAAGCATTAAAAAATATTATCTCAAATAATCAAAATAACTATTTTGTATATTTTCTCTAAAATAAAATCATAGAATAAAAATAGAATATAAAAGCTTAATGAAACAATGAATAAGTGTTGATTTGAACATAAATTTGATCATGAAGATTGTGAAACTTGAATTTTTTCAAAAAAAAACCCAACAATGTTGTATTTAATTGAACTACTACAAAATATTCAACTTAAGAAAAAATCGTACAATACTATTCTGATTGATGCATTCAAAGATATACAATTTTTGAGAGTCTACATGAATGACAAATATAAACAATGGAATATTCATCATTGATTGAAGAACTATTGGACAACAAATGAAACATAATAAAAAAGCTTTAAGAGTCCTTCGCAATAGAAGTTCATGCAAAGAATAAAGTTGTGATCTGTGGTTGACACTTTTACAAAAATGTACATGGGATACTTGCTGCATAGATAATATATTGTTTATCCAATTAGCAACTCATTTGAGTTGATAGATCATATCATATTTATGACTTTCACAACTGAAATTTTCAAAATTTTATACTATTATTACAATAGCGCAAATTGAGATTTTAAAGAGGATGAACTTTGAAGACTTGAAAGTAAACTTTCTTCCTCTCTATAGTGATATAAAACTCAAACTTAGTGACTTGGATAAACAAGAAGTGAAAAGACTATTAGCAAAAGCATCTTGCTACTAGTAAAAATACCAAAATATCATTTGTTTATTTATATGGATAGCATGCAAATTCTTAATAAGACCATGTTATTGCCAAATATATAATGATAAAATTTGCAAAAATCATAAAGATTGTAGAATTATGTTTTTATTTCATATATTATAGTGATTCAAAATTATTGTTACTATTATTTTTAATTAAAACTGAAATAATTCACACAAAGCAATACCATATTAATTACATGATGAACTTGTTCTAAATAGGTTTAGGGTTTTTCTTTCGGCAGTACTTACTTTTATACACACACACATTTGGAGAGAGAGAGAGAGAGAGAGAGAGAGAGAGAGAGAGAGAGAGAGAGAGAGAGAGAGAGAGAGAGAGAGAGAGAGAGAGAGAGAGAGAGAGAGAGAGAGAGTTACACACACAGGGAGACTCTCTCTCCAAGTCACACACACACATAGATAGAGACTATGAAATGAGTGAGACAAAGAGAAGAGAGAGAGAGTCACACACACACACATGCACGCTCTCTCTCTCTCTCTCTCTCTCTCTCTCTCTCTCTCTCTCTCTCTCTCCAAGTTTCACACACATAGATAGAGACTGTGAAATGAGAGAGACAAAGAGGAGAGAGAGAGAGAGAGAGAGAGAGAGAGAGAGAGAGAGTCACACACACACACACACACACTCTCTCTCTCTCTCTCTCTCTCTCTCTCTCTCTCTCTCTCTCTCTCTCTCTCTCTCTCTCTCTCTCTCTCTCTCTCTCTCTCTCTCTCATATATCTAATTTCATAGGAGTTGAAATTGCTTTATCAAATGAGCACCCAAATCTTCATTAACACGTACATGTTCTTCAATAATAGATTCAACAACAACTAGGCATGATGCTTCCAATATCCAATCTTAGTTCTTTGAGCCAAGTTTCCTATGTACAATCATCCTTCAAATCTCTCATATTTCCATTTCAAGCAAGCCATATTGTATGGCACTAACTTTATTTTAGAAAAAGGAACAAGAGACAAAAAATAAAAAGAGACAGAAAAAAGGAAAGAAAAGAAAATAATAAAAAGAAAAATGCACTCACAAATATTGTATCACACCTAGGGATTCTCAAGTTGGATGCACCAGTGAACCTAGTTAACTTGCTTTGTCTCTAATCCCTTAGCCTGCTTCCCAATTTACCCCAACTTCACATAGGGCATATCAAGGTCAATACATACCTAGGGAGTCTTGGCTCAACTTGTCTCCTTGAATCATTTGCACTTTTTCCCTCTCCACTTCATTCATTGCAGTGCCAACAAATCAACTTTAAAGCAAGCTAGAAAAGGAACTTCAATGCCAAGAAGTCCCAATTACATCAACTGCCATATGTGGTTGATCCATAAGAGAATCGTGTTCTCCAAGAGTTGGTTTAGACTCCTAACCTTTAAGGTTTTTCCAAAATCTTCTTCAACTACTCCCTTTTCCCTCAACAATGGCGATTCTTCCCATCTCCATCAATTTAAGATTCCTTGCTCCATTATCCCAATATTCTGCATCTTTGGTGCAAGCTACATCATGTTATCTTCAAGTGCATGGGACTCACACGACTTGTAAGGGGTAATGTTTATAAGAAATACCAAAGGTAAAGAAGGTCAAATAAAGATCACAGTTTAAGTGCCACAATTATTTATTGATGGATTGTCACTTGCACTTGAATTATTTGTGATACTTGATGGATATATCATTATCGAGATTTGGGCTCATTACACCCATGCAAATTGTATTACCACCTAAAGTTATATTTGTCACATCTGAAACTATTGTGTGGGTTGCACACATGAAAATGTAATTGCAATAGCACATGCTAGGTCAAATTAGGTAAAAATACAAGCATGCTTCAAGGAAGGATTGGCCAAGAGCCCACAAAAGATGCCCAAAAGAGGATACAAACCCTTATTTATAGTTGTAGAGACCTTAAAATATAAAAGGGATGTGAATCCAAAAATACAAGCAAGATGCCACCCTAGAGAAGGGACCTAATCCAAACCCTAATTTCGATCTATTAATGTGTGGAAGGTCTCAATTGTAATTACCCTTTCAATGCATCCATGTTGTGGAAGCTCTATTAGTGACTATTGGGCAACCATTCACTTCTTCTATTCCATCATCTTATCTCCATTGGTGAGAGTAAGGGAGAGAGTGAATGAGAGGGTGCATATATAGCACACATGTGAGTACGAAAAAGTATTCCATGCGTCAGTCGAATCTATGAAAATTTGGTGATGTCTTGATTTTATATCTATCTTGCTTAAAATTTTGACTCCCTTCAGTGTATGAAGCAAATCATCAACTCTAGGATTGGATACTGGCTAAGTGCTCTTTCCAACTGGTATGGACATAGATATCATCAACAAAGACTTCAAGCCACTCACACAACATGTCTTTAAAGATGGTGCACATCAGTGAAGGTGGTGGGTCCATTGGTTAGTTCAAATGGCATGATAATGTAAGCAAAAACGCCCCACACTCAGTGGCAAAAGAAGTCTTATGCCGATCATCTAGGTGAACCTAAACCTAATTTTATTTGGAGAATCCATCAAGAAAGCTCTAAGCCTTCTTTCTAGCCACTCTCTAAATCATGTAATCTATGTACAATAGTGGATAGTGATCATGTTTGGTCACTACATTGACCTTCTTATAGTTGATGCATACTCAAATTTTGCCATTCTTTTTTAGTACCACAACAATGGGTGATACCCAGTAAGTACACTCAATCTCATGAATGAATCTTGATTTTTGCAATTTGTCCAATTACTCCTTTACATGCTAAAGTGTAGTAAGGATTCATGGGATAGGGCTTTGCTTGACAGGTTTGGTGTCGAGCTACATGGAAATGGTGTGAGTAAGTACCTAAGAGCTAGCACTCCTTTGAGATCTATGTAATCCCAAGTAAACACATCACGGAACTCCTTCAGTAATAATTGGATGAGCACCTCCTCACTATCCTTGCTTTAATCCTCAATGATAAAGGCAAGTTTAGATGGCTCCCCCTTCTTAATACAGTCAACTTTCTTTACTTTAGCTAGGCCTTCAATAGATTCAGTAGTTGCACCCTGGTGTTTGGCACCAAGCATAATGACAATCCAATCCCCTTTCTTGAATCTAGTAAAGCGTTTAGGGAGATTCTAGGGTTTACTTTGAGAGCCTACATTAGAGTAAGGATTCTTCTAAGCTTTCTTAAGATTCTTCCTCCTGAAGTGGACATGCTTAGGCGCGAACTAGAAGTGTTTGTAGACGACTTATGCTTACACTCTAGTTGGGCCGAACACTTAGAGAAATTGAGAGCTGTCTTTGAAAGGTGTAGGTTGTACCACCTCTCGTTGAACCTCTTAAAGTGCCAGTTCTGGCTGAAACACGGATGCATCTTAGGGCACGTACTGTCAAGGAACGGCATTGCCACTGACTTTTCCAAAGTCAGAGTCATTGTTGACTTATCACCACCCGATAACTACAAGGGAGTTCAGTGCTTCTTAGGACACACTGGATATTATCGACGCTTTGTACTAAATTACGCACTAATTGCTAGACCATTGTACAAGCTATTGATAGTGTTCGAGTGGACGGAGGAATGCGAGCGCGCATATGAGGAGTTGAAAAAGGCTCTTACGACTGCACCAATCTTACAAGCCCCAGATTAGAACATAACATTTCATGTACACATAGACGCCTCTAAGTTCGCTATTGGAGCCGTGCTATGCCAGCCTGGTGAACTTGGATTACCCGGTGAGTTTTGTCAGCAGACAGCTCACAGAGACCGAGATGAACTATTCCACGACAGAAAGGGAGGGGTTGGCCATGGTATTTGCGATAAAGAAATTTAGGCATTACCTGTTGGCCACTCCCTTTGTCTTCTTTGTTGACCATCAAGCCTTGTTATATCTTGTGAACAAGCCTTGCGCTACGGGACGCATAGATAGATGGTTACTCCTCCTACTGGAGTTTGACTTCTCTGTAGTTGTACGCAAAGCCGGATGCTCATCTCTTTAACCTGTCTAGCGAGAGAGAATTATTTAAAGCTAATTATCACTTTCTTTAGAGTTCATTAATCAATGCACATCTTATACATTTTATTTTTATTTTCAACTAACAAGAAGACAGGTATACCAAAAGCAAAAGAACTAGGATGGATTAAACCCTTATCTAGTAATTCAATCACTTGTCATTGAATTTCGTTTTGATGAAAAGGATTGTCTCTATATGGAGCTTTGGTGTCACAAGTAAGAATAAGGGAGGGAGATTATTATTGAACTCAATGCCCTGTGACATCAACTAGTTAAAAATAGAATGAAATTCATTCAAATGCATAGATACAGTAGTCCCTTTCTTCATGTGAAGATCCATGAGAAGCTATTTCAACCAATATATCTATGAAGTAAGATTTTTCTTAAAGATTATATATCTTTTTCCATTATTGCCAAGCATTATCCTCAGGTACCACAACATTGAAATAAACTTGTTTTGATAATGACAATATAAGAGTGGATTAAGATAGCTCATCTAACTCATCCCAAGTATTGTGATCAATACCTTCAGGATTTATACTCTTGGTTTTCAAAGGCCTAACCTACTTCTTTTGAACCAATACCTGCCATACCTACATCTTCCAAGTATTGTGATCAATATCTTTAGGATTTATACTTTTGGTTTTCCAAGTATTGTGATCAATACCTTCAGGATTTATACTCTTGGTTTTCAAAGGCCTAACCTAATTCTTTTGAACCAATACCTGCCATAGCTACATCTTCCAATAGGTGAAATTAGTTCCAGCAAGCTTTCCATATTGAAAATAATACTATTATTCAAAAAAACATCAATAATGATAGGATACCAATGAAAAATCCAAGAGAATGGGCTGTTGTGAATGATTAAAAATCTACCTCAAAACTTAGCTAAATCAAGGGAAAACTAGGAGGGACAATCAAAATAGAGTTGTCCACCAATTATAAGTAACTGATTGTCAAATCCAAGTATCTACTCTCATAAAGAATGCTGAAAATTGCAACTATAGCACTGATGTAATAAATGCAACAGTATGGCAAGAACCAACTATGGGTATTCGATTAAGAAAAGCCAAGCTCTCACTACCAAGAATATTCGAGAACAACCAGGATATGAATAAGCATACAACTGGTACCAAGATCTATCACAACCTCAATTTATCAATAAGCTAATCAAGCTTTAAAAATCCAAGTCGTATCCTAAGGCATAATCATAACATCCCAGTACCAAAATAGCATCACCAAGGCATTAGATATACATAATGGAGCTCATTGTTTGTTGTCTAAACTAGAACTGTTCAATTCTATGTAAAATAGAGAAGGAAATAATATATAGAATCAAATGTATGAGTGCTCAAATCTTTAGCTCTAATTGTGACATTGGTTTCTAGCTATAGAAATACTTGAATCCAATATTATATGCAAAAGTTATGGCCAAAATACGAAAGTGTTGTCAAGTTGCCATAGCTGCCCACAACTTCTACAAGATGCTTTGTATCCACTCAAAATGGATAGAATGGTTGCTTCTGAGTTTAATAAGCACTCAATAAGGCTTAGCCAAGCCTTGGAAAGCTCCTCAAGAAGTCCGGGGAACAAGCTAGAACAAGCTGGAAGAAGAGAAGACTCAATGCATACCTTAAGAGAAAGAAACAATAACCTTGAGCTAAAGCTTTGAATCTAAGTTGAAGCAAAGGATGAAGAAGCTCCTTAAATGGTTGGCTCTGATAGCAATTGAAAGATAGAACCCAAGTGAAAACACACAAGCAGAGGCAATAGCAATGCAAGAGCTATGGCAGAGGGAGCAAGAGAGCAAGAGAGCAAGAGAGAGATACACGGTATGTGGACACTCTAACAACCACAATGTGTGATCGGCCTTTCCTTATTCAATAGTCACTAAAAGAATAAAGAATAAAGTGATAGTGATTGGTGCCACCATGTGCAATGTATATGTGTGCGGTCACGATATATGAAATAAATACAAGGCAGTGTAGGCACATGTGCCTTTACTCCCAACAATAGCATACTCTTATAGCATTTCTAAATCCAAATTAGGATAAGCACCTTTGAGGGCTTTAACAAAATAAGTTATACTTGGAGCACCTCCTCTGAAGGATTTGACAAGATACATTGTACTTGGAGAACGATTGTATGATGAAGGATCCTCATCACTATACATAAAGGTGACATCTCCAAATTAACTCTAGCTTACAAGTGTACTTATTGGCAGAAATATGGGTGTAAGGGGAGACCATTTGTTTTGAAGTGTAGTATTTGGACCAAGCAATGACTTTTTGACACTAAGTAGAGTAGACTAGACAAAAGCAACACCAGTAGTGGAACAATTAGAGTAATTATACCTATAGTGATGACGAAGGATTCTTATCACTATACCTAAAGGTGACATCTCCAAATTAGCTATAGCTTACAAGTGTACTTATTGGTAGAAATAGGGGTATAAGGGGAGAAAATATGTTTTGAAGTATAGTATTTAGACCAAGCAATGACTTTTTGGCACTAGATAGAGTAGACTAGACAAAAGCAAAACCAGTAGTGGAAGAGTTTGAGTAATTATGGAGGTAGGTACCAAGAACAACATTTAATATAAGTTACAGACAATCCTCTAGATATATGTGTCCAAATCTACATCTAAGTAACTATCTAGAAATTTATTACTATATCCTCTGATAAAGTACTAATTATATTTTGATAAAAAAGAAGATTCCCAGAGATCCTCCAACTTGCCCTACTGGACATTATAAAGCAATCAACTAATTTTACAAAACACCCAACTCTATATGCTCTACTCCTACATAACCAGATATCACTTATTGGTACTAAGCTAGCTGCTTGCAATTAAAACTAGCTGCATGGGATCTGAGAACCTTGTGCCCTTTTTTTTTCTCACACCAAGTAGCATGGGCTCCAAGAACTTGTGTCCCCCCCACTGCTTGCTAAGGGCTTTGTAGGTATACCATGGTGTTGCTTACAAATGCACCTATATAGAGTGTAGTAGTGACTCTGAGCTCTGCTTGGTTTCCACTTTACGTGTGATTCCCTATATCCACTGGTGAACCCATCTCTATGAAATCACATAAGTGAGGGTTCAAGATTTGTAGGTATAGCATGGCATTGCTTATGAATGCATCTATATAGGGGGTAGTAATGACTCTCAACTTCGCTTGGTTTCCACTCTTTGTAATTTCCTATACCCGATGGTGAATCCTCACTTGTACGGTATCACCACTAAGTATAGAAAATCGCACAAAGTGGAAACCAAGCAAAGTTTAGAGTCACTACTACTACCTATATAGGTGTATCTGTATGTATCCCCCCTCCCCCCTCTTTTTTCTTTTTGGGATTTCACGCAAAGAAGCTAAAGGTGGGTCACATTATTTGCCTAGAGTTGGTATTCTACCGTAGTAAAGAGCTAACCTTAGGGTTGAGCATCAATATCTCTCATCAAATCTTGGGTGCTCAACCCGTTAATAGTTTTCCATTCATACAATAGGGTGTTTGAAAAAGATATTCTAGTCAAGGACTTGAATAATGCTAGAGAATGATACAATAACCATTCACAAGCTTCAAAAATATTTAACTAGACAAAGTCCCAAGTCCAAAAGTACCATCACTCATGGTATGAATAATCTAGAATATAACCATCTATCATCATAACTTGAACTTTACCAAAAATTGGCCCTTTTTAGTATCAAAAAACAACCAAATCACATTTATGAAAATTTCTAAAAAGCCATTAGTTTGCATATAATAAATAGTAGATTTTTTATATGAGATCAAATAAAAGTTAGTTTATTCTTGAATGACTTTATTCAACTAATGAAACACATGTAATTAGGTTTAGTCAATGGCATTCTACATGTAAATTCTACAAAAGTGCTCGTTCTTGAATTCACTAGAATTTAATTTATGTTTCATGGTGCAAAAATATTGGTTTAGAATGTTTTTGCTAAGTTTAATCCTATCAAATTGAAGCTTTAATCTAGTAGCAATAACTATTTGCATTATGAATCATATTAATGTTGCCTAATTGGATGTGCTTCTAACCATATCTAAGCAAATTGAATGTGTATCTTTTGGACTATGCATGAGATGAACAACACTCACATATTTTTGAAGCAAATGAGATTTGATTGAAAACCTATCCTACACCCTGAAATGTTCTCTTGATGAAGAGTATCTTGTAAAACATGAAGCAACTAACTTGGTCTAGAGAGTAGTTTCTTTGATTATTTCACTATATTTTTGCACAAGAATTAGCTTGCACATTTATAAAAGCATAGCAATGACATCCCAAAAAAACATGAATATGCTATACAAGTAGCATATCAAAGAGCTGGTACAAGTCTCCTTTGTTTTAAAATTATGGGGCAAGGTGCCATTCCCTTGTATACTTTTAAGAAAGATATACACTTTAGTTTTTTCTTTAAAACTATTAAATATCACAAAGATGGATCTCCATAAAACCATAGTTTTGGAAGTAGATTCTAACCTTGGTAAAGGTAGTTTTTTAAAGATTGGAGTTACCTTTGCTAGAGTCATGCTTATAATCATGAGAATGAACTAAAAGAGCCAACTATGTGAATTCTAAATGCAAAATTCATTAGTTTGACCTTCAAGACCAAATCTATCTACAATTAATTTGGTGCAATTTAGTACACATTAATCTCACCTATATACAATAAATAGCTTGAGAAACTATAACTTAAGTTACATTGCTAACTTAAACTAATAGCTTTAACTTACTATTAACCATAGTTTACTTATTACTTTTTGTCAAGCCTAAAAATATTTCAATTAATATTCACATAAGTCAATACACATATAAGTCCACTTACAACTTAGCTATAGTTGCTTTAACTAATTTATGATATAACTACGGTAATAATTATAATTCATTCCAACTTGCACCTTTGTAGTGCATATAATCATATGTAGGATCACAAAAAATAGAAGACATGAGTTGTATGGTGAGACTCTTTAAAGCTATTCTAGCTCTTTGAATAAATAAATAAATAAATAAATCATATGGAATGCTATAATCAAAGGACACATAAATACAACATGTCAAATGTAAGAAAAGAAAAAAGAAAACAAGAATACAACAACTAATTCATTATTCTCTATCTTTGTGGCTTTTGAATAATGTATGTTGTGATAATTACTCCTTTCTATTAAACTCCAAAATCCTTTATTCTAACATCAAAAGTTTCAATTATATTCACCTTCTATGATATCTTTCTTTTAATTTAAGGACTAAGTAACTAACTAATTTATTTAGCTACTAAAAATTAATTAACTAAAATAGTTACCAAAAGGTCAAACACTTAGAGTAATTAATCGTGTTACATAATCTAAATTAATTAGCCATTAGATTAACTATTTACTTAGCTATAAAATTTTAAAGGGATTGAGACCTAATTAGTTAGGTATTAAGTCAGTCATGGTTATCTTATATTACAATGACAACTAAGTAATTTCATATTAACTAGTTGATTAACCATTTTTACACATAAGATGATTGTCTCACGATATGGCCCAATGAACATATAAACTATCAATAATCAACAAACATAGTGATTTGACTAACTAGCTAAGATAAAAAATTACAAAATACAATTACTGCTTTGACCACACTACCTTATCATTGCATTTGCATCATGTCATCCCTCTTATGCAAATATTTGTAGCTCAAAGGGACAATTGTAATATCAATGCAAAAGTTAGCTTACAAGTAGGCTTGAGGAAGCAAAAGGTACTTTAGCAAGTATATTGTAAAGACTTTGAAGGGTGCATGTCCACGATATTCTAATGAAGAGCTCGTGCCAACTAGGGTGATAGGAGATGATGAGAATAAGTTGACAAAGTGAAGTGTTGAAGAGTTGGAGCTCTAGTGTAGGAGTCATTGTCAAGGATAAAGAAGATCGCCTATGCTATACTCTAATATTACATGTATCACTCTAGTGTGGTCTCCCTTGTATGTTGTCATCTTTCCCTCTCAATATGTACAATGACCCTTGCCATTCATCCATCCATGTCACCTTCTCCACCTTTATTGGCTCCATCAGAATCGTTCTTGCTTGGGTCTCCCTTCAACTCAAAGTAGCTCTAAGGTATCACAAGGACCTTTGTTAAATATCAGTCTACCCAATGGCATGGTAACTAGTTCCATCGAGTGGCTATTAAAAACCCTCTAGCCTCCTTTCCCTCTTCCTCCCTTTGGGCCAAAAAATAATGCACAATGTGGTGGCCAAGCGTTGAATGAACCCTTACCTCCCATGTATTTGTCATCAGCTCTATCAGTTACCATGTGCACGCATGCTTTGAAATTGTTTTACCTTCCAAGATACATATTGAACTAGGTTGACACATGCATCCATGTGGTCAATTTTGAATTGTTTGGAGGTCACTTAAGTTTTTGTTGCTAAGAAATGAGAGGTGAACATAAGAAATTTGATTTGTGAATCTTGTATAAAGAACATCAAATTAAGGTAAGGTATTCTATTCACAACCAATTGATCATGATTGACAAGTGTTAATAACCAACAACCTGCCAATGACGAAAAATATCACCATCACTCAAGAAACATGAAGATAGGAAAAGAACAATGACTCATAATTATAAATGAATAAAAGGAAGAATAAGATATGCAATCGTCATGTTGACTCTTAGAATATTTTGTACATTAGAATTAAGAGTATATCAGATAATATCCATGCAAAGTACTAACACACTAACATATGGTCGGGATCAGATACCAATGAATACACATTTGTCTAAGATTCAAGATCCAAAGTGATACACGGTCCATCTAAACACATCTTTAATGCTAGCTCTGTTGTAAAGTGACACCTCTATTGTATAGTGACACCAACAACTAATGCTTTGGCTATGATGGAAGCAAGAAGAGGAGGGGGAGGAATCAAGAGCTCTCAAGTTTACACACAAGAGCTCTTTATTTATGTTCATATATCATATACATAGGGTTTCTTCTTTGTGGACACATTAAACCCTTATGTCCTTCCCTTCCCTTGCTTATTGACTATTGGCCGATAAGCCTTTGTGACTTTTCCATAGATTTTGCAATGCATGCATGAGGTTCCATTCAGCCCAGGGGTGTTTTCATGCATGTATACAAGCGTACAAGACATTTTGGTTTTACCCGTAAGTTTATACAATTTGCATAGCAATGAACCTAGTGCTTGTGTTTTGTAATGAGTACTCTCCATGTACTGCAAGTATTTTACAAATTGACTTTTAAATTATATAAACCAAGCTTAGGACTAAAAATTGAATAGATGTACAATTTAACAAGATGCAAAGGTGTACTGGAACATCTTTGAAAATTAAATGTTATCTTTTTTAGCTTCGCCTTGGTCCCCTCATCTTGTTATTTCCAATTGCATGTTGTCATTTGCTATTTTTAGCAACTACAGTAGCTATTTTTAGCAACTACTTCTAAAATAATGTTTTCAATCATTCTAGTGCCCTTGGAAGCGTCCTCCACACTTTTGAACTCTAACCATTGTTATTTTTTATAGTTACTAGTTTTAAGTAGTTGCTAGTTTTAGCACTTCTTGTAATTAGCTAGCATCAAGGAGCAACATAATGCTTTGCATGATGAACTTATTGATATAAGGGACCCAATAGAACAAGTTACCATAGAGAGGGATGGCATCATACAACAATTTTTCAAAGAGTTGGAAAGAGCGAGGGCAAAGTTGAAGAACAAAGAATTGATCGAAGAGCTTGATATAAAATGACTTATTAAAAAGCTAACCTAAACATAAATGTACTCAAACTTGTAACTTATTCTTTAAAATGCAATTTCAAAATGAAAACATTAAAGCGTAGGATATAAATCTTCTTGTGTTGTATGCCATGATTGATGTTTTATTATTTCGTGTACAAACGTATAATTTGAAGTATGGATTTCACAACTCTAAATAACATATAAACTTATTGTTCCACTTACTAATCGTATCCACAATTGGAAATTTGGATGAGAAAAAAATCTTGCATCATGCAATGAAGTGCATATTTGTTTCTATTCCCATAGAGAATCTTTACTTTGAATAAAAAGTGAGCTAAATAACCAGGTTATTGATTACACTAGCTAGTAAGATTCAAGGAGATCAACAAATCCATCTCATACGAGTTCATCAATAAGCTTGTTGACTAGCTCAATAGACCCTTACTGAGGTCACAACATCTCTATGGTTTAGATATATACAACAAGGTGAGGAGTCTCTTTGATAGTTGAGAAACAATTAACTCCTTTAAGTATATTTGACGGATCTTTAGCCTTCCTTGGTAAGAGGGACAAGGTAAGATTAAGGATGGTGGCTAGAATGATTGGACAAGGAGTAAGATACAATATGCAAGAGATAAGCTACAAGAAAATGGGGTAGTTTAACAACTATAGAGGGGACTATAACAAGATGATGAGTTTTGAGATAGGTTATTTGGAAGCTATTAGATTGTAGAAACAAACAAGATGTGGATTACATATGTAATTCTACAAAAAATTGGAAGCTATGAATTTTGAGTAGAAAGATAGGGTAAAACAGGCTTAGCATGATGGCCTAGGAATAGCCTTTAAGGCTCATAATACTTTTGAGTTTAAAGGGCTCTCTCTCTCTCTCTCTCTCTCTCTCTCTCTCTCTCTCTCTCTCTCTCTCTCTCTCTCTCTCTCATATTGTTGGAATTTAATTTATGGGCATTACTAATGTTGAAAGAAGATTGTATATCATTGTGTTTTCATGCAGATGAGCCTATGGTCCATTGGTGCCTAGGGACTTTGCACACGTGCCACTTTCTTTCACCAATTACACATACCTAACCTTTTAGTTCACACAATATACTTCCTATTTCACTAACGCTTCTTTTTTTTATCCCTTACCCTTGCATAGATATTCATATCATAAGCTTTGAGGATGCAATCTTTTAAGTAGCAAATAGTGAACCAAGGCTCTAGGTTTAGGAGCAGCAATTTTTTTAAGTAGTAATTTTTTTTAGTCTCTAGGCTTATGGCCCTATAGATGGCATCGGATCATCTATTTCGACCATCTATTTTGGAATGATAAACTCTGCTTAACCATTATTGGGTTCCAATGGCTTAGAATAAACTAGTCCACGACTTAAAATATTGATGTAAATTTTGCATCTCCATTCAATCTACCACCTAGATGAAATGGCATCTATACCCATTCTTAAAGTTTCAATCAAACACAATGGCATATTATCATTAAGTGGTGAGCTTGAGCTCTTGGGACCCCTTCATGAGGCAAACTACAACTATGAGCTTGTGCAACTAGCATGTCTCTTATGTCATGGATTATGCATGCTTCTTCCTTGATCAAATACGATTGGATAGCTTAAATTGAATTACTAGTTTGGGTACATTACATTATACATGTCCATGATAATATAGCCCAAGACTTGAGTACACCTATTGCTAGGCATATGTTGCAGTGAGTTAAGTCCCAAATCTCAACTAGAAGTGCACTTGCAAGCAAATCCAACATCCTTGTGCAAGATTATGGATGAGTTGTCAACATAGTACTTCATTCATGTTTCCATATGTACCTTCTTGATGTTGCATTTAGCAAATGATGGTATGCTTGAAGTGTTTGTGAATGATACTAAGCATGTTGGGCAATTACTTGAACCAAGTGGTCCACAAATGGGCATTGAGATAGTGGTGAATAACAATCACTCTAATATGATAGAGATGTAACAACAATGTTAGTAAGCCCTTCATAATTTATCAACTTGTGATTGATGCTAAAAGTTATGAGTACAATCAACTTGCACATATGAGCTACTAAACTCAAGTGTGCTCATAGATACAACTCAATCGTGCGGTATGCATAAAGACTTACCGGCAACATGAAATACCCACAAGGTAGACAAATATGGTCACATACATTACATCATAAGACAAAGTGTCATCGCATGCATTTCATTGCGATTAGGAATTGTGAAATAGTGGATACCCCTAATCATGGTGCATGGGAAACTTAAACCTGAATAACATTCTTTCAAAATATTGGAAGTACACCAAAGCTTAATTAAGAATCCTTTTGTATAATGGAATAGTTGCATGCAAAGCCCAAATAAGCATCCTTATTACTGGTACAAAACCAACATGAGTTATAAACAATGCTAGACAAGATAGACGAGTGATTGTTGCATCTTTTATCCACAAAGATATTGAAGTAACTCACTATCAAGAAGAGCATTATACCAATACTATGCACAAGAAAACAAGGCCCAAATATTCCGTTCCTTTCGGATGCCAAAAAGAGAAAGCCAAATAGTAGTTTGTTGTGCCACAAAAAGTAATGGTTTGGTATGCCGAAAAAAGCAAGCCCAATAGGAATTTCATATGTGATATGGTGTTCAATAAATGCAAAGCAACCTACAAGTTATTTATGGTCGATTACATGCAAGAAGTTGAGACCCAAAAATTGAGTTTCTTTGACTCATGTTGTAAAGATAAATGTTCGAAATTCCAAACTTTTGTTATACCCAAGCCCCACATACTCAAGTGCAGAATGTGTATGCCGTTTTAGGTACTATTTGCTTGACATGCCAGGCATCAAGTTACTCGGGAGAAAATCATTATGCCTAGAGAAATTGATCCTCGGATCTAGAGAATTAGTGTGAGAAGCAAGATTATCAAAGAGCATCTTCCTAGTTAGAGACCTTTCTTAACAAGGAAGATGAATCTAGTCTCATCGATCACCACTCGTTCTCAAGCTATGGTATAACTCTATCAAAGAATGAGAGCCAAGGGCAACCCCCATTTCCACGTGACGCCTTGGTTTAACTTGGCCACCAGGGATCTGGGTGCTGGCACCCTCCCCCAAGCTTCGAAAAACTGCACGGACGGGTTGCGTTCAAGGAATCTGAAGGTGGGTCTTAGGCCGGTTACACACCAAAAAAGGGACGCCCACTTTGTAAGCTTTGACCAATCAAAACACTTATTTAAAGGTTGGCATCCGCAGTCCTTTACACACTGGAGAGGACATGACCTGTTGTTTACCTGCTAAACAGGTGAACTCCCCGCCTACTTTTGGACGGGGAGTCTCCCCTGCCCACTTTGTAAAGTGACGGACAAGGGTGTACTTTTTGCATTTGCAACCAATCAAAAGATTTATAAGTTTATTCTTTTTTTTTTATTTACAAACTGTGTCCCTTTGGTGTGTAAATGTATGATGCCCATGTTCGTGCCCAATTTCAAAAAGTGCATGCCCCACTCTCGGCAAGGGTTGGCCATCCATTACTTGGTGTGTAACCAACCTTAGGCTAGCCCCTGACCTTGATTCCGAGCTTGGAAAAATGGGGCAAGTCCCGAATCACTAACTTTGTTCATCCACCTACTCCTTGTAACGTAGAAAGCATGATAATAAAGTAATCCTCCTCATGCCCGTCATTGACATCTCCCACTCACTTTATTTTTGCCGTCATTTCTCTCAGGAGGCCATGTTTCTTAACAAAACTGCCAGCTTGTCATCAGGTGACCCTTGACCTGGATATCTCGGTTCCTTCATTTTTGTATCCCTTTTTGTGGGGGCCCTTTCGAGTCCATTGAGTTGATGCATTGCAGATGCACAAATGTTGAAATGGCAACACATGATTTTGAATTTTGACAAACTTCTTTAGGATGCAATAAATTCTCCTTTAAAAAAGTGGTTTCTTTGTTTTGTAAAGGCATGGACCATCTAGCTTCATGAGTATCTCATTCTTCTATTCCTGTATTATAGAGGGAGGGGTAGTTCAAGCAAGTAAACCGTGTTTCTTCTTTCCTATCCATTCTCTTCATATGTGAAAGTAGGCTTGCTAAGTAAACAGGTCAAGTTGGTAAATAAAACAGGAGGTCAAGCTCGATCATTGCTGGTAGGCTTTCCTGTATTTGAGCTGATTCATGGAGCACCCTCTTCATGGTAAATCAGACCATCACTTTTCATATAGCACCCTCCATGAGCAGAAACCAAGTTATTACGTTCCCACAGCCTGTGCTTCCAAGTGTACAATCGCATGTCTGACGAGTGTCCTTTCTAAAATGGAAATTGAGTGCCATTCTCAGCTAAAAGAAACATAAGCATACCAATTGCTGAACTGGAAAATCATTCAAATGACAGACTCTGCATAATGTCACTAGCCTTTGACCTATAGAAACAGCAATCCATTTTAGACGCATGCACCAATAACAGCTAATGAACATTGTTGGAAAAAAGAGCATATTCCAGCTCAAAAATGAAGGCAAAAGCACAAGAACAATGCTGTTGCAGACCTGATAAGGTACAAGGCCCACATCTATATGCACTCGCACACTAAGGTGACCAATGTTCTCTTTAAGTCAATATGCAGCATATGACATTGTCAAGGAGAATTGTCTCATAAAGGATGTTCCAAAAACATGGTGCAAGGAAAACACACACAAGTACCTTGACAAACCAACATTCTCCACTCAATGTTGACCAAACCGACAAGAAACAATTTATCTCAAAGAGGCATTGTCTAATATCGCATGATCTGTGAATGTAATCAAGGAGGTCCTAGCCCCTAGTAGACGAGTACCACTCCCATAATAGCAAGATAATATATTGATTTGATGGAAGTTTCATTTCAATGCTTGCGAAAAAATGCTAACCTTCCACAGTCAATTGTAGATGACTCCACTCATGAGGACACCATTTGTGTGGGCCCCTGCATGTATGCATGTGACAAGATTTGGTCACTCCAGCTTTATTAAGTGACCTGGTTCAATTGTCATAGCTGCTTAACAGTCAAATTGAGCCTGCAACTACGTGTGTGGATTTCTGTCAACCAGAAGAGGTTTGGAGGGGGGGGGGGGTAGGTATTCATTGTAGTCTTATCCCAAAGATGATGGCCTTGCAGTTAACACTTGGACATCCCACTAGGTGCATCACCAGTTGGGTACCTTTTTTCACAGTGTGTTTGTAAAAGTCTAGGCTCTTGCTCACTCAAAATCTTGGTTGTGGTCGTTATCCTTGGTAGGATCACCGAGGAGGTTAGTCCCAGTGCAATTAAGTTCCCTATTCATTCGGCTTGCAAGCTATCCCATCTATGCATAAGAAACATGCTGGTGTGGCTTGTACCTACTCTCTCAGCCAATATTTGGGAGGGCAACCCCCTTCGTGGGCAGTGAGGATGTGTGACTTATCTTTTTTTTTAAACAGTGTAAAATAGGCTCTAGATGTTGTAGATTTTGCCAATAGCCACACTAAGGAGATTTGTGATAGTTCATTGGATTCGGTATATGCAATCACCTAAGAGGCACTTCTTGAGGATGATGTTCATCATAATTGTGCGGAGATTGTTTCATTCGTAGTACATGCATAATGTGATGCTGTTTGTTCACAACACATGCATCATGTGATGTTTCTCCTGACTGTGATCATCTTTGCTTAGGCTGCTTATTTTGGACAATTCGGAGGTTGTATTGCGTGGTTTAGGTTCTGGAGTGATTACAAGATTTACCAGCTCATGCTATCTTTGGATGACTTGGACAATGTATTACTTGGTTCAGAGTCTGCAGCAATCACAAGATTTACATCATCATAAGGGGCTAGATCATCCTCTTACTTTCTTGGAGGATTTTCATAGTTTCAGCATTGATAGGAAGCTGCTTCTTTTTTCCCTCACTTACTTTCATACTTATCCCCCTACCTTCACTTGGTTGGGAAAATGTCACCAAGAGGGGTAATTGAGATAGTATTTAAGCCCCACTTTAGGAAGCCCATACTTTTCCAACAAGAACCCCACTATTTTACACACTTATGCACATTGACACAAAGATAGTGGCATCCTGATTCTGTACCAAATGGATGTCGTCCAATAATGTCTTATCAAGCATTGTAAGATAGAAAATTAGGTGTCTAAGTTGAAAGCATGATAGATGTATACCTTGATGGGTTGTGCCTGCATCATCCTTCCCTTCTTTTGTCATTGAAGCCCTATATTCCATACTGATTAGTTCCTTAAAACAGCCGCAAAACATGCAAATTACCAAAAGTACCATCAAAACGAGTGGCTCTAGGGGGTTTCTGTGTCCCACATGCAAAACCCTAATTTGGGAGCATCCTTCCACATCTATAAAGAGACGAGCTGCCCACCATTCAGCCCCATCCTTGTGTGCAGGTTTCTCGCATCTACATGCAGATTTCAGCCATCGGAAGAAGGCCGTTGGCTATCCAGCCCGTCCAAACTGCTGCCACATTATCATCAACCTCTCCCGACTTGTCCATTGCTGCTGCCCATCACTCCTAGCTGCTAGCAACCTCATTCAGCCCCTCTAGACTGCTACATTTGCTAACTAGGGTGGCTGCCCTACTATCTAGGCATCAGCTCGGCATCAAACAAACTGTGTTTTGCAACAGAAACCCTCCATCTGTCATCCAACACTCCATTTTCTGCTGCCACATTAGTGCATTTGTGCCTACATCATCATTCCCTTCACCTGTCATTGTAGTCTTGTGGTTTTTGTAGCCATTTGGATCCATGTGTTGTTTCTACTTGTGTTTGAGTCTACTTGGTTAGCTGAAAGGCCCTTTGTAATGTGTGTGAACATCCACATCAGTCCGGCTGCCTCTGAGTCCACTTGGTTGGCCAAAAGGCCCTTTACAGACTTCAATTCATTTATCCAAGCTTCTTTAAAAAATGGGGAGAGATAGAGAGAGATAGAGGGACCGGGGAAGAGGAGCAAAGGAGAGTAGAGCAAATCGAATCAGATGATTTGGAGCAGACCTTCTTGATCAAAAGGGTGAACATAACCTGTGTAATATGCTGCTACAGCAGTCATGTCTGAATTGAACACCGCTTTTATCGATCAGGCGATGGAGGCTTTGGGACCCCATTCGGATGCTAAAGAGGGGAAAGAAATGGTTCCGTGTACCAAGATGGCAATCCACTGTTTCGAAGTTCAACCCAGTCCTCATATGCAACCGCCAGTCAAACACAGGAAACATGCCTCTAATCCTTTGATGGAAGATCTTGAGGAACCTCTGCCAGATGATCACGAGCCACGCTTCTATGCACACGTCACATCTACTACTGAGGAATCGCAAGATTAAGACTGGGAACACTTGCTAGAGTTTGCTAATACATTACTGGGAGATTATGTCCAACACAACCGTGAGACCTTCCATGTCCAATATCAGGATGATGTTTTCGAAGTTGTTGTGGATACAAAGAAAGCTTTTTGTGGGATCATGGGGCTTTTATGAAGTAATGTTGAAGTCAACCACGCTTCATGATAATCTCTTAGCCAAAGTGCCTTTGTTTTTTAATCACTGCATTGTTTAGGCTGTGCCTTGGCTACCATTGGCTGAAATCCAACGCCTACTTCAACACAAGTGCTTGGTATAGGTAGAAGTGGAAGCTTGTCCTGCTATGTACTGGCCTTTGCTAAAGGAAGCTATGGCAGCTGTTAGGTTAGGGTTCAGCAACACGCGCATACTCACACACACATACTAAACTAGTGAACACCCTTTGAGAAGAGTGTTGGAAGGTCACATCCACTATGTGAGAATGAATGAAAGCACAATCCCTAAGGTACTAAATACCATACCCATTGACGGGTGTTCACATGGGAAAAAAACCCTTCTCCAGCTAAAAGGTAAAAAGGGAGCATTCACACCAAAATTTAGGAGCAACATGACAAGTGTAACAAACCCCCCTTGAGTGAATGATGTGAACGTATATAGAGACTAGGCAAATCAATCCCCAAATGGTATCAAGACGAGAACCTTTGCTAAAGGCTTCAAACTTCTCTCTAAAGAGCTTTTGTAAACATGTCTACCAAGTTATCCTATGTATGGACATAAACCAAGTCAATCTCCCCTGCATGGAGCCTCTCTCTGACATAACGATAATGCACCTCAATGTGCTTAGTGCAAGTATGAAAATTTGGATTCCTTACAACTGCCATGGCACTTTGACTATCAGTGTAGATAGGAGTGGGTAACTACTGTCCCCCACACTAAGATCGATCAAAGGCGTCTAAGCCATACACATTCAAATGTAGCTTTAAATGCCAATATTCAGCTTCACAGCTGGATGTGGCCACTATAGACTGCTTCTTGCTCAGCCAAGAAATGCATGAATAACCAAGCATGAAACAATTGCCACTACTGGATACCCTCGCGTCAAAACAACCAACCCAATCACTCTCTATAAATACATGCAACCAAAGAGTAGTGTCTTTAGGATAGAAAGGCCCAATGTTTGAGTACCTTTGAGATAACAAAGGACACATTTAACTGCTTGCCAATGTATGGTACCAAGGTTGTGCATAAAACGTGCTAACTGAGAGACCCCAAAACATAATATCTGGCCGTGTATTACACAAATACAATAAACAACCAACAGCCTATTGATAAAAAGAAGCGTCAAAAGATTCTCTTGCATCCTCAAGTGTAAATCTGCCGCCTCTTTCAACGAGAATTGAGATAGACTTGCAGTCTTGCATCTAAAAACGCTCAAGAAGCTGCCCAATGTACTTAGATTGCTACAAAATAATGCCTTCCTCAACTTGAGTAAACTATATGCCAAGATAGCAGTACACGTGGCTAAGATCTATCACATCAAAAGCATGCTGCAATTCAGCTTTTAAATCTGAAATATATGTCTCGTGAGACCCAATCAACAGCATATCGTCCACATAAAGAATGAGAATCAAGAGGCTATTCCCATCTTTGCGGACAAAGTGTGCTCTCAGTGTGTGAATTACTAAAGCCAAGAGCAATCAAGTATACATGCATCTTCTCATACCATGCCCTAGGTGCCTACTCTAAACCATAGAGGGCCTTAACGCAAACAGCACACTTTGCTTTCTGACCCTTTCTAAACAAAGCCAATAGGTTGAGTGACATAAACCTCCTCGTGAAGATCACCATTCAAAAAAGTAGTCTTCACATCCAACCCATGCACATGCCAATCATAATGAGCAGCCAAAGCAATGACATTGCAAATGGTAGTCATACGTGAAGTGGGTGCAAACGTCAGGCAGTCTCCAAGGCAGTCTTTCCCAACTTGCTTGCTTGCTTTGCTTGTCTTGCTTGCTTAACATATTTGCCATGCACACACCTTAGCCATTTTCTTCGTCACCGACACCCAGTAATGGTAGGGATAGTATGCTTGTTTTGTGAAGGTCTTGGGTCTAACCATCCCTTATCACTCTCCCGTTTGTGGCACGGATACTCAATAGGACGAAACTTGATTTGAAACCCTCACTTAATGCTTAATCTATCAAATCTAAAAAATTCCATAGTTGATTCCATCCGCCTTTGTAGGGCTTGGTAGGCCACTAGGTAGCTGACGTGCACCCTTTGTCCAATGCCTTGTCCTCTCTGGGGTGATCATTTGGGCTCCCTTGGTAAGATAACCATTGCCTCTGTAGTCTTAGTAGACCACTGGGCAACCGACGCACACCCTTTGTCCGATGCTCTAGCTGCTTTGGGGTGGGACGCCTTGGGGTAAAAGATAAACCAAGAAAGGGCTTGGCTGGCCTCTATTCTCGTAGCACCATTGTTGGGCCTGAGAGGGGGTGTTGAGCTAAAAATGCATTAGCTTTACTTAAACAGCCCCAAAACATGCTTAATTAATGAAAAAACCTTGTTTATTTAAAAGAAACACGATCCTAGAGAGTTTCTGTGTCCCATAAGCACAAACCCACTTAGGAGGGCCTAAACTTTCTATAAATACACATGCTGCCCTCCATTCAGCCCTTAATCTCGTTTTTGCGAATTTCAGGTGTTTCAGCTTGCTGCCCACACCCCCTTCGCGGAGGACATCTCAGCCAAAGCTGTCCATTGCTGTCTCCATTAGTTGGCACCTAATTTCCAGCCCTCTTCACACAGTTTGGAGCTAATTCCAGCCAGGCGACTGTTGTTCTTGTGCAGACCTACTGCCTACGCCATCACAGTCCTGCAGTCTGCATTTTTAGTCCCTCTCTCTCTTGCAGGCTGTCCTACCTGCGTTTTTAGTCTCTCTCTCTCTCTCTCTCTCTCTTGCAGTCTGTGTTTTTAGTCTTTCTCTCTCCTGCAGGCTGTCCTACCTGCGTTTTTAGTTTTTCTCTCATCTGTTGCCTGCGTTTTTAGTCTTTCTCTCTCCTCACTGCTGTCTGCATCAGATCCAACTTCTCACTGCTGCATTTGCTAGTGTTCAACATCCGGAGGCTGCCTTGCTGCGATTCGAGATCCATTCAGAATACGACACACTCTCCAACTCATTACCCCTGCCTTGATCCTTGAGATACAGGAGTTCGAGGTACAATAATCATTCACTGCATAGTGTATTTGCTGCATGAGCATCATATATTCAGTAGTCATATCACTTCATTCATTCACTCAGTTCATTGTCTCTGAGTTACCCTAACCCTAATTGTGTTCTTTTATCAGTCTGTGCTTTGTCGTACGGTTTCTGTTTATGATTCTGTGTTAGGGTATTTCTTTATATGGTGGGGCAATTTTGGATGTACAGATCCATATGGTGGCCCTTCATTGGTCGCTCTTTAGAGCAACGTGTATTAATCGTCATCTTTGGGTCTTTGTAGTTTGTTTTTTTCTAGAAGACTAAGGTATTGTACATGGTAACACCAACATACAAGCATCATGATGGCACATTCTTAATTCTGATGCCCACTTTCTCACATCCTTCTCCATTTTGGTGAATCATTTGGTTTCTTCTTCGAGGCTCATTCTTCAAAAAGCCCGCGAGCATCTTTGGCGGCAAAGCCCTTTCAATTGGAATTATTGGCAATATCATAACTACTCTGTTGGGATGGGAAACAGGAGGACATGCCCAATTTCAATCATATGGCACATCTAGGTTTATCCTCTATTGCGGATGCCACTTTGATGACCCGTGGGAGACTGATGTTTTTCCATATAGCCCCGAGACTTTTTCAGATTCCTTGTGGATATCATGACTTATGGGGCTGGATAAAAAGCTAGATGCAGCTTATGCAACCTTTTCCTACACTTGACTTGGATTGCCCTTGGCACCCAATCTTGCTAGCTGTCTTTGTCTTCCAAAGGCTTCAACTAACCATGTGTATCATCTCTTGATTAAGGACAAGCAAGCCAATGCGATTTGAAGCATGCATAAATTGAAGGCTTGGTGGAAAATGATGATGATGGAAGGATGGTTAAACAAGACCCCATTCAAATGCAAGGCCATTCTTTAGAGAGTGATCATTGGTAGGCTTCCCCTTGCTTCAACCCTTTCTAAGGGCCAAATCTCAAATGGCAACTACTTGTTTCATACAACCAATGTGGAATCTTTGCATCATAGATTTATTTTCTTGCCCTTTGGCTAGGAAAATTTGGGCTCTTCTGATAGATATTTCGCAAGCGGTTGTTGGCCTATCACTCCACCCTTTAAATTGAGTTTTTGCAAGGGCCAAATATCCCATCCCGGTACAACCAAATATAAAGGTCTTGTTCCATTTTTTTAGATTTTGGAGTTGTTGGCATAATTGGATCGCCTGGAATGCTTTTGTCTTTGACTATGCCGCCAGCGTCCACGGACACATAACCAAACTCAAGGGTCTTCTACACTAGTACTTAGATCTTGTGCAGCATACCGATCTTCTTCCTAGGGAGGATTTAGCTCCTGGGCATATAGTAATCTATATTGCTTCTTTGCTGTGACTTTTGTACTCTTTTAGTTATTTGATCTTTTGTAAAGCAAGTTTATGCACGATGGCCTTCAACCATCCTACGTCTTGTAATCCTGTAATCTTGTACTTTTTTTTGTAATTGATACAATTACCTATAATGGAAAAAAAAAAGACAAGGGGGCTAGACGAATTCAAACTTCTTTACTAAGGGAAGGGTAATGTGAGCATCCACATCAGTCCGATTGCGCTTGCATCATCATTTCCTTCACCTATGATTCTATCATTGTAGTCCTGTGGTTTTTGTAGCGTTTTGGCACCATGTGTTGTTTCTATCTATGTTTGAGTCCACTTGGTTGGCCAAAAGACCTTTTGTAATGTGTATCTATGAGCATCCACATCACTCCAGTTGTACCTAGATCATCATTCCCTTCACTTGTCACTGTATCCCTGTGGTTTTTGTAGCCTTTTGGCTCCATGTGTTGACTCTACCTATGTTTGAGTCCACTTGGTTGGCGAAAAGGCCCTTTGTAAGTGTTTCAATTCACTTATTCAAGCTTCTTTAAGAAATGGAGAGAGATAGAGAGAGACAAGGGGGGCTGGATTAATTCAAACTTCTTTACGCAAATATTTCAATCCATCAATTCAAAATTCTTCACAAAAAAAGAGAGATTAAACATTTTTCAATTTTTCAACTCGAACTTCTCACAATTGTGATGGTCCACACAACCACCTTCCCAACATTTTTTGTTGGTCCTCATGATCAAGATTTGGGCTTCGTCGATCTTTGCATTCCTCATCAAAAGTGTCTTGTCAATTATATCAATTTGCCATTTTTCCTCCTTTAAGTATTTACAAAAACACCAACAACAAAAATAGGCTGCATTTCCAGCTGCTCCAAATGCTGAAGGCGACAACTACAAGGGTGCATTTGGCCTATAGATGCTCCATCTACATGAGAACGATCGACTTTGAATGGGAAACAGTTGCATTTTATGGTTTCTGAGCAAATGGAATCAATTGCTTTGCTATTGATAGTAGTCACTAAAACCAGCCGAGAATCTACATGAGAACAATCGACTTTGAATGGGAAACAGTTGCATTTTATGGTCTCCGAGCAGATGGAATCAATTGCTTTGCTATTGATAGCAGTCGTTAAAACTAGCCTTCCCTCTCAGCAAGGGTGGTGATGACCTAATTTACCTCAAATTACAACAAGCATTAAATACACAAATCTAGAAATACACACTTTACCAATTAAACTTGGGCAGCAAACACCCAATTGGCCCCAACAACTAGCGCCCCTTGCAGTATTTCTACATCTTGTATTGCTTTAAGGTTGAAGTACACTTAGATATAGGCTGATCTCTTTCAATCTTCAATACAAATGACTGTCATAAATGACCAGCACTGTTTGGGCACAATTTGCCCCTTGATTATACAACAATCTAGGTTCGGATAGGGTCTTCTAATCTCTCACATGTGGGCCACAGTAATAATTGGGAATGGGCACCTCTCGGATCAGCTGCAAACTAATGCCTTCAGGTGCTACCCTTAGTACTTGAGTCTTCAGCAATTGGGCACAAATCTCAAGATGGTTGTGAAAACCCAATTTTTGCTGTAAACTAGCATTCCACTAACAATTTCAGCAATTGCCCTTCAACCCAAGCTGGAAATGGCAAAGAACTGTTGAAGGATTGATGGAAGATGAGAAAGAAATTTCTTGATTCTATCGCCAGAATGTGTCCAAATCAGCTGCTATCCTGATCAGGGACAGCGAAAATGTTGTTGCCTGCTATCCTGGAGGGCTCCAGAAGGCTGTCACCATCCCCAAAATGATATCACCTGATGCTGATCACCCTCTGTGGCAGTCGCCTGCTGAGGATGACCCTCTGGCTGGCTGGAAATGGCCTCCTGCTGGTTCCTCCTGTGGCAGCACTTTCCCAATCTCTTCCTTCTCTCTGTCTCAACCTCAATAATGCACTAACTCACTCAAATGACCCTCAGCCAGCCCCAAACAGCTCACTCTCAGTTTCCATGGCTAATTTTGACAAGTAATAGCCTTCTAATTGTAATTTTCAGCTTTGAATTCTGAAAATTAATTAATAAACCATTTGACTCTTGCCCAATAACTAGCTAGTGCCCATTCACAATTAATGTGATAAACCCCATGGGACATTTAATGGTCCCAACATTATTAATTGGCCTTGGACTAACATTAATTTATTCATTCATGCCTATCCGCACAATGTCACCATCAGACATTTAATGGCCCAATTAACGTCAAAGACCCAAACTGACAAGAGTACCCACAAATACTTGTCCCGCTTAACTTTATACAACTTTGCCAATGTCATCCTTTGTTCACTTGGGTTACTTAGGCCATCACCATGACTTAATTGACTTGCACTTCACATGTGCACAACTTAATAATGCCAAAGCTAAGCATTAAAAATCCACATCCTCATGACAAACCTTCCCCTTGAAATCCTTGCAATTGCCCTTGATTGTAGTGTAAGGTGACAAAACGAAATAAATACAGAATGGAAAAAGCATAGGTATCATAGTCAAAGAACATCGGCCGCCACTATTCATACTATGCAATTGTCAAACTCATGCTGAGATTTCTAGCCAATATAACTAAGTCATAACTGACCAAAAATGAATCATAACCGCTGTTAAAAACCACATGGGATGCATCCATCAATCCTAAACCAAAAGTGTTTTGACCGAACAATCATTAAAAAGCATAAACTCAGTATAAACCATGGCTAAACTATCAATGGCACCCAATAACACTCTGTTGTCTGTAAAAACCAACTAAATACCATTGATTATTGATGATCATTCACTCAAAACCAATAGCTGATTATCAATCTTTGATGATCATAAATTGACGCAAATATATATTTTTAGAGCCATATTAAAAACTATACCCATCCGCATATTAACTGCAATGACTAGTACATTGAATAGTGGTCTCATGGCAAACATACTGTCAACAAACAATAAATTGGATGCATGCTGAATACATCCGCGAGCCAATACATACATGAGTTGTCTATCATTAGAGGAGTGGAAATGCTACCTCCCCCTTAGCATCATCCAATACTTTGGACCACTACTATGCTAAACCTGATTGAGTCCAATCCAAAGTCAGCTCCAACTAAAAGGCACTAAGGTAAAGCTGCAATGACCAAGAGTGGTATACCAAATCTCTTCCATCTATTCAGTATCCATTGGCAAGTAATTCTAAAACTTCACCAAGTATCTCCTAGAAACTTTACCTCTTTGATCTCTCTCTCTTTATGTGTCAAAATCTACTCATACCAAGATCTCATCCAACTCCTCAACCTTTAGCTTCTTCATGAAGGAATCTGCATTGCACCAAGCATCCGCAACAATCTTTTTCACTTAACCAAGTGACCCAACGTCTTTCATGAGAAGGTCAATACAATGGGTGGCACATGGGATCCAAACAATGAATGGGAACTCCACTTCAAGCAAGCATCCCATCCTCCCACAATTGGAGACATTATCAATGACCACTTGTATCACGTTGGCCACAGGAATCTACATGGTACAAGATAAACAGATGTAGATGAGAATCGACTTTAAGGATATAGATGAAGTGAAAGAGATATTGGGATAGATGAATCATGATTCGTGAATCATGAATGATGAGATAAGAGATGGAAATTAGATTTAGGAGAGATAGAAAAACGAGTCGTGGCTCATGACTCATGACAACTTTTAAGTAATCTAAATTGAAAGATTCTAAAAAATAGCGATTGAAATGTAAAATGAATAATGAACTATAAACTGAAATTTACATTTTGACTTTTAAGATTGCCTCAATAATAGCTTGTTGGATATGTGTATATGAAAGTCCCCCCTTGTTCTTCGTCCTCTTTACCCCACATCCATGGCTTGGAGAAAAAGATGGCAAGAGGTGGAAAAACAAGGATGTTGATGATACCTCGTTTCTTTGTATCACTCCATCCATCAGAAAGTATGGTGCAACCATACTTTACCCATCTGACACGCATGGGCTCGAGAGATTTGTTGATTCTCTCCCTCTCCTCATCGAGCTTCTTGGTTGGCATGTCGTTGTAAGTAATGCCATACCACCCCTCGCATTGACCAACCATGGCAATAGCTTTAACCATTCTTTTTCACCTACCTACTCAAAGCAAATGGAATGGGAGATTGCACTCAATGATATTGAGTGCAATCTCTATCTCCGCATCCCTTTGCCTCTCTTTGGGGAAAGATAAAGGACCCGAAATATCACTTGTACCTTCTTGTAGAGAAGCTTGTCTATATGCCCTTTTTCTTCCGACAATGGCGACACAACCCAAGGCTGTTGAGGCACATGGACTAGAATTAGGAGTTTCAATATCCACTTCCATGTCACGAGACCACCTCGTCTTGAGCCTTTCCCATGCTTAATGACACATGACCACTTTGATTGAAGAGGGGAGAGTACTTCATCATCATTTCATCGAGACCACGGATTAAGAGATTTGAGAACATGGACCATATTGACCACCCACTTTGGTCAAATGGATGATGAGTCTCGTCACACTACTTGTCATCGTCCTTCCACAAAACTTGCAAGTCCAACGGTAACAATTTGACTTGCCAATGGTCTTCTCAAGATTTCTGGTGTAGAGACAAAAAGCTTCATAAAGAGGCCTAGGCATTATGGAAAAGAATGAGGAGAAAGGAGGAGAGGGAGAGGAAGAGGAATTTGAAAAAGGAAGAGGGAGACGAAGAGGATGTAATACGTATGAATGAAACTTGAAAGTGAGAGAGGAAGAGAGAGGGAGAGGGAGAGGGGGTTAAGAGGAAGAGGATGTGAGGGAAAGGGATAGGGAGAGGAAGAGGAAGAAAAAGAAGGATAGGGAGAGAGATAGGGATAGTGATAAAAGGAACTTGGCAGAGGTGAGGGAAAGGGAGAGGGAGAGAAGGAGTAGGGTGATTGAACAAGATGGAGACTTGAAGAAGATTAAAGATGTAGGGTGATTTGTATGGTGAGATAGGGGGGAGCGGGCTGCTCTTTTATAGAGGCTGAGGTGAGGGAAGAGTATAATTGATGAAAGAAGGAGGAGTGTGAAAGAAGTTCAAACTGCCCAAAAAAAAAAGAGGCAAGATTTTTTTTAAAGCGCCAATGGACAGAATTCAAAACGGTTAAAAATTCAATAAACACTTTTTTTAAAATCGTATGGTACCATACAGAACGTACCATTCACGCACAAGATGAATACATCCCAACTGAAATGTACAATCATAGCAATCACACATCTAATGGTGGTCATCTTGGATGTAGGAGCAAATGTCTCCTCATAGTCAATGCCCTTTTACTGAGCATCTCTCTTCACAGCCATCCTTGCCTCATTTGTCAATAGACCCATAAGATCTCCTTTTCAACTTGTAAACCCAACGCATGTCAATGGCCTTTTTACCAGAAGACAAGTCAACAAGATTCCAAGTGTTATTCTGCTCAATAGAGTGCATCTCATCACTCATGGCTTGCACCCAATGCACATTCTATCATGCATCCTCAAAACATGTAGGCTCATCTTCATCCAAAACAGTACTAACAAAAGCATATGCTTCCTCATCATCAATAAGATGGCCTGTGTCAAAATGTGCTTCTCCTGCATTTCTAGCACCAAAACGTGTATGTTGAGGCAAAGGAGCATCCGTATGACTCTCTTCAAGAGTCTATAACAACCATCTAGGGATTGTTTTGCATGTATGTATAGCAGCCCTTTCTTGCATAACTACATCATCCACTGCCCTAGAAGAAACTACATCAGTTGGAGGTTGATTTCGGGCAAGTGGGGCAGGTTCAGCGTGCCATAATGCATCTACTTCTGTATTTACAACAAGCACGAATCCCAATGCAAGTGGCAAAAGACCCTCAAAGGCATCATCATTCTCATAGGTGGTTGGCATTTCAAATGGATCATGGGAATAGGCTGCCTTTTCAGCAAAAATGACATCTTTGCTAACAAAAACCTTTCAAGTACAAGGATCATACAAACGATAGCCTTTGATCGCTAAGCTGTTTCCAACAAAAATATATTTAAGTGCTTTATCATCTAGCTTCCCATGAAGCTCTTTAGGCACATGAGCATATGCTATACATCCAAAAACCCAAAGTAATCAAATGTTATCGGCAAGATTAAAGCATCTTAAAGTTTCACGTCCCCGTGACACCAAACTTTGGGTGTCTGCATACTTGATTGGCACATTGTAGGCCCTAAAGCCAAAACTTACGCGATGGGTCTTTACTTTTTAGCATACATCTGTCAAAAGATGGCATACCAACAAGACAGTAGGGTTTGCGGGGAGAAACACGGAGTGAACTCGGCAAACATGGAGAAGAGAAGAGAAGAGAGAAGAAACTTTGATGAATGAAATGATGAAGATCTGAATCCTGGAGTGAATGTGATACAAGGAAACAAGGGTGCCGTAGCACAAGGAAGATGATGAAGACAGCCATGAACCACGAATCGCAATGTCCTCCTGAAGGGGTATGAGGGTAGTGGAGAGGCTAGAGAGAAGAGGTGACGGACTGAATGAATCAACCGTGAGGAATGAATGAGAGAGTGGTCTATAAATAGGCACAGTCAATCTAGGATGGCGCTCCTTTTTGGGGCTGCAAACCCTAAACGCAAAATGAAAAAAAGCAAACTGCGGGTGAAGGATGAAGGGTTTCTCAACACCCCCTCTCAGGCCCAAAAAGGGAAACAAGAGAAGAGTGAGGTGGAGATGCAATGCTTATGCAGCAGGTGCCACTTGGACAGTGTCCCTCGTGGGAAAATTGTTCACTTGCCCACGTCCCCTAGTACAAAGATGATGAAAACATGCAATGCATAGGAGGAATGTCGGACTTTGTGTGGTGCCGAGAACTATAAGGATATGCACATACTCGATCTCGGGAGGTGGCTCCATGCTGACCAAGTGACCAAGGCAAGAAGAGAAGAGAAGGAAGAAGATGTAGGGGATCCCGAAGATCCAAGATTTCCACCTGAAAGGTAACCTGCAGTAAAGAACAGTCGACAGAGTGAACTGGAGAACCCAAAACTCAACCTCGGGAGAGAAGACACTAGCTCCGTGCATCCATGTTGGAAGGAATATGAAGGCCTCGTCACCAAGTCGCAGCTGAACCTTCGAGGTCTCGATCTAGGTGGTACCTGAAGATCCTGGATATCAGTAGAAAAGATGACTGGTCGAAGACAACCACCCCAAGAAAGTAGAGGATGGGTAAAGAACTTCATGGAAATTAGGGTTTCAAAACCCTAATTTTCAAAATTGTGCAAATCAGCCCTTTTGTATATGGTTCAAGCACTTCGTGCACGTGGTTTGTTTCAATAAATTCGTGCAAATGGGGAGGGGCCGGTTTCTCTTTCAACTCTCTCTCTCTCTTTTTTTTTTTCCGTAAAAGGTAATTGTATTAATTACGAAAAAATACAAGATTACTTGATTACAAGATAGTTGATGACACTAAGCCATCAAGTGAAGAAGTTCTCTCGCTCTCTCTCTCTCTCTTTCTGATTACAAGAGGCACGAGGGCCCTAGGCCAACGTGTGGGAAATCCCCGTAGTAATGCACTAAAAAAGTTACACCAATCATGGCAACGACCCAGAGGCAATTGCCATATGCCAAGGAAGCAAATCCTCCCGAGGGAGCAAGTCGGAGTGTCGGATGAGATCTAGCTGCCAATGCAAGAGGCCTTTAAGCCTGGCAATATGGCGCGGTACATTAGAGGCCGAATCAAAGAGAAAAGCATTGCGCGTGGTCCAAATGTGCCAGCATCCCCAGTATCTGAAAAAGTGAAATAAGATCTTCATATGCAACTGTGGCGGTGTGGGATACTTCGGGCGTACAAAAACCCCGTCGAAAGGAGTTAGTGAGGACCCCACCACAGTGCGCCAAATGTGCGACAAGAGTGACCAGATATTCTTGGCGAGCGGGCAAGAAAGAAAACGATGTCGGGCCGATTCCGCCGTTTTGGTACAGAAGAAACAATTGCCATTCGAGATGCGACGCTTGGCAAGGGCTGAGGCAAGAGGAAGACCACCAATCATTACCCGCCAAAGAAGGACCTTGCATTTGAAAGGTGCCTTATTCAGCCAGCCCTCCATCAGCGTTGTCTGCCACCATGTCAGCGATTTCCGCAGTCCCCAAACAGTATTAGCTTTGTCACCCAGCCATTGGTGATCTTGAATGAGAAGATGATACACCTGATTAGTAGAGGCCTTTTCCAGACTCAACCGGCCTGCAAGGTCCCAGTCCTGCCAAGGGCGATCCACAGCCAGGGCAAGAAAGGGTTGCCTACCCTGAAGCTCCGACGAAAGCTTTCCCCATAAATCACGGTATCCGCGCGGGATCTTGAAAAGTCGCCTAGCAGTCCAAAACGATACGAGGACATTGCGAGTGGCAAGGGTAGCATCCGCAATCGACGTCACACCTAAACGGGCCATGCGGTTAAATCTCAGTCTGAGCTGATGTTTATCTTCCCATGAAAGTAGTCTCGATACTGCCAACAATTCCAGCTGAAAGGAGTTAGTCTGCAAGCGGTCCCCTACCGGGTGCCAACGGGCCTTTTGGAGCACCACTTTCCAAGAGCTGACCAAGTGCAGTAACAAAGCGGAAGAGGGACTGGAAAAAACAGACAGCAGTCGCCTGGCTGGAATCAGTTCCAAATTGCGTGAAGACGGTTGAAAATCAGGCACCAGCATGGAGACAACAATGGACAGCTTCAGCTGAGATGTCCGCCGCGAATGGGATATGGGCAGCAAGCTGAAACACCTAAAATCTGCAAAAACGAGATTTTGATGCAATGGAAGAAGAAGAGAAGTGGATGCCGAACCCACCACCAGTCTTTGCCTTCACTAAAGTGGTCTTTGCCTTCACTGAAGTGGAGAATCTTCGCTGCTAGGTGAGCAGATCCAACTCTGATACCATGTCAAAAGATGGCGTATCAGTGAGACAGTAGGGTTTGCGGAGAGGAACACGGAGTGAACTCGGCAAACATGGAGAAGAAAAGAGAAGAGAGAAGAAACTCTGACGAATGGAATGATGAAGATTTGAATCATGGAGTGAATGTGATACAAGGAAACAAGGGTGTCGTAGCACAAGGAAGATGATGAAGACAGCCACTAACCACGAACCGCAATGTCCTCCTAAAGGGATATGAGGGTAGTGGAGAGGCTAGAGAGAAGAGGTGACGGACTGAATGAATCAGCCGCGAGGAATGAATGAGAGAGTGGCCTATAAATAGGCAGAGTCAGTCTAGGATGGCGCCCCTTTTTGGGACTGCAAACCCTAAACGCAAAACGCAAAAACGCAAATTGCGGGTGAAGGGTGAACGCAAATTGCGGGTGAAGGGTGAAGGGTAAAGGGTTTCTCAACATCTAGTCATCTCCATTAGTGTGTGATTCTTTCTTTCACCCACTCCATTCTCTTGAGGTGTCATTCTCACAATGGCCTGATGTGCAATGCCATGCTCAAGCAAGAATGTCTCAAATGCACGAGACATACTCCCCCCCTCGACCTATGCACAAGGCCTACACCTTAGAACCTATTTCTACTTCCAATTTTGTAGCCAAGTGTTTGAAGTGCATAAATACATCCAATTTAGCCTTCAAACCATACACCCAAGTGTACCAACAATATCCAAAGTAGGCAAAGCATCAACCATCTGACACCTCTAAAGAATCGTGAGACTACCAAAATTCATGTGAACATAGCAAGCATGCCAAAACTCTGCATTTTGTATAGTGGAAGTTAGTATGCTAACTGCAAGAGCATGAAGAAATTTCTTCTCATGAGTATATCAAGCAAAAAAAGGCCTTTGTGCAAAGTCCTTGATAAGTAAAGAGCATAATCAAGCTTTCTATCTCTAACAATGCATTTGTCATCTTCAAAGATGACCTGAAAACCTTGTTTATTGAAGGCTGAAACTAAAAGAAGGTTTTTAGTGATCCCAGGCGCAAACAAAACATTCATAAGCTGAAAATCTGACCCATCTATAGCAATGATTAAAATTGTACCAATGCCAAATACATCATAGACAGAGTTGATCGCACAAGAAACTCTATTTCCCATAGGGGCTGATTGCATGGATGTAAACACACACTTTCATGAAGTGATGTGCCTAGGCACCCCACTATCAAAATACCATGTATGATGTGTTTCAGCAGCATTAAATGTTGAATCAGCCATCGACATGTCATAGCTGCAAGTCAAAAATGCGTAGTCATCCTCAACCAAGTTGGCTATAGCATTACCATCCAAAGACCAAGTAATTGATGTTTCTTGGACAACCAAGCCAAAGTCCTTTTCCTTTGCTAGCCTCTTGCAACATTCGTCTATGTAATGGCTTGGCTTTTTACAGTAGTGGCATTTTCCCTTCTTTTTCCCTTTGTCTGAATCTTGGGCAGCCTTGTCAGATGACTGTCCCATATCAGCCTTAGGCTGGCTGATTTTCTGAGACTGTGCAACGGATGAAGGAACATGAACACAGAGAGAAAGAAAGAGAGAGAGAGAGTGTGTAGGAAGTAGAAGGAAGAAATCTGCACTAACTGAAAATGAATGCTGAATACAAAGGGAGGACTAATCAGTCCCCACATGCAGCCCAAGGCATCAGTGAGGGCACCAAATCAGGCTGAAAATGATGATGGCAGCAGCAGCACCGGAGATGGAGGAGAATGCCAAAGTCAGAGGAGCAACCTACATAAGCTAATCTACCACAGCCAACAAACCTGCCATATATGGCAGAAAATATGCCAAACTGGCCAACCTGATACTGGCGCTATATGTGGCAGAAAATATGCCAAATTACCCAGCCTGATGCTGGCCAGCCAGCTGCCACCTGGACAACTGCATTTAATGCAGTTGCAGCATATAAAAATGCCGAAAAATGCAACTGACATGGCAAAAAAATCCCAGGGAACCCAACAAGGTGGCATGGGCTGGGAAATGCAGAAAATGCACAAGACACTCAACTGGAACCAGAAATGCACACTAAAATGCTAGAGCTCCCATGCCTCTGTCAGACTCTGACAAGAGCTCACAACCAAGAGATGACAGACTGGCAACCCTAAAATAGGCAAGCTAACACCCCATCTCAAGTCTTGGGAGTGTTTGAAGACCCAACAATCGCATGTGATAAAGCATAGAAGCCTTGGACAAAGGCTTTGTGAAGAGATCCATTGCATTGTCCACTGTGGGATAGTAGACCACCAATAACTCGGAATCCATGACTTGCTCTTGAAAATAATGGTACTAGACCTCAATGTGCATTGTGTAGGCATGAAACACAAAGGTTCTTAACCAGAGCAAGAGCACTCTGGTTGTCCATGCTTAGCTGAGTGAGTCTTGTCTGGGGAAATCCCATCTCCACCAACATCTAACGGAGCCACACTACCTCCATAGCGGTCAAACAAAGAGCACGGTACTCTACCTGTATAGAAGAAAGCCTCACAATAGGTTGCTTCTTATTGCTCCCAAGATATCCCCCAAACCAAGGGAGAAAGAAAACCCTATAGTGGACCATCTCGAATCCACATCACCTGCCCAATCAGAGTCACTCCATCTAGAAAGAGTGGCCCCCTCTCCATACATGATCCCATGGGATCGAGTCCCCTGTAGATAGCGCAAAACACGCAAAGCGGCTCTTCGGTGAGCCTGAGACAAGGCACTTGTAGTCGGTGGCATCTGTAAGGGGATCACTTGCTGCCAATAACTTGGACTTGGGATCCATGGGGCAAGAAATAGGCCGACACTTGGCCATACCAAACTCTGAAAGTAGCTCAAAGATGTACCTGTGCTAGGAAATAAAGATGCCTTGTGCCATCTGATAAATCTCTAGACCAAGAAAGAAGTGTAGGATCCCAAGTCTGTCATGTCGAACTCCTGTCGCAATATCTCTGGAGTCTGATCAACCTCCTGTGAGTCACTCCCTATGATTATGAGGTCATCAACATACAAGATGACCAACACACACCTACCACTCTCAAACTTGTAATAAAGGTTGGGATCATGATCCAAACAATGAAAGCCAATCTATGACAATCCTCTAGTCAAGAAGCTTGCTTCAGGCTATTGAGGGCCTTCTGCAATCATATATAGTCCTCCTTCCCCTGCACAAGAAAACCAAGACACTGTGAGGCATAAATCTCCTCCTCCAAGACGCCATTCAAAAAGGCCAACTTCACCTCCATCTGATAAATTGACCAAAGGTGATGAGCAACTAAAGCTAAGATAGCTCGAATGGTAGACATCTGAGCTCTCAGTGCAAAAGCCTCAAAAAGTAATTCAAACCTACCTATTAAGAGAATCCCTTGGCAATAAACCGTGCTTATCCTTGTCCAAGGTCCCATCTGCAAGATACTTGGTCTTATAGACCCACTTCACACCAATCAACTTCCACTTCTTCGGATGAGAAACCAACTCTAAAGTCTAATTCCACTCAATAGAATCGAGCTCAACTTGCATAGCACTGCGACAAATCTCCAAGCGTCTCATCAACTATAGTAGGCTCATGTTCTTGAAGAATCTGTGTTATAAGTGTTAGAGAGTCATTCCCTGGCTGTTAGAGAGTCATTCCCTGGCCACGTCAGCAGTACAGACAACAAAAGACGCGTCAGCAGCCACGTCTGTAGTCTACTCAAGTGCTACGTGGCAGCCTGCAGTCGGACAGTTTTTTTATTATATTTTATGCAGTCGGCTGCATTTACTGCAGCCGACCTCGTGCTGGGCACAATTTTTTTCTTGGCTATTTATAGTCAGTGAGTGGCACACTTTCAGTCATTCTGATCTTGAGATCTGACAGAGACACGCTGCAGAGATGGACAGCACCTGGGCTGACGGAGATCGAGGTCCTCAAGGCAGAGACACACGAAGATATTTTCTCTACACCCGTGTATATTTCTGCACTCCTATACAGCATACTACACTGCAGATTTTCTGCGTTACACTGTCTCCTTTTCTCTCTCTCTCTCTCCGCTCTGTGTTCATTCTCTCAGTCTTTGTCCTATGCTTCCGCATCGCTGCACTCTGACATGGTATCAGAGCAGTGAAATCGGACGGACTGATTGAAGAACCTACCTGAAGAGGAGATTTCAGTGTGACACAATGCTGCATTTTCAACATTCAAGGGTGAGTGGGAGGGCTGCGCATCGGAACAAGGCTAAAGCGAGTGTGGGCGTGCGAGAAAGGAGTCCAACTGGTGAATTTGCTGCAGGTTATTGCTGTTCGAAGGGGAGGAAGGCTGTGTTTTAGACCTTCTACTGCAGATTTTACCTTTTCATCGCCTCCGACGGCTAAAGAAGGTTCAGGAAGCGGAGGAAACAGCCCTAACAGGCTGTGTTTACAAAGTCAAAGGGGGCTGATTTTACGTTTGTGCAGGCATTGCAGGTGAACATGTCTACAAAGACTGATTTGGAGTTCCAAGAGATCATGAACAGGAAGGTGCCTGTCCTACCAGCTCTTCCATCAAATCAGAAGCTTGATGATGACAATTACCGCATCTGGCGGGTGATGATGTTGGCCATTCTGGAGTCTTATGATTTGGCGGAGCTTGTGATGCAGGAGATTAACAGGCCCTCGGTAAGAGATGAGTCCAAACTCTCTTCCAATGCTCATGCGGAGTTGACCAAGGCCAAGTCTCATTGGGACAAACTGAATGCCAAGATTCGTTATTTTCTTTTTGTCTTGCACTACAGCCGTGATAGCTCACATCGAGCACTTGACAGTGGCTCAAGAGATATGGCTGGAGCTCGATCAAATGTATAACCGGATGACCCTCATGAAGAGGGTTTCTTTGGAGGTGCAGATGCAGACCTTGTCCGTGAATAAGTCTTCTTCGCTTTGGGAACACATCAACAAGCTTCGGCAGCTTCAGATGTAGGTTCAAAATACGTGGAACCCTATTTCCTCTGAAGATATGGCGATCACTTTATTGTCCCAGTTGCAGCCACAATTCAGTACCTTTTATTCCGCTCTTATTGCATCAAGGCGGGAGTCGACTCTTCGATGGGAAGAGTTGGTTCGTATGGTCTTTTCAAGGACAAAATGCTTCCAAATCGGAGGCATTGTTTGGTCAAGCCTCTCAGAAGAAGAGGAAGGACCAAAAAAAGAAAAAGGAGAACATCAAATCCAAGAAGGACAAGAAGGAATCCACTTGCCATATTAGTGGTAAGACCGGTCATTGGAAGAAGGATTTCCCCAACAAAGACAAGAAGGACACCAAGAAGAAGGACACGAAGGATTCTGGAGCAGTGGTTGCACTCTCATCAGCTGCTTTTCTACACTTGGCAGTCATTGAGGACTCTACACCGAAGACTTCTGATGCTGCGATGACAGCTCCTCAGGCTCGAGAGTGGATCGTGGACAGTGGTGCCTCACGGCACATGACTCCTTCTCCCATTGATGTTGCCCATTTGCGATCTTCACGTGGACAGATTCTCATTGGAGACAACTCTTCTGTGTCTATTGCTACGCGGAGTGAGATGCAGTTGATTCCAGATGGACGTGGTGGTACCCACACTTCCGAGGTGTTGCATGTGCCAGGCTTGGGGTATCATTTGCTTTCGGTCCATAAGATTTGTTCTCTTGGTCTCTTAGTGGAGTTTGACAATGATGCTGTTTGAGTTCTTGATCGTGGATCAAGGAGGGTTCTTTCTTCTAGGTATGAGGAGAATGGCATCTACAAATTGAAGTCTTCTACAGCTCTTACCTCTCTTCTTCTTACCTCTCAGACACAGTCCGGGCCACCTGAACTATGAGTACCTTGGGAAGGCGTCACGTGGATCGTTTACCGAACATAGTGGTGAGCCATCAGCCATGTGTCTCCTGCATTCGTGGGAAACTACATCAGAATGCGATTCCCAACAAAGCTTCGTGGCAATCTCCTTTCCCTATGGAGCTTGTATCTACAGATCTTTGTGGCCCGATGAGAATCAAGCCCCTGAAGGGGAGCGTGTACTTCATGTTGATCATAGATTACTACAGCAGGATGACATGGGCCTATTTCTTGACATTGAAGTCAAAGGCTTTCTCTCACTTCAAGGATTGGCTTCTCTTTGAGGAGACGATCTGGCCAGCGACGACTAAAGACCTTGCGTTCAGACAAGGGCAGTGAATTTATGTCTGATGAGTTTGCTCGTTTTTGTGTAGTTAGGGACATTCACCAGGAGTTCGCTAACACCAACACTCCTCAAGAGAATGGCATTTTGGAGCAGAAGAACAGAAGTGTGATCGAGATGGTGCGCACCATGATGGAGCACCAACAGACACCTCGGTTTCTGTGGGCAGAGGCCGTGGCTACTGCAGTTCACATCCTCAATCGATCTCCCACTTCCGCCATTGACAGGATGACACCTTTTGAGGCTTACTTTGGGACTAAGCCTGATGTCTCTTATTTCAGGATCTTTGGGTGTGACGCCTATGTGCATATCCTGAAGACGCAACGTGACAAGTTTGAGGCGGCTTCCCGATGACAAGTTTTTGTTGGCTACAGCTCCCAGTCCCAAGGTTATCGTCTGTTTGATCCCGTCAAGTGGGATGTCTACACGAGTCGAGATGTGCGGTTCGTGGAAGTTCTGGCCATAGAGGGGGGTGAGGAGCACCCCATCCTTGGAGATCCAAGGGAGAGTTGGGCTCCTGAGACACTTCCTTTGGAGCCTGCACCCCTTGATAGAGATTTTTCTTCTGATTCAGAGTCTTCTCTTCCATTGGCCATCCCATGGAGCTGCCGCCAGTGGATGTTCCTGAGTCTTCAATGGATGGAGAGCGACGAGGAGAGGTCCGGCCTCCTCCTCGTTGGGCCCGTGACACACTCTGAGATTCAAGGATCGAGGGGGTCCCTGAGGAGTAGGAACCACACAATGGACCGCGGAGGTCACAGAGGACCTAGGCACATTCTAGGAAGCTTGTTTGCTCTAACTATTGTTTGATGACCCGTGTTATGCAGGATTGTGAGCCCACTTCAGTGAAGGAGGCTTTGCAATCTAACCATTGGCGGAAGGCTATAGAAGCGGAGTTGGAGGCTATTGAGAGGAATGGCACTTGGTCGCTTGTGCCTTGTTCCTCTCACAAAAAGATGATTGGCGTCAAGTGGGTCTTCAAGACCAAGTACCTTAGCGATGGTTCTTTTAACAAGCACAAGGCTCGCCTTGTTGCTAAAGGTTTTGCTCAGCACCCAAGCATTGACTTCCATGATACTTTTGCCCCCACTGCTCGTATGGTGACTCTTCGAGCTGTTCTTGCCTTGGCTGGTCATAGGAGATGGCATGTCTACCAGTTGGATGTGAAGTCGGCCTTTCTCAATGGTGATTTGCAGGAGGAGATCTATGTTGAGCAACCTCCTGGCTTTGGATCCTCAGATGGGAAAGTTTACCGGTTGAAGAAGGCCTTGTATGGCCTCAAGCAAGCTCCGCATGCATGGAACGAGAAGATTAACTCGTTTCTTTAGTCGAAGTTGGGATATCGGCGTTCCAAGGCCGATCCACAGCTCTTCATTTCTTCTTGGGTTGTTGGGGGTAAAGGCGCCTCTGCCTAGCCGCCCGTATATTACTACACTGACAATTACCGCCACTGCACACTGCAAGTAGCGGACGCCCATTACAATCACCTATTTTTTATTCTTTTAGTGACAGTTTGAAAAAAGGAAGGCCCGGCCACACATTGTGGTTGTTGGAGTTTCCGTTTGTATCTCTCTCTCTTCTTGCTCTTGCTCTCCGCCATAGCTCACTTTCAAGCAAGCTTCGATCATTCTCACCTTTCAACTGGTATCAGAGCGAGGCTTTCCAACTTCCTGAGCTTGGTTCGTGGCATTCTTAGCTTCTATTCAAATACCTACAGCATTGGGTCTCCTTCCTGGCAGCCATAGCCGACCTTCGCGAGCTCCTGTCACTCCTCGGCTTCCCAAGCACCTTCCCGGCCTATTGAGGCACCCTCAAGGCATTGCTACAAAGATATTGAGGTGTTCTTTTAGTGTTTTTCTTTAGTTCTCAGGTTTTTACTTTTTTGTTTTGATTTAGGACAGTATGGCTGGTCATTTGAAAGATACAACTCTCTTTAACATTGCCAAGTTGGATGGTACCAACTATGGGTATTGGAAGTCCCAAATATGGTAGGTTTTGGTGCAAAAGTTAAAAATTAAACCCTTGTGTTTCAAAGGTGTCAAACCTGAGGATATGGATGATGATGTTTGGATGGAAGTTGATGAGCTATGCAAGTCTACCATTATTTTGTCACTCTCAGAAGAAGTCCATCATAATGTTGTTGAAGATGAAAATCAGAGTGCATGGGATTTATGGGAGAAGATTCAGGAGCTTTATGCGCAACAGAGTCCTACATCACAAATGTATTGGCTGAAGCAGTTAATGGACCTTCACATGGAGGAGGGAACCTCCCTTTCATCTCATTTCAGTCAATTTCATGCTATCATGAAGTCTGTTGTCACAGGGTATTGAGCTCAAAGACAACTTGCACCCGTTGTTTCTGCTTGGCACCTTGCCTGAATCATGGGATGTCTTCCGTACTTCCATATACACGAACAAGCTTGATGGGCTAAAAATCAAAGATGTTGAGAGTGCTTTATTGACTGAGGAAATCAACAGGAGAAACAATAATGCTTCCCGCTCTTCACATGCATTGACCGTTAGAGGTGGCCGAAATAGCAGGCATGATAATGATCATAAGGGCACGGACTCTTAGAAGTCTAGGTCCAAGTCACGTAGTCGTAGTAAGTCTCGTGGACGGAAGTCTGATCTTACCTGTCATTATTGTGGGAAAGCAGGACATATTAGGCCGCAATGCCATAAAATGCGCAATGATAAGCGCAAGGAAACGGGAAAAGAAAAAGTGCAAGAAAAGTCTTCTGAGTGCAGTATTGTACCTGCAAAGTCCAGTGTGAAGATAGAAGAGGTTAATGTCATGCAGACCACTGATTCAGATGATGATTACATACTTGCAGCTTCTTCATGCGATGCCTTACAGGATTCTCAGATACATTCTATGTATGCACAGTACTGGCTCTTGGATTTCGGTGCGTCCTTTCATGTGACACCCTATCGAGATTGGTTTCATACCTATCGTACCATCTCTGGTTCTGTGCATCTTGGTGATGACAGGTCTCTTGACATTGTGGACATTGGAGATGTTAGGCTGCAGTTTCATTCTGGCAATTCTTTTATTTTGCCTGATGTACGCCATGTACTTGTGTTGACTCGCAACCTTATGTCAGCTAGACAGCTTGATGATGCAAGGTATTTTGTGTCTTTTGAAGACTCTGCATGGAAGATTACTCGTGGCAGGCTTGTACTTGCAAGAGGTGCCAAGTCTGGCAACCTCTATCCCTTACTTGTATCAGGAGCTACATTGGATCATGTTTTGTCTGTGGGTTCTACTCCCCATGTATCCCTTTGGCATGCTCGTTTGGGACATATGTCTCTTAAAGGAATGAAAATGCTCCGTGCTCTCGTTTGGGACAAAGTTATCTTTCACGAGGAGCCACTTGCTCCCGTTCAGTCCGCTCCACGGCCAGCTAGATAGCGCGCAGCATCACCTGATGCTCACGGCCCAGATGCTAGACATGCTAATGTTAGACTGGATGTCGGTCAAGTAGTAGAGCCTGGGTTGAGGCGTTCTACTAGAGATAGACGACCTCCTAACCGTTTTGCCCCCTTTATGGATTATGTACTGGTTACAGATGCAGAAGAACCTCTTACTTATGATGAGGCTATGCGCAGGGATGATTATCACTCTTGGGAGAGAGCTATGCAGTCTAAGCTTGACTCATTGCATAAGAATAAGACTTGGGATTTGGTTTCCTTGCCTCAGGGTAAGAAGGCTTTGCCATGCAAGTGGGTGTACAAGCTGAAAAGTACCCCTGAACACCCCAAGCCGACATACAAGGCTCGATTGGTTACTAAGGGTTTTAAGCACGAGCATAGTGTTGATTTTGATGAAGTCTTTTCTCCTGTGGTCAAGATGACCACCCTACGCTTAGTCTTAGCCTTGGTTGCACAACTTGACCTGGACTTGTACCAGATGGATGTCAAGACGGCTTTTCTACATGGGGCCTTGCATGATGAGATTTACATGGAGCAGCCTAAGGGCTTTGCAAACCCTGGCAGGGAACACCTAGTGTGCAAGCTCAAGAAGAGTCTATATGGCTTGAAGCAGGCACCTAGGGAATGGTACCATAAGTTTGATGCGTTCATGCAGTCACAGGGCTATAGCCGCAATGCTATGGATCCGTGCTTGTACACGAAGAAAGCCCGTGACAATTCTTTACTGATTTTGGTACTCTATATGGATGACATGCTTTTAGCAAGGACAGCTCATGAGGAGCTAGATGCTCTTAAGGTTCAACTCAAAAAGATCTTTGAGATGAAAAATCTGGGGCAGGCCTCTCATATACTTGGTATGCGCATTACATGCGATAAATCTCAGGGACTACTCTATCTGTCACACAGAGAGTACATTCATAAAGTCCTTGAGCGCTTCCGCATGCAGAATGTAAAGCCTATTGGCTGTCCATTACCTTCTCATGTGAAGGTTTCACAGGTTGATTGTCCGCAGACAGATGAGCAGAGGGCCGAGATGGCCAAGATTCCCTATGCATCAGTCGTAGGCAGTCTTATGTATGCCATGATAGCCACCCGTCCAGATATTGCTTTTGAAGTTGGGGTTGTGGCACGTTATATGGCTACACCTGGCAAACATTGGGATACCGTGAAGGGTATCATGAGGTACCTAAAGGGCACAACAGATATGTGTCTTTGTTATGGCAGCCAGGATACAGGAGTCGTGGGGTACACTGACTCTGATTATGCAGGACATGCAGATAGTAGGAAGTCCACTTCTGGCTATGTGTTCACCTATGCTGGAGGGGCTATCTCTTGGATGTCCAAGGCGCAGAAGTGTACGACCCTTTTTACTACAGAGGCCGAGTATATTGCAACCACAGAGACTTGCAAGGAGGCTATCTGGTTAGGTCACTTGATTGCAAACCTTGGTATGACAGATGCTATGCCTATACTCCATTCGGATTCTATAAGTGCCATTCAGTTGGCCAAGAATCCGGTCTTTCATGTGAAGACGAAGCATATTGAGGTGAGGTATTACTTCATTTGCGAGGTCATTAAGGACAGGTCTATTGACCTTGTCAAGATTCCGACTGAGCAGAATCCTGTAGACTTGCTCACGAAGAGCCTCACTACTGAGCACTTTGCCTTCCTCAGGAGATTGATGGGCATTGGATGAGATGACGTCTTTTTCCTCATCCTGTTGTACATGTGTACATGTTGTACTGTCTTTTCTTTTTTCTCTCTCACTGGGGCAGATTCGCCTTTAAGTGGGCAGTTGTTGGAGGTAAAGGCGCCTCCACCTAGCCGCCCGTGTATTACTACACTGACAGTACCCGCCACTGCACACTATAGGTAGCGAACGCCCGTCACAATCACTTATTCTTTATTCTTTTAGTGACAGTTTGAATAAAGGAAGGCCCAACCACACATTGTGGTTGTTCGAGTTCCCATTTGTATCTCTCTCTCTTCTTGCTCTTGCTCACCACCATAGCTCACTTCCAAGCAAGCTTCGATCCTTCTCACCTTTATGGGTCACGAGATTTATCAATCTCAAAGGGGGCTTTTTCTTTCTTAGCAAAGATACATTCAAGAGCTCTTGGTGACTTTTGAGATGGAGACTTGTCAGACCATTTCTACTCCTATGGATCCGAACTAGAAGGCCACTTCACACTCAGATTCTCCCTTAACGGATGCTTCCCCTACCGTCAATTGATTGGATCCTTGATTTAGCTACTCAACACTCGTATTGATCTTTGTTTTGCTATGGGTCTTTTAGCGGGGTTCATGAGATGAGTGAACCCCAACACGTGCATTGGCAAGTTGCCTTGAGGATTCTTCGGTATTTGAGAGGGACTCCGACTTAGGGATTTCTTATCCAGTAGGTACAAATGCTTCAGATCTTGTTCTTGCAGGTTGGAGCGACTCGGATTGGGCTGGCGATGTGGACCACTGGCGGTCTACTACAGGTTGCTGCTTTACCTTGGGTACAGGTATTATCTCTTGGAGCAGCAAGAAGCAGCCCATAGTAGCCCTTTCTTCTACTGAGGCGGAGTATCAAGCCGCGTCTTCCACCACATGTGAGGTTGTGTGGCTTCGGAGATTGTTGGAGGAGCTTGGCTGCCCCCAGACTCATCCTACTCTTCTACAGTGCAACAATGAGAGTTGCATTGCCTTGGTACGGAATCCTATATTCCATGCCCGCACAAAGCACATTGAGATCCAGTATCACTTCATTCGGGAGAAGCTTCTGGATGGGACCATGGATGTGGAGTACTACAAGACAAAGGATAATCTTGCCGATTTGTTCACAAAGGCACTTCCTCAGGCTCCTCTTCGACAACATGCTAGATCCCTCAATCTTCTGCCCTGTCCAAGATCTAAGAGGGGGTGTTAAGAGAGCCATTTCCTAGCCACGTCAGCAGTACAAACAGCAGAAGACACATCAGCAGCAATGTCTACAGTCTGTGCAGGTGCCACGTGGCAGCCTGCAGTCTGACAGTTTTTTTATTATATTTTATGCAATCGGCTGCATTTACTGCAGCCCACCTGGTGCTGGGCACTATTTTTTTCCTGGCTATTTATAGTTAGTGAGTGGCACACTTTCAGTCATTCTGATCTTGAGATCTGACACAGACAGACTGCAGATGATTTTCTACGTTACACTATCTCCTTTTCTCTCTCTCTTTTCTCTATGTGTTCAGTCTCTCTCAGTCTTTGTCCTACGCTTCCGCATCACTGCACTCTGATAATAACGACATAGTGAAATATCCCACTGTTGGGCCTAAATCTTGGCTAACCTATGTGAACTAAGAAGCATCTCAAAAAACTGAGAAATCCTGAAATCTTACATGAGCATGAGGTACTTCACCTTCCCAAGGGAGGCCATGCCCATAGATCCCCAAAGGTCGCTATGAACCAAATCAAGCAGTGTCGAAGCCCTGTGAGTAGCAACCGTGGATGAGGCTGCCCATGCTGCTTTCCCCTTAAGCAACTAGGGCAAAGAGTGTGAACGCTACAGAAATCTAGAAGTCCCTCCACCATCTTCTTCCAAGAAGTCTATCGTGGAGAGCTTGGTTTTGTGCGAGATACACGGATGGCATGTAATCAATTCACAATGTCTTAGACACCTTCTTCTCGGGATCCTACTATGTCTTATTAGGCTTCTCCATCATTAGAGGCCTTGAGGAGACATTATACACTCGATGAGGAAGACAACGCTTCACCTTCACTTTCATCTTCTTAATCTTGGCCATGTACACGATTCATGACAGATGAGGAGTTCTAATAATACTTGCATATCAGATATGGTTACAGCTACCCCTCTCCAACTCTTGAAAATTTTGCTCCTAAGACATCCAGATTAGTTGGTGAGGCTGGCCACCTCTCTAATCAAGAAGAACATATGGCATTTGGGGCGACTAGCGATCCATTTTCTTCATCACAACCAGGACTAGTGTCAGGTTCATCTAACCCTTTTGAGTTACTTGAATCGACACCCTCCCCTATTTTTCCTTTTGGCATACTGGATCCAAATAATGACATATTTGAGTATGTAAATGCGAATTGAGGAGGCTCCCAAAGCAAACATACTTTTGCATGTATATCTAACAATTATGTTTCATTTGAGCATGGTATTGGTTCTACTTTTTCTCAAACTCCTTCCATCCCTACATCTTCTAGTCAAACCATAAATTTCCTTTCTTCTGCTTTCAATAATTTAGGATTGCACTCCACATCTGCATCCAACACATTAGGATTTGGATCATCTATTTCAGTTCCTAGTACCTTTTCTTTTTCATCACCACATGTTAGCTATCCACGAGCGAATGCCGCTCTGCACCTTAGTACATCATTAGTAGGAATTCCACCTTTTAACATTCTCTCTTACCCTACCCACAAGTGAGCACGTCCATCTATGCTAGGATGGCTATTATGGGCATCTCCCTCACTACCCCTGGACATTCACTCCCTCATCCATCAACCTCTCACATGCAAGGATTTCCATCCTTTGTCTATGGTGCATCGTTCCTCACTCCATGGGTCATTCCCACACAGGGATATCCATCCTCTACCTACCGTATTCCCATCCCTCCTCCTTGGGCTACACATCATCCGGCTACCATACCCATGCCCAGTCAGTCATACCCACTTTTGGATCCACTATGCACACATCCTAGATGCATGGTGGATACTCTAAGGTTAATTCCCAAGTGTACTCCACTCCCCACCCTGCCCATCCTACCCACCCTATTCCTCATTCAACACTACCACTTCTGTTGCTACAGCTAAGAATGCTTTCACAGATAAGACATGTTTTATGGGTTGAATTTCACCACTTGGTCTAACTTTATGCAACAAGTGCTTGAATCTTAGGGTCTTTGGGACCTAGTCATTGGTCTAGAGCCTATGTCGGTTCCTCAACTAGCTCACCCTAACCACATCATCAATAGAGAGCTCAAAATGCCACAACAAATGTTGAGTTAATACAAGGATTGCTTCTTAAGTTCCATTCTCAATTATAGCACTTTCCCCTTGCATCTACATCTAAGTGTTGGAGTCATCTCCTTGACAGCTATGCAAAGAGAGATCAAACCCAACATATCAATCTCAATTTTGAGCTTCAAGAGTTTTCTATGAAGGAATCGCCTAAAAATCAAGCTAGCCGAATATAGGTGGTTACATACTGAGTTTGCTACTACTGGCTCACCAAAATTAGATAACGATCAAGTTACATTCTTTCTAAACAAGCTACCTGAAAAATACTTTCACTTTATCTAGCACATCATTTCATTGCCCCACGTGCCAACCTTCTATGAGTTCAAATGTCAGCTTGCCCTGCATCACAACACATCACTCCTGTGGTCACCTTGCTGTCTACAACTCCAATGACCAGTTTTTAGCCTCTAACATGTAGTACACTGCTGCATTTACTAGATTTCAACCTCCAGATTGTTGTGTTTTGGATTCGGTATTCTCTTAACTTTGACTCATGGTTATAACACTCGAGATCCATCTCCAATGGCGAATATCACCCTTTGACTACGTTCATTGCTCTACCTTTGAGCATTCGGTACACTCTTTCCTTCATTTACAGCATTGATTCTTTCACTTCAAAGTTCTCTTTCTTCTTCTGTTTCTATTTATGTTTTTGCGTTTTTGAGTTTTGCATTTTGCATTTAAGGTTTTTGTGTTATTGTTTGAGTTATTGTATTTTAGGCGCATTCATACAGTCTGTGTTTTCTCAATGAAAACCCTAGCTTGTCTTCCCAGCTTTGAGAGACTGGCATCATACTCCCAAAACACAAAATAAAAGAATGTCTTAGCCATCATCACCAAAACAGTCTCCTCTTGAGCGAGCTTCTTGAGCATTGATATCTATTTTCATAGAAGCTCTAAGAGACTTTGAAACCCTCGGATAGGGTGATAAATAACCAAATTAAGCACTATTTACAACAATTAACAAATTCACAAAACTAAAATGCACACTTTACCATATAATCTTGGACATTGGACACCCTATTGGCCCCAAAATAGCACCTCTTTCAATATTTATTTAACTTAATTAAAGATGAAGTTGATGTACAATGGGATTCTCCCAATCCGTTTTGGTATTCCAACTTCCCTTGCTGTCCAAAATGACAAGCAAGTCTTCAATCTGATTTTCCTCTTGATTCGGACAATCAATTGGCCTTCACCTACTTTGATAAAGATGGAAAACACCCCAAATTCATTAATTTGCTAGTCCCTCCACTTGAATTTGACTAAAAACAACTTCAGCCTTGTTGAATCCAAGTCTTGGAGCTTCGAATTTCTGACATGCTTCCCAAGGTTGCTGCTAAACCCTAATTTCTGTTGTTGTAGATTAGTGTTTATAGCAAAGAAATCTAAAATTTCTCAGCCTTTGGTGATTCAATGATGTAATCTTTAGAGCAAGGCTGTAGAAAGGCTGGGAGATGAGAGAGAATGCTAAGGAGAGAGAAAATTCAGACTTTCTTCGCGAAGAATTGAAGAAAATCTGTCATCTTTGACCATCAAATTGGTGTTAGATACCATTAAATGCCACTTCTCTAGTGTCACCAACAACTGACACTTATGGCCAAATGAATGACCTAGGCCAACAACTAGCACCAGATACCACCAAGTACATGTGCACCATAACTTACAACAACTGTTGTCTTTGACATCCCATGATTTCCTTAGGTCCTAGGCTCGTAAATTTACTCTAACCCCAGTTACACGTCACATGTGCAACATTTACTTAACCATATGGTTAAAAATTAAACCACATGTTAAGTGAGGTTTCAAAAATACATCTCTGTTGGGTATCTCACACGCCTTACTTACGCCTACGCTCATATGGGAGTGTGCGGGTGATCACTAGGACACTGGGGCACTTTTTACTCTCGGTAGGAGAGGTTTTTTCCCCCAGATTATGTGTACTATTTTGTATGTGCTTGTGGTGCACACTTACGGGCACTTACTGTGTTCGGGTGTGAACAGCCCCTTATAACTCTAAGGTATAAGGGTTATCATTTGTACTTTCAGTTGACACTCTATTCAGTACTATTGCATTGGGTGTCGTGCTCAACTCTGTCTCTCACTCTCACACTGTCTACTGCACTTCAGCTGCACCTCGATCCTCTCCCATCTGACATTTGGTATCAGAGCTGGTCAGCAGCTCTGTTCGGTTCCCGAGGACTTGCGTCAGCACTGACAGCTCGTCAGTACCTGTCTGGTACAGCACGTGCAGCCTGTACCTTCGTCAGCAGCCACGTCACTTGCAGCTCCACCTGCCAGGTTAGCTCCAGCCGCCAGCGCAGCTCCACCCGCCAGCGTCAGCTCCAGCCGCCAGCGCACAGCTCCACCCGCCAGTTGCAGCGCGCCATCTGCAGACGTCTTCAGTCCAGGCGCAGCCTTCTCTGCCCAGCACGCTGATTGCAGACGCCCCCAGCGCCACCTGTCCCAGCGTGCCACCTGGCAGGCGCCGTCAACATTTGTACCTGCGCGTGCCACCTGTCTGCAGACGCCATTTTTGACCACGCATAGCTCGCCTGGCCGCCTGCTCGCGTCAGCAGCTCGTGACTGCTCATCCCGCCCGTCTGACGAGCTGCTCCCGTCTGCCCGCCATCTGACGCCCTGTCCCGCCACTGGTACCCTGTCCCGCCACCTGTCTCCTGACACGCCACCAGTGCCCTGACGTGCCGCCTGTGTCCTGACGCGCCATCCTGCACGCCTGTACCTGTGCGTCAGTTCGACTGTACCCAGCAGTCATTACCTCGGGAATCGTGCCCGTCGTCAACACGCAGAGGTAACATTCTGCACTTTTCTTTTACACAGGAGTTCGTGCAACAGGTTCAGGTTCAGCATTGGGAAACGTGCTGAACAGCAGGTTCAGTTTTCAGCATTGGGAAACGTGCTGTGTCTGTCAGTGACACATTGAATGCACATTTTGGGGCTTTTGTAACAGACATTTGTGACAGAAAATTTGGGCAGAAAATTTTGGGGCTTTTGATGTTTTAGTGCTGCTGAGCACTAATTGCACCTTGGGAAGCGTGCATCAGTGACAGTTTTTTTTGACAGAGTACCCTTTGCACATTAATTGCAGACTTGTGTTTGCTGCAATTTCTGGAAATTTGCAGATTTCCAGCCCGTACTGCATTGACATTGCTCTATTGCCTTTTGGGAAATAATGGCAAATCAGGGAGATGTATTCACCTATGTGTCCAAGGAAGACCAATTGGATGGGAACAATTATTCCCTTTGGTCTTTCATGATGAAGAATGTATTAGTGGCAAAAAATTTGTGGGATTATGTCAGTGGAGAGGAAGCACGACCGGGAGTTGTGGCTCCCGCTACTCCTCCTCCAGGAGGACGTGCAAGAGGGCAACCTCAGCCCCCTCCACCTCACCCCGCTCAGCCACTTCCCCCAAGAACTGCAGCTCAGAAAACTTGGGATACACGGGATGCACAGGCTATGTCGCTGATTGCATTGGCAGTTCAGCGTTCTATCATTCCTCATATTCGTTCAACAGCTTCTTCACAAGAAGCTTGGTTGATATTGGAGCAGATGTTTGCAGGAAAGAATGAGACTCGCATCTCTTTCTTGAAGAAAGAGCTAGAGACTCTAAAGATGAATGAGGGTGATTCTATGCAGGATCATCTCAACAAAATTCAGGACTTGCGGGAGCAACTCATGAATGTGGATGAGTACTACTCAGATGCGCAGCTGATTTCTACGACATTGAATTCACTGCCTCCCTCCTACTTGGCTTTTCATACTGCCTTGAACCTCACTATGAGGATTTCAAAAGAGCCCATCACTTTCATTCAGCTTGTCAGTTTGCTTCTAGAGGAGGAACAAACTAGACGGAACAGTGGTGTGGATGGTATAGCCTATGAGCAGGCTTTTATGTCAAGGCAGAAGGGTAAAAACAGCCAAGGGAAAAATGCTTCGCAGAGTTCTGGTAGTAGTAACACTTCACAGACAAGTCAGAAACAGGGGGGCACGCAAGCCAAGAAGGGAAAATGCCATTACTGCAAGAAGCCTGGCCACTACATCACTGAGTGCAGGAAGCGCATCGCCAAAGAGAAGAAGAAGGAATCAGGGATGTCTGTTTCTGCAGCTCCTTCCACTGCTAGTGAGTCCGCGTCCTTTGTTGCAGACAGGGACTATTGTTTTTACACTTGCAGTTATGATGTCTCTTGGGCTGATAGAGCATTTAGCTCTACAGAAGATGCTGACACTTGGTTCTTTGACAGTGGTGCTTCACGGCATATCACATCTCGTAGAGATTTGTTTGCTTCTCTTGGTGCACCTCCCGTTGGGAAGTCTGTTCAGTGTGCTAATAATGCATCATACCCTGTTCGTGGTATTGGGGAGATTCAGCTTACAGCCATTGATGGCTCTATTCTCCGCCTACAGGATGCTTTGTATGTGCCTGGCATTAAGAAGAATCTGCTTTCCATTTCTTCTATGGCACGTTGTGGTTTGCAGGTCACCTTTGATGATGACCGTTGCATGGTCCGTGACAAGGAACACATGACATTGGTCTTGACAGGTTCTTTGTGTCATGGGTTATATGAGTTGGATGCTCTTTCGGTAGATCAGTCTGCATATTTGACATCCACTCTTACTCCTGCTATGTTAGAGGCAGAGTTATGGCATGCTCGTTTGGGGCATGTAAACTATGGCAGCTTGATGCTATTACAGCGTACTCAGATGTTGGATGGATTACCTCTCTTGGAGAGACCTCCTGAGCATTTATGCGAGGGTTGCATTTTGGGGAAAATGCATCGTTTCTCTTTTCCCCGTGATGTTGCTTTTAGAGCAACAGCCAGATTACAGCTTGTGCATTCGGATGTTTGTGGGCCCATGCAGACACAGTCATTGGGTGGTTGTTACTATTTTGTAACATTTATTGATGACTTTACACGTTTGTGCTGGGTCTACTGCTTGAAAAAGAAGTCAGAAGTGTATGATGCATTTTTGGCTTTCAGTGCACTTGTGGAAACTCAGTCTGGTTGCAAGATTAAGACTCTCCGTTCGGACCGAGGGGGGGAATACATGTCCTCTATGCTGAATTCTTATTTGCAGCAGAAGGGCATTATCCATCAGTACACTACTGCATATACTCCACAGCAGAATGGGGTAGCAGAGAGGAAAAATCGGTCACTCATGGAGATGGCCAGATGTATGCTGAAGGCAAAGAGTTTGCCTCATAGTTTTTGGATGGAAGCCGTCATGTGCGCTTGCCACATTTTGAACAGATGCCCTACCAAGGCCTTGAAAACCGTCACACCTTTTGAGGCTTGGCACAGCCGCAAACCTTCTGTTGGCCACTTCCGTACTTTTGGGTGTCTTGCATATGCCCATATTCCACAAGTACTTCGAAAGAAGTTGGACAACAAGGCTGTAAAATGCATCTTTATGGGATATAGCAGCGAAAGCAAAGGCTACAGACTCTATGATCCCGTGACCAAGAAGGTTTTTGTCAGCAGGGATGTTGTATTTGATGAAAAATCAGAATTATCCTTGGCTGGTTTTGATACATATCAGGCTGCCCGTGATGTCTTTGAAGGGCTGCTGCCCATCACATTTGGTGATTCAGCTGGTACTTCAGCAAATGAACCTAATGTTCAGCCAGCTGCTCCTATGGAACATGCAGTAAATCAGCACATTGCTGAAACTGAAATTCAGCAGGAACTTGTACACAGTCAGGAAGCAAGACAGGTGCCTAGATGGTACACGCAGACTATGAGAGATAGTCATTTGGAAACACCCTTGGCTGGTCGTACTCGAAGGCAAACTCGACTGCATGATTCAGCACATTCCATGGAGTTTGTTATGGCAGCATGTACTCATGATAATGAGGAGCCTGAATGTTTTGAGGATGCACGACATAGTGTGCATTGGATGGCAGCCATGCAAGCTGAATTGGATTCTATTCATAAGAATCATACTTGGGATTTGGTGTCTTTGCCAGTTGGCAAGCGTGCCATTGGTACGAAATGGGTCTACAAATTGAAAAGGAATGCAGATGGATCCATAGATAAGTACAAGGCACGGCTGGTAGCTAAAGGCTACGCACAGAAAAAGGGCATTGACTATGAGGAGACCTTTGCTCCTACCTCCCGTATGACGACCATTCGGTCTATGATTGCCTTGGCTGCACATTTTGGTTGGAAAGTGCATCAGCTGGATATAAAGACTGCATTCTTACATGGGGAACTTCAGGAAGAAGTGTATGTACAGCAGCCCATTGGTTTTGCAGTTGAAGGCTCAGAAAATTTAGTATGCAAGCTGAAAAAAGCTCTATATGGTTTGAAACAAGCTCCACGAGCTTGGTACGCAAAGATAGATCCCTTCTTGCTTAGTCAGGGGTTTGTAAACAGCCCATCTGAGTCTACCCTTTATGTACATAAAGAGGGGGGATCCATGCTGATTTTGTGTCTATATGTAGACGACCTTTTGCTCACTGGAACACGTGCTGATCAGATTTCAGCATTCAAAAATAATTTACAGCAAACTTTTGACATGTCTGACTTGGGTATTTTGCACTATTACTTGGGCATCCAGTTTGTACATGATGCTAGAGGCATTGGATTATGTCAGTCAAGGTACATTGGGCAACTTCTTGAGAAGTTTGGCTTACAGGATTGCAAGCCAGTTTGTACACCCATGGAACCTGGGCTCAAACTGTCATTACATGATGACAGTGATTTGTTTGATATCCATACTTATGCTCCAGCAGTGGGATGTCTCATCTATCTATGCCACACTCGGCCAGACATACAGTTTGCCGTTTCAGTTTTGAGCAGGTACATGCATCAGCCTCGTATGTCGCATTGGCAAGCTGTGAAGCGTGTGTTTCGTTACTTGCAGGGTACTAGAGCTCTTGGATTGCTTTATGCCAAGGGGGGACCACTGCAGTTACATGCTTACAGTGACTCTGATTGGGCTGGTGATTTTGATACTCGTCACTCCACTAGTGGCAATTGTTTCTTTCTTGGCTCGTCATGCATTTCTTGGCTTAGCAAGAAACAATCCACTGTTGCCACGTCGTCATGTGAAGCTGAGTACAAGGCAGCCTTCACTACTGCAGTTGAGTGCGTATGGCTTAGACGCTTACTTGCTGATTTGGATGTATCTGTTACGGAGCCTACTCCTTTATATACTGACAGTCAGAGTGCCATTGCAGTGGCACGGAACCCTGTGTTTCATGCTCGCACGAAACACATAGAGATTCACTACCACTTTGTCAGAGAGAGGCTACATGCAGGTGATATCAGCCTTGTCTACTGTCCTACCACCAGCAATGTGGCAGACATCTTCACCAAAGCTCTTCCACGAGACAAATTTGAAGCATTTCGCGATGCTTTGAATTTGACGCCCTTTGGTGGCGGATGATCCTTGTACACTTGATCACTCTTCACTCCAGGGGGGTTTGTTGGGTATCTCACACGCCTTACTTACGCCTACGCTCATATGGGAGTGTGCGGGTGATCACTAGGACACTGGGGCACTTTTTACTCTCGGTAGGAGAGGTTTTTTCCCCCAGATTATGTGTACTATTTTGTATGTGCTTGTGGTGCACACTTACGGGCACTTACTGTGTTCGGGTGTGAACAGCCCCTTATAACTCTAAGGTATAAGGGTTATCATTTGTACTTTCAGTTGACACTCTATTCAGTACTATTGCATTGGGTGTCGTGCTCAACTCTGTCTCTCACTCTCACACTGTCTACTGCACTTCAGCTGCACCTCGATCCTCTCCCATCTGACAATCTCCTCATGACAGACTGGCATCATGTTGTCAAAAAGCAAAATCCTCTCAACATTACTCTAAGAGACTGGTATTATACTCTTGAAACACAAAACCCTTCCAACATTATTTCAAATATTTATCCAAAAATTTGTATCCACTAACTATTGATGAATATAGTGAAGTTTGTAAAGAGGAGACAAAAAAGAGACATTCAAGGATCGGACATACTTCAAATCTCATATAGCATTACTAAAACCAACCTTCCCTAATTACATCAAGCAATAAATTTATAACATAATGATAACTTCAAATTTCAATACTTTATCACTCTCGGCTAAATTGCCCTGAAAAATCTGAGATTAACCAATGCCTAATTGGCTCCAAAATGCTAAATTGCCCTGGAAATTTTGAGATGAGCCAACACCCCATTGGCTCCAAAAACGTTGGCATCCCTTGTGGTATTTCTTTTCACATAAATTTCAGAAGTTCTTGCAAATGAAATAGGTTAAATCTCCGAGGCCAGTAGGCCTCGCCAGTGACTCACCGAGATCTCAAGGAATACATCTGAATTTCTCCAATCGAGTTCCCACTCCTCAGCAGATCTAGCACAATTCCATACAATTGTGAAACCAGTTACTGTTCTTTGTAAACAGAAACCTTAAAATTCAATTTGCCCATAGTCACAAGGAATGAGAAATAGGAACAAGGAATGGGGATGGCAACAAATTGCATTTCATGTGGCTATATAGTCACATGCAATAGACATGAAATGGGAAATGGGAACAGGTAATGGGAATGGGGGACCAAAACCGACATTGCATGTGACTATGAATTTGCCCCTTGGTTACACAACCCAGGGTGCACTACTGTTTTTTCACACTGACAGAGTCTTAATTTTCTGTCTGCAGCAGCTCAGAAAGCCAAGGATTGCCAGTCTAGACAAAGTACTACAGTGACTCATGCATGCTTTTCATACAACCCCTATGCCCAACAACAAAAATGTCTGTAGAAGCTCAGACAGCCAAGGATTGCCAGTCTAAACAAAGGTACTGCGGTGCATGTTTAACTTTCAAGCACTACTCGATTTCAGCATTGCATTCTGCTTTCAGTTTATAGTTGCAAAATTATTCTGAAGCTAATCGTTCCAAACCTAGATCACTGCAAAGCTTCTACATGTGACATGCAAAAGAAGCATAAGGGCAGTGCACTCGTGTGAATGCAATTCATTTCTAGATTTTTAATAATATATGCTGTGACCTTGTTTGTCAATTCTCAGATCAACATAACACACCAGAGTTCAACAAATCACATAAAATTGATGTGAATGCAATTTGTTTCTAGATTTCTAATAATATATGCCATTCTTGTTTCATGTCAATTCTCAGATCCACATGATACACCAGAAAATTCAACAAATCGCATAAAAATTTGACAAGGAACTACAATGGCAAGAGCTCAATACATTCAGTGGACAAGCTGGATTGCATGTCAGATTACAGCTTTCAAGAAAGCGATACTTCCTAAGACCCATGCAATGCAACCAAATATCCCCACTGCCACCATGAGAGAGATGGTTGCAACAGACAAATCTAAAAGAAGTTGTAATATATTCGCCACCATGATGACCAAATTTTTAGCTATACAAATCTGCAGGCCAACAGAGACTGAAAGTGAGTACAATTCGGACAATAATCTATTCCTACATATTTGTTATTTGTATTCAACTGCTTTCTTACAAACATTGCATGGAATCAAAGAAACCTCATGCCTTATGTCCTTTCTGTATCTGGTGACAACTGCTATGTACAATGTTACACAAGCATTCTGAACGAGGCACTACACTAGCCTGAAATTTTACTTCATATGGATATCCGGCCACCATAACCCACAGAGAAACAAGTTGGACAGTAGCAACAGAAGAGTTGGAATATTTATAACATAAGACTCTAGGAGAGCAAGGAATAAGGTCGCTTAATAAGAGAAAAAGACTTCAGCACACTACCCAGATTCAGGAAACAAATGCTTCGTTGGGCATGTTTGAATCAGAATAAGTAGAATTGAGCACACTACCAGAGACAGGAATTGAAATGCGCCAGTGGGCGTGTTTGAATCCTTCATTGGGCATAGTCTTTGAATGATGAATCTAATATGTGTCTGGTTTTGTGGCAGATCTGGATTAGGTTGTTAACATTCTCTAAAATTTTGTAACAAGCTGTTACTCTGAATATCTCTCTCTACCAATGAAAATGAGCCAAGAACTTCTTGTGGGACGAAATTGGAAAACAGAAATGAATGAAAAACTGAAAAGAGGCTCCATAACTTTGGAGGCAGAAAAGAAAAGCAGGGGCAGGCAATGGTGGAAAAGGCCAGTTGGGAAGGTCACTGTACCAGCAGCCTTGGAGGCCGATTATATCCCACATGATTAAATCAGCGCCTTCCAGTTTGACTGTGGTAAGTAAAAAGTTGGGAGCAAAGGGGACCATGGCTTTTTGGCTGCATGAGATAAAATCTCGTGTCTCATGTTTCATTACAAACATCACCTTTTCAGTTCAAAACAAAAGACTTCAGCATTGCCTGCTGATATGACCGGGAATGTGTATATATACACCTCAAGTTGAGAAAGGCATCAATCTATGTGTTTTTAAGATCTGCATGCATGAATGTGAAGCCACATCTCCCCAGATTCCATGCATGCAGGCATTCCATGGCTGCCAATCCAACCTGTTGATAAGCATACATAACACAACACAATATGCATAATGTGCATAATATGTTTCTATCGAGCACTATCATGTCTGTAAGCTGTGTAGGGAAATGCACACTAACCGATTCCAAACTTGGAGGCACTAGGTTATTTTTCTAACGGCCAGATTATATACTACAGTTCAGGATTCACATTGAGAGATCTCTAGATGGAGCCCTCCCAAGTATCTCACGCAATGGCTGTACAAAACAAAAGGAAGTAGCATGCAAAAGCAATCATCCACATGCCTGCACACATGCAGCATCTGCAAAACAATCAAAATTTTGATCGGTATGTCACACAATGGCTGTATCAGACTGCAGAAACACACATGCACATGCCTGCGCACACGTGCATTACAATCGGAAATCCTGATAGGTGACATGATAAAACACATACAGAAACTCATATCATTAAATGATACAGTCAACAATCTGAGAAAACTTGCTGGTCTCGAGCAGATTGTGTGAACTTATTTTGCAAAGAGGTGAAACCGTAATGCAAGTTCGAAGTAAGGCAAAACTAACTCCTCATGAATGATAAACAGACGAAATTGAAACGTCGAGGCTTGAATCGCAAATCAAAAGAGACAGAAAGACAGACAGACAGAAGTACTTGTCAAAAGACCTTCAAGCTGAAAGGCTCCACTGTTCTCCGTTGCATATGACAGCTGCGAGAGGGAGGGGGGGGGAGAGAGAGAGAGAGAGAGAGAGAGAGGCGAGGGAGGGATGCCCCTTCCACAGCTGCTTGATTGGACTTACAGAGGCTATGTTCAGTCAACCAATTGCATGAAGAGAGGACCACGCTTAGTAAACTCTAGTGCACACCCGACAAAACCTCAAATGGCCAAGTCGGCTTGGCTTCCCTTTTCTTTTCTTCGAAATTTGGAAGATGCCCAAGGTTTGAACTCGTGCACCCATGGACACACCCACACAATTAGCCTTTGCAGGTCTTTCTCTTCATTTAGATCAAATAATTTTCCATCTATTGTTCTATTATCCAATCAAACTAGAAAGATATTTGCAATTAATTATGTTTAAAGTGTGTTCTTTAGTTTGAGCATGTGGGACAATTAAGGCAAATTACACATTCGTGAGTCAACATGGTCGTTTAGCTAATTGCACAACTAGGTTGACACGTGCAACTAAGTTTCTAAAAATACACGATTTTTTAGAATGTTTTGTTCAAGTTTAGTTATTCACAAGTTTTTGAAGCTAGTCAACTTTGGCTAAAAACTTAGTAACTAAAAGTTTTTGAAGATAGTCAACTTTGGCTAGAAACTTCTCATATAGCTTGAGGTGTCTTGTTGATGAAGAGTATATTGCAAAATATAAAACCAAAAAAAGAAAATTGCTTAATCAAAGTCCAAGATGTGATGGGTTTCACATTTCACAATTTTTTTGGGTTAAGGCTTAACTTATAATTTTGAAATAGCATAGCAATAACACAAAAAAGACAAATAAAAACATGCTATACAAGTAGCATGTTGAAGAGTTGGCACAAGTCTCTTTGTTGTTTTATAATTATGTGAGAAAATGTTATTTCTTTCATTGGCACAAGTCTCTTCATTATTTTATAATTATGAGGGAAGGTCTTGTTTCCAGTCTCAAGAAAATATATACTTTTCTTTGCTTTTCTTTACTGCTTACTATGAGAAAAAGGAGAACAGGTAGACTAACCTTGTGGAAGATTGGACATATGAAGACTACAATATGCTTTGCTAAGATGAAGCTTGCATTGATGAGACAGAATCGAATGAGCAAACTTCATTAATTCTTAGAAGAACAATTATTAGTTTCATGTTTAAAAATGACAACTTCTTACGATTTAATTAAATGATAAATAACTAAACTATTATTGCTAGTTTAAATTAATTAACTCACTGTAACTATGCATGTAAAACTAATTATGTATGTAAACGCAACTAAATGAAACTGTATACCTAAAGCACTATGCATTTACATACATAAAATTACTTTACTTTTAGTTCTAATTAGCTAAGTAAAACTAACTAACTATTTTGTACTAAATAGTATTTTTTGTAATAAATAATTAAATTAGTTCAATAATAGTTGCACTCCACAATATCACACCTAGTAAGTGTATAAGGAGAATGTCATTATTTCAATGTAACATGTCATGTGTGATGGGTGTAGAAATCAAGATTGAGAGGAGATGGGCATAAATTAGGAAATGATATAGGAAGCATGATATGGGTCATAGCATAAAAAAGCATAGCCTAAAACCAATTGGGCAAACACCACCATCTTCCTCAAGCTCCATTGCATTGTCACATGACCGGTCATGCCATCAAATAACTTCTTGATACATGTTAATGGTCTAAGAAAGATAGCTAAGAGTTCCATGCTTGGCCTCATAAAGGGTCACAGTCAAGGGTAGATCCATGGTTATAATAGAGGAGATCAAAAGGATATCCAAGCAAGTGCCTTTCTTTTCCCTTGTGTTCATCCAACAAAGGCAAAGCTCTATTGATACGAGCATCAAGAAAAGTAGGTGCCGTCACAAAGAGTACGATCCTCAAGTCTCACTTGAAATTAAGCTTGTTACATGTGCAGTGGTGGTAGCTAACTAGGATGGTAGTCAACCCTCGCATACATTATATATATCTCGCACAAGTAAGGGAGGTGATGAAGGCATATGCTTATCAAATTTGTAGATGGGCAATGTCACCCATCTCCAAATATGGTAGGAGAAGCTCATGGTGGTTTGCAAGTAATGTTGATTCCTATTTGCAAGCTTTGAGGAGATAGCTAGCAAGAGAGCTGAGTATGGTGGTGCTGCAACGCTAATTGTGGAGGCGGTTTTCATGCTTTGCATGAATAGGTACACAACAAGGTGAGCCTTGGTCCATATGTTTTTGTTGCTAACATGGTTACTATCTAGTGTGATTGTGGAGGGAGTTGGTACCTTGGAATTAAAAGCCAAGGCCACGGAGTAGCTGACATCCTCTCAAGCATATCCAATTTCAATGTACTTGATTGAAAGGCGGTTGCAATTGCAAATTCCGCTCTTTGTGTTGAAGCTCACATGCACATCTTAACAATCTAAGATAACATATGCCTTTGTGAGATGGGGTGTACATGAGTATCCCTATCATTGAAGATCACATAGGCCTTTGTGAGGTGAACTCCAGCATGGCTCTCCCTTGTAGGCATTTGTAAACGAGGATGGTATGGAACTCCCCCATCAGGTCTAGTATGTCACCTATGATGAATGGAACTGTGCATTTGTGCATATCAACACCACATCTTTCAAAGAAGCTTGCCACCTCACAACTCGAAGTGTTGCTCTAGTGAATCCATTGTTCTAGTCATGTAGTGCAATGGAGGCTAGTTAGGTGTCCACGAATGATACTTCTCCAAAAAAAAAAACAATAATGGAATAGAAGGCCATGACAACCACAACCAATCAATGAGAGACGAGTGAGGATGGATATCAACATGTGCCCCACCACGGGCCCATGCTTTCACACACCAATAATGAGGAGGGGACCAATTTTTTCTTTTTATCACATAAATTTTATGAGAGTTCTATATTCTTCAAACTTGCACACATAGGCACATCAATTGAGCATCAGGCTTTTAGCATGGTGACACGGGTTCGAATTCGATATCTAATTGTAATGATCAAATCCACCAATTGTCTTACTTATCATCATTCATAAAACTAATAACTAATATCGTTACAACTAATCACCCAATTGTAATAATCGGATCCACATAATCAAATTAAAACTAATAACCATCTAGTCATAATCGAAAACTAACTATAAAACTAATTGCTAATCATCATTAATTGTTAGAACTAATCTAACTAATCATCATCTATCTAACTAATCTCATAAACTAACTAATAATTGTCTAATGTCTAATCGTCATTAATCATTAGAACTAATTGCCATCTATCTAACTAATCGTCATCTCATGAATCGAAATCAAATCATACCATAATTGAAATTATCATCATCTCAACATTCAAAATGATAACATCATGGATCAATTAAGTACCTAGCCTCCTCCTGAACACTCACCTCCTCTTAGACACTCACAATCGTTAGCTCTCTCCTCATGGACACTCCTAGTCATCAACTCTCTCAACTCTCTTGGTTTCGGTCATCACGCCTCTCTAGCACTATCTCGCATGACATTCTTGGTCGTTTTATCCTTGTTACATGCATTTGCTTTTCTTTCGATTTGTTCAATAAGTTGTCATGTATAATAATGTCAAAAAATAAAATTAAAAAAAACTAAAAAAAGATAAATAAAAAACAATATTATGTTGCATGTGTAAAGATTAACTAGTGAATACTTAGCATTGCCCTTTAGGGCATATGCTTATACAATGGTGTAGGAAAAAGTTGGTGCCTGTCCCAAAAAAACTACCTAGTGTTAGCTTTAGTTAAGTGGCCCATTTCAAAACTTATGGGTGTGGATATCTCGATTTTCAAGAAAGAAACCTTTATTTTAAAAAAATTAAAGAAAAATGTATTCACACACACACACACACACACACACACACACACACACACACACACACACACACACACACACACACACACACACACACACACACACACAACAGAATTAGAGCATAATAAATATATTCCTACTCTCCATCTCCACCTTTTGTTCTTCTATCATGTTGTTGTTTGCACACTTTGCCCATAAGCCACGGCCTATTGCACATCTGGCTATGTTCCCTTCTCTTCATTAGATCATCCTTCATGATTATAAAGTCCTTCGCTAGCCATGCCCCTACTGCCCTGCCCATGATTATGATGTAGTCGACCTCAATATTTGACAAGGACCGAACCTCCTTCATATGTTTAATTAACGGTCTTAGAGACAACTTTACATGCCCTAAAGATTAAGAGGTACCCTCCCTCTCTCTCCCTCCCTCCCCCCTTTGTGTGTTTGTATGTGTGTGAGATCCATCTTTGAATTGCATCCTCTCATTCAGGGACCTAAAACAATGGCCTTGTGCTCTTTTCTATACCTATCATAGTATGAGCAATTTTCAAAGGCTTGTTTTGAGTAGGTGTTTTCCAAGCATGGCATTTATTCTATATATGTTCCCAATTGCCAAGAACCATGCCCAATGCACCTTTCCAAGGATTGAAAGGTGAGAAGGATCGAAGCTTGCACGTGAGAGCTATGGCGAGAGAGCAAGAGCAAGAAAGAGAGAGACAAGAAATGGGAACTCCAACAACCATAATGTGTGGCCGGGCCTTCCTTTATTCAAGCTGTCACTAAAAGAATAAAGAATAAGTGACTGTGACGACTGCTCGCCACCTGCAGTGTGCAGTGGCGGCTAGGCAGAGGCGCCTTTACCCCCAATAACCTCCCACTTAAAGGTGAATCTGCCCCAGTGAGAGAGAAAAAAGAAAAGACAATACAATATGTACACGTGTACAACAGGATGAGGAAACAGATGTCATCTCATCCGATGCCCATCAATCTCCTGAGGAAGGCAAAGCACTCGGTAGTGAGGCTTTTCGTCAGCAAGTTTGCAAAATTCTGCTCAGTCGGAATCTTGACAAGGTCAACAGACTTGTCCTCAATGACCTCGCGAATGAAGTGATACCTCACCTCAATATGTTATGTTTTGTCTTCGCATGGAAGACCGGATTCCTGGCCAACTGAATGGCACTCATAGAATCCGAATGCAGTGTAGGCATAGCATCTATCATACCAAGGTCTGCAATCAAATGGCCTAAGCAGATAGCCTCCTTGCAAGCCTCTATGGTTGCAATATACTCGGCCTCTGTAGTAGAAAGAGTCGTACACTTCTGCACCCTGGACATCCAAGAGATAGCCCCTCCAGCATAAGTGAACACATAGCCAGAAGTGGACTTCCTACTATATGCATGTCCTGCATAATCAGAGTCAGTATACCCCACGACTCCTGTATCCTGGTTGCTATAACAAAGACACATATCTATTGTGCCCTTCAGGTACCTCATGATACCCTTCATGGCGTCCCAATGTTTCTTGCTAGGTGTAGCCATATAACGTGCCACAACCCCAACTGCAAAAGCAATATCTGGACGGGTGGCTATCATGGCATACATAAGGCTGCCCACACGATTGATGCATAGGGAATCTTGGCCAATTTGGCCCTCTGCTTATCTGTTTGCGGACAATCGGCTTGTGAAACCTTCACATGAGAAGGTAATGGACATCCAATAGGCTTAACATCCTGTATGCAGAAGTGCTCAAGGACTTTATGAATGTACTCCCTCTGTGACAGATAGAGTAATCCCTGAGATATATCGTGTGTAATGCACATACCAAGTATATGAGAGGCATGTCCTAGATCTTTCATCTCAAAGCTCTTCTTGAGCTGAGCCTTAAGAGCATCGAGCTCCTCATGAGCTGTCCCTGCTAAAAGCATGTCATCCACATAGAGTACCAAAATCAGTAAAGAACCATCATGGGCTTTCTTTGTGTACAAGCATGAATCCATAGCACTGCGGTTGTAACCTTGTGACTTCATGAATGCATCAAACTTATGGTACCATTCCCTAGGTGCCTACTTTAAGCCATATAGACTCTTCTTTAGCTTGCACACTAGGTGCTCTCTGCCAAGGTCTGCAAAGCCCTTAGGCTGCTCCATGTAAATCTCATCATGCAAGTCCCCATGTAAAAAGGTTGTCTTGACATCCATCTGGTACAAGTCCAGGTCAAGATGTGCAACCAAGGCCAAGACTAAGCGTAGGGTGGTCATCTTGACCACTGGAGAAAAGACTTCATCAAAGTCAACACCATGCTCTTGCTTAAAACCCTTAGCAACCAATTGAGCCTTGTATGCTAGCTTGGGGTGTCCAGGGGTACTTTTTAGCTTGTACACCCACTTGCATGGCAAAGCCTTCTTACCTTGAGGTAAGGAAACCAAATCCCAAGTCTGATTCTTATGCAATGAGTCAAGCTCAGACTACATAGCTCTCTCCCAAGAGTGACAATCACCTCAGCGCATAACCTCATCATAAGTGAGAGGCTCTCCTGCATCTGTAACCAATACATAATCCATAAAGGGTGCAAAACGGTCAGGAGGTCGTCTATCTCTAGTAGAATGCCTCAATCTAGGCTTTGTTGCTTGACTAAAATCTTATCTAACATCTGGGCCATGAGCATCAGTAGGTGATGTTGCACGCTGTCTAGCTGGCCGTGGAGCAGGCTGAACGGGAGCAGGTGGCTCCTCCTGAAAGATAACTCTGCGTACCTCAATCACTTTCTCAGGCTACATATGCATCTTGTCCTCATGAAATATGACATCATGGCTGCGGATCACTTTCCGCGCTTGCGGATCCCATAGATGATAACCCATCTCTTCTGCATCTCCATAGCCAATGAAAATGCATTTGACACTCTTAGGATCCAGCTTATTGCGTTTGTCCTTGGACACATGGCAAAATGCCTCACGACCAAAGACACGCAAATGATCATAAGAGGGGGGTTTGCCTTCCCATACCTCCTCTGCAACCTAAAAGTCAATACCACTACTAAGCGACTTGTTAATGAGATGCAATGCAGTAGTAAGTGCCTCAGCCCAAAAGCGTTACGGTAAGCCAGCATGGCTAAGCATGCTACGGACCCTTTCCTGAATGGTCCTATTTATGCGTTCAGCCATACCATTCTAGGGTGGGGTGTAAGGGGTGATCAACTGATGCTTAATACCCCGCTCATCACAAAACTGCTCAAAAGCACGTGATACATTCTCTCCCCCATTATTTGACCTTAGGCATTTGAGCCTTTTCCCAGACTGGTTCTCTGCCAATACAAGCCAACACTGAAATGTGTCTAAGACATCAAATTTTCTCTTTATGGGATAAGCCCAAACCTTACATGAGTAATCATCTATAAAAGTAACAAAGTACTTTGCCCCACCAAGTGATTGGCAGGGCATGGGTCCATATACATCTAAGTGCACAAGAGCCAAGGGCTCACCCATGCATTTCTTACCAGACTTTTTATGCGTATTTCTAGTCTGCCTGCCATATAAACAATGATCACAATAATCAAAATGCAAAGAGTCAAAAGGCGGAAGATATTGCAAAGCACGGAGCATTTTCATTCCTTTAAGAGACATATACCCCGAACGAGCATGCCAAAGGGATACATGGGGAATAGAACCCACAGACAAAACATGATCCAATGTAGCTCGAGATACAAGTAAGGGATAGAGGCTACCAGACTTGGCACCTCTTGCAAGTACAAGCCTACCACGAGTAATCTTCCATACAGAGTCTCCAAAAGACACAAAATACCCTGCATCATCAAGCTGTCCAGCTGACATAAGACTGCGAGTCCACGCAGGTGCATGGCGCACATCACGCAAAACAAAAGAGCTGCCGGAAGGAAACTGTAACCTAACATCTCCAATGCCCACAATGTCAAGAGACCTGTCATCACCAAGGTGTACAGAACCATACATAGTACGATAGGTATGAAACCAATCTCTATAGGGTGTCACATGAAATGACGCACCCGAATCCAAGAGCCAGCACTGCGCATACATAGAGTGTATCTCAAAATTCTATAAGGCATCGCATGAATAAATTGCAAGTATGTAATCGTCATTTGAATCAGTGGCCTGCGTGACATTAACCTCTTCTATCTTCACACTAGACTTTGCAGGTACTATGCTGCGCTCAGAAGAATTCTATAAGGCATCGCATGAATAAGTTGCAAGTATGTAATCGTCATCTGAATCAATGGCCTGCGTGACATTAACCTCTTCTATCTTCACACTAGACTTTGCAGGTACTATGCTGCGCTCAAAAGACTTTTCATGCACTTTATCTTTTCCCTTTTTCTTGCGCTTATCATCGTGCATTTTATGGCACTGCGGCCGAATATGTCTTGCTTTCCCACAATAATGACAGGTAAGATCAGACTTCTGTCCATGGGACTTACTGCGGCCACGTGACTTGGACCTGGACTTCTGAGAGTCCCTACCCTTATGATCATTATCATGCCTGCCATGTCTACCACCTCTAATGGTCAATGTATGTGAAGAGCGGGAAGCATCATTGTTTCTCCTATTGATTTCCTCAGTCAATAAAGCACTCTCAACATCTTTGATTTTCAATCCATCAAGCTTGTTCGTGCATATGGCAGTACGAAAGACATCCCATGATTCAGGCAAGGTGCCAAGCAGAAACAACGGGTGCAAGTTGTCTTTGAACTCAATACCCTGTGACAACAGACTCTTCATGATAGCATGAAACTGACTGAAATGAGATGAAAGGGAGGTCTCCTTCATCCGAAGGTCCATTAACTGCTTCAGCCCCAATACATCTGTGACGCAGGACTCTGCTGCGCATAGAGCTCCTGAATCTTCTCCCATAAATCCCATGCACTCTGATTATCACCTTCAACAACATTATGATGGACCTCTTCTGAGAGTGACAAAATAATGGTAGACTTGCATAGCTCATCAACTTCCATCCAAACATCATCATCCATATCCTCAGGTTTGACACCTTTGAAACACAAAGGGTTTAATCTGTAATTTTTGCACCAAAACCTGCCATATTTGGGACTTCCAATACCCATAGTTGGTACCATCCAACTTGGCAATGTTAAAGAGAGTTGTGTCTTTCAGATGACCAGCCATACTGTCCCAAATCAATGCAAAAAGGCAAAATTGTAGGTGGTTGTAATTAGCAGAAAATGCACTAAAACCATTGCTAAAACTAGCTGAAAGAGTGGATTTTACCAAGAAAAGCACATGTCCACCAAATATGACCAAGATAACATCAAATAATAAGCATTACCCTCATAGAAGTGCTCAAAATCTGCAGATTTCAGCTTCTTGTAATAAATGACAGATTTTAGTAAATGAGAGCTTAACTATGCCAGAAGCAGATCCCAAATCAATCATATACTGCCAAGACCATAGGCAGCATCATGCGGGCATAACATAGACATATGACAGTCGAGAAGCATGAATCCAACACCCAAACATGTCATGAAATATCTGCAAAGTGAGTAGGCACACCCCCTAGTTAATGGAGCAAAGTGTACTTGCCACTATCAATACTTGACACAAGTAGGTGTCAGCTCACAAGGAAAGGGACCCAAGTCAAAGAGTCAACTCATAAGCATCGGAAGGAACCAAGACATATGAACCATGCATCATCCCAAAGGGTAAGAAAACCCAAATAGTCTCAAAAGCTCAAATAGTATAGACCGCCTACTCAATGTCTGTCAAGCATCCAAAGACGCTCCCACTAGCACAAAAGCCATAAATATCAAGCAACAAAGCTTGAACAAAGCATGTACAAGCACTAGTGACAAGTGTCCAAGATCAAGCATCAATGATACATCCCGAACATATAGACGGTAGAGCATCCATATGCAGCATCCATAGACATCAAGTACATCCCAAAATAAACTCTGGCAAGCCAATAAATAGCCCAAGTAAGCTCCGAGAGTCCAAAGGTAAGCCAAGACAAAGCTCCAGTAGCAAGCAGCTCTAAACAATGTAACTAGTATACATAGATGACGTAACCCGTAATGGCGGTCAATTGACCATAGACCAAAGCATGCCATAAGTGCATCAAAGATGGAGTATCCAAATGCTTTCCAAAGCCGATCTCAAGCTCAATCAATGATCTAGAGTGTAAGCCAAGCTCAAAGTCGGTCCCCAAATGTCAATACATCACTATGTATGCCCGAAACATAGCTCGAATAGCATAGGCATAACCAAGTATGAGTTAAATAGCTTTAGCCCAACTGTGTATGTTAACTGTTAGATGAACAAGGTGGAAATTTGGAAAAAGCTAAAGCAGAAGACTAAGGCTAAGGCAAAGTGGAACGGAAGACGAAGGTGTGCTAAGAAAAATCTAGAAACACAAGAAGCGTAGAAAAGTCCTAAATAAGGGAAAAATGTGCACAAGGAAAAGCGCAAGTCAATACTTTTGTAAAAGAGCGCAAGCGCATCATGATTTAATTTAAGGAGTGCCGGGCTCTCAATTGTGCAATTTGTAAATGTAGACGGGTGGTAGGAAGGAAGCTAGGAAGATAGGAGGACAATGGGAAAAAGGGCCTAGGCCAGCCGGCCATGTAAAAAAGGGGATAAGGGGATGACCGCCCAAAAGGGATTTAGGGTTTTGTATATAAAGTTGAAAAGTGAATGGGAAGCTCATTCTTGTGTGTGGCCAAAAGTGGGTCTCCTCTTCCTCTTCTTCTTCTTCTTATTCTTCTTCTTCTTGCTTGCTTGAGCTTGTGCTTGAGAGAGGGAGTGTGAGAGTGTGAGAGAGTGAGTGTGTGAGGGTGAGGGACCGGGGAGGAGAAGCTCTCCATCTTCCCCTCTCTTCTTCTCTTCTCTTCTCTTCTCTTGTCTTGCTCGTGGCTATGGAGCTTGGAGCGTGGAGCTTGAGGATGGAGGTTGCTTGAAGCTTGCACTTGGATCGTGGAGCTACCGGAGTGCATGGGAGAGGAGGTAACTTGATCGGCATGGAGGTAAGCTCACTACACCCGTAGATATGGATGGCGCGTCGGCTATGTGAGAGGTAGCCATTAGTGCTTGGCTTGGAACACTTGAAACAATAAGCAGTCCCTGGGTCTTGGCGGTTGAGCGTAAGCTCCCACATTTTGGTTCCATTGCCGGGACCAACAGATTCAAGCCTTGAGCGCTTGTGCGCTTCGAATCGAGCATCGAAGTAAGGGTTTTCCCCGAACCGGTGCTTGAGTTAGATAGGTAGGAAGAGGGATTTTGAAGAGATATTCAATCTCCTTAGCAAGTAGGTTCTTGGTTTTTTGGATTTGGAAAAGCATGTTGGAGTAGGGTAGTTATTTGCTTTGTGATTTGGGTGCATTAGGGTAGGAAAAAACAAAGAAAAAGAAGAAAAATAAGCATCAAGGTTTCTGCTGTCATAACAGGGCATGAGGATTTGATTCAGTGGGCCAATTTGCATTTTGGAGTTTATTGGCTATTCCAGGTATATACAACTCTTTCCCTCCATCCATAGCTTTGATCTGGAGGTGTGTGTGAAAGGCCGTGACCTGAATCATGTGATTCAAGCGATTTATCATTGCACCGGCCAGAGTTGCGCCACATTCAGCTAGTCCGAGTGACGACGATTCTGGGCCGAGTCCCAGAATCGGCCCTCGATCCACTACCACTCGGACCACTTGACTCGGTCCACCTGACTCGGCCCTCGACCCACTCGGCCACTCGGCCCTCAGACCATTCAGCCCACTACACTCGGCCCTCAGACCATTCAGCCACTCGGTCCTCAGACCATTCGGCCCACTACACTCGGACGCCTTTCACTCAGCCCATCCGAGTGAAGTATTCGAACCAACTTTGAAATTCGGCCCTCGGCCCTGCCAACTCGGTCCACTTGACTTGGCCCACCTAACTCCACCCTTGGCCCACTCAGCCCTCGGACAACCAAACTCGGACTGGCCAAATTTGACATTCGGACCAATTACATTCGGCCCTTTCTCATTTGGCCCTCGGCCCTTGCAATTCGGACCTATTGGGCCGAATTTAGATTTTTTCAAATTTTAACATGTAGACAGTGAAACTAACCAAGAGACCATATAGACCTGAAACCATATCATAGATCGATCACTGGGCTGAAACTTAGAGCAAGTAGTTCAAAATTTGGCTATAAACGGTCTTTCAAATCACGTATGGCATTTACCGTAACGGCCCTGCGGGCCGGGGGGACTACCTCCCCTGGAGTCTTGTAGAGGGGGCTCTGCCTCCTCCACACCTCCCCCGAGTAGGTTGGAGAGAAAACGCATGCCGTAACAAGTCCTCCAAATTGGACCTTGGTGTAGTAATGGCTCTATACGAGCATGGATTCTCACTTGCAAAAGAGTGACCAAAAGCCCATACCCGAACAGAGACAAACAGAGACCCTAGAACCTCAATGGGCCAATCTAGCCAACAAGGGCAAAAAGGTCACACTTCAAAAACACATATGTGTTACATTCAGACTGCATCTAGTCAAAGCGGAAATCAACAACATCAAGCTACAATAGCGAGGATGACTAGATATGACAGTCCTGACGATAGATGCTCCTTGAATAGCACTGCACTGTGACGATCCAAGACACCAGTGGAGAATCCACATCTGGTCGTGCAGTTAGGGACTCAAGGGCATTTGTCAAAAGGCTTAAATTTACAAGCCAAGACCCGGAAGATGAAGACATAGTACCATCTGCTTATCTTAGGGTCAAACTCACCGCGAAAAGAGAGCACACCATCAATGCTCTTAACCTATGAGGCATGGACCCTACTAGGCCAACCAGAGCTCACACCGACTAATGCAACTCTTAGCCCTTACGGGGGACACCCACAAGCACTCATAGGGAAGTGCAAAATCCTTGCGACAATTGAAACTGAAAGCTTGCTTATCCTATTTCATGTTCCTCCAAATAATGCTGATTGTGGGAAGGAAACCCTCCTAGGAAGACCCTTTAAAAGGGCGACCAAGTGTGAGGCCGACTATGTAGCACAGAGGATACACCTGACACTACCGGGAGTGAGGATAGTCACAACCTTTAGCAAGGGTGACCTCATTGAACCTCGAGGGAAAGGCAAGGAAGGTGCTTACATAATAGTCAAGCCTACTAATGAGAGCAAGGACTTGTTAGAAGAGTTGATACAAGCACAGTTCGAACAACGAGAACTAGTGAGTGAGGCCATGCCTGAAACAAGAAGGTCAAGAGACAATGCCAAGGACGGGCTTTAGACTTATAAATATCATAGAAGATCCCAAAAGAAGCCTAAGCCTTATAGATGAAGGCATCGATGGAGAGCCAATACAACGCCACGATGGATATCCAAAGCATTGCTACATGCTCAAGGGTATTACGTAGGTAACTGATGGATTTGGGTACCAAAACCCCTTGCTAAACCTCCTACTGAAGGCCAGATTGTATCAAGAGCAAAGAAGCGTAGGAGGAGATCTAAACAAAAAACCAAGTCTCGAGTGAAAAACATTAGAGTGACCGAGCCCCTCATGATCGAAATCAAGAAACCAAACGGGACCACTCAAAAGGTACATCCTCAACCTAGCGTGCTTGACAAGCATATATCAGATGTAATCCTTGAGGATATGCAAAAGCCATTAGTGCCCAAAAAGCCTTTTATTTCTCGAGAGGATAACAAGCATCATAGACACAACATTGCTCATGGCAAGGTTAAATGGTCAACAAAGCAAATAGCAAAATCATCTAACAGCACCCTCTTCTCCTAAACGGACACAAGAAGCACAAAAGTCATCAAGTACGGCTACTCAATTCCAATCTCTACCTACATTTGAGCTTCCAAATGTCCAAGAGGCAGAACATGACACCACCCTTAGCTCTCAATGTAAGGAGATGCATGTGCAACCTAATGTGACTAGATCAAATCATGCTCAATCTACACTGGTGAATGCTCAAAGGGCAATAAAAGACACAACCACTTCCGATCGCCCTAGAGACTTAACACTGCAATCCACCAAGAGTAGCTAGCCCACTGGACTAGCCGCTACAACTTCCAATTAGGGATCATAGCAGTCACAGCCCTTGGCCGTGACAACGCCCCTTGTGGAACATGTCCTTAGCAGTTCACCTGGGGAGGAGGTGCCGCAACCAGCATCCTTGACAACTCCAACACTTCCAAAGTGCTTAAAGCCTAGGCTGGAGGAGTTAAACAGAAGGGAATTGATTGAAGAGCTACACTCTCCAAAAAGAGAGGCAGTTGTACCCTCACAACCTAGGAAGGCTATTCAGCAGGCCACGGTTATGTCCCATGAGGACACACTAGAGAAAGAGAATGTTGAGGCCCAGCAAGCACATCAACAATAGACCTAGTTCAAGGTCCCAAGTCTTCAAGGGATACACCTTGATTGCCTAAGAAAAAGAAGATAAAAGAAAGAAAACAACAACGGCAGTTGCAAGTGGCTGTAGACTCCAAGAAGATTGAAACCAAGAGTGCCGAAGATCTAAGGAATAAAGCATCGAGACCATCCACCAATGAACCCATTGATGTCTCTCCTAATAGCGGTGAAACCTCAGACACATCCGTGTGCTTTGAAAAATCAAAGCAACTGTTACCATCAATGGTTGCTTTCAAGACTCAATCCACCGACAATAGAACTCGCATTGACCAATCAAGACTGGATACAACACTGTCACAATAGGGTGACAAATTTATACCAGTCACATCCAAGGAGAACCATGATGCAATAACAAAGCCTCAAGAGAAACATGGAAACCCTGAGAGCATAAGCAATCCTAGTGTTGACCAATCTTGCTCATCTAGGCCTAGGCCCCCAGGTATGCTAAAGCCTAGGCAAACTCCTAAAACCTTGCATGAGATAGCAACCGAGCAAGCCCTCGTTGAACATAGAAGTGTCACAGAATGATTAACTGAGTTGGATGCTAAGCTCAAGGTGTTCGCACGTTTCTACGTCCTTTCGGGCATGGATGCATTCCCTAAGGAGCAGCTTGGAGAATACTTGCCATTTTCCCTATCCTGGGAAGAGCAAGAACATCTTAACGAGCACTATGACAGGCTCCTGCATGAATGCATGCGACTCATCTCTGACGAGGAAGCCGACGAACTACGCTTAACTGTAACATTCAATGATGTGCTCTACCAACCAAATCTCTTAGAGATAGAGCAACTAAAGCGACAATCAGAGGGTCAAAGTCAATTTGAGAAACGTTGGTTTGAAAACCGTGTTGCAATGGCCGAACTAAGAGCCCAAATCATGACAGTCTTAGAAGAGCGATTGGCCAAATGGCAGTCTCAAAGAGACCCAACCTATGTGGTGCCAACTTCCTTTCGAGTGCTAATTGCCATTCGGGGTATGAACTTAGTTGGAACTAGCCAAGAGAACTCTTTGGCTAATAAGGTTCTCACTGAGGAGGAGCTACATGTTGCAAGTAGACTCGGACAAGGTACCATGATACTTGACGTTGCAAAATGCTTGATGTTATTAAGAAGGCTACCACAAGTACTGGATGCATGTGCCACACTCTAGTACAATCCCGAGTTCTACAATTGGTTTTTATCCTTGTGAAGTGATATGGATTCGTAAATATGTATATAAATAAACAATGACTTTTGTGACCATGTATAGATAAGATCAACACACACAAGCAATGATAGTCAAGCGTAGAGAGAAGAGTTGGGTTTGACAGGTTGAGCTCCTCAGGTCCTCCTCTCACCACACATGTAGAAGTTATGTGACCATTCCCACCTCCAGGTGGAGGGCATGCAATCCTCATTACCGCCATAGGAAGCCCTGACCAACATCTCTGATGGTGTAGACGGGGTTACATCCCTTTCTATACACCTTTCCCCCTTTCCAGTCTATCCTTTCGAGGATGAGCCCTGCCCCACTCCATGACAACCAGTCCACGCAACTTAGCATAAGCCAAGATCTACTAATGGCTGGAGGCAAAATGAACATCATCTGGGGGGCTATCCCTCTATAACAAACACTGCATGCCTCACCTCTCCCCTCCTCATCATATGCGCTTGATAACCCACTGTATAATCCCTTCCATGCGAATAGTTTTATCCAGTCTCAAGGCCTAATCCTTGGTTTGCATTTTGCAGGTCCCCCTACGATAGTCGACATGGAGCACCCAGTGCAGCTGGCTTGCAAGGACACTATCCGCCGTCGAAGGGAGCATGCAACACAAGCTCCTTCACCAGAACGCTATGTGCCTAGCCTTAAAAGGTATGCAAAGAAACGTGGCCCCAAGCGACATCGCCCCGAACGTAGGCCAAAAAATCCCTAGGCCAGGGGAATAGAAGCTCAAGGGAGCACACAGGGCGTGGCAACACCGGTCATGTAGGCCCCCAACAGACGCTCGGGCACTAGGTGCTCGAAAGAGGAGAGGGTAGCTCGAGACAAGCAGGAATTTGATGCATTGTTCAAAAGTATTTTGGAAACAATTGCGGCCAGGGACTACACCATTCAGGTCCCGGGCGACATCTCCCCTGCCCAACCTCACAGGAGTCCCTCACTAGCAGAGCCTTAGTCGCCTGACCACCCGGACTCGCCCCGCCTCGTACAAATAGAGTACCCCCACGTTATGTAAAAGGCTTATCAAATGCTACCTGTTACATGCTGACATGTTCCCCATTTGTACAAACTTTTCATATCTACGTTTACTATGTTTCATGCCTTTAGAAAAAGAAAAAGAAAATCAAGCGCAGGTGATAAGTATCTAAGTCAACACCATGGAATTCAGATAAGTGATGTCTCCTTGTATTGCACTGGTTTATTATAGTTGCGGCATGTGCCGTGCATGTACTCTCATGAAGTGACAAGTGGATGCAGGATGATGCAAGTCTTTGTGCAAAAGTGTTCAATACCCAAGACACCACAAGACCGCCAACCCCATGAAGAGCCACGACAAAGCCACGCTGCCAAAAGCAAAAATCGCCCTGGCCGATCACCTACATCGCATGGCCCAAAGCATAGTCATGGGCTACTCTCTCTTTCTGGGTCAAGCTCTACATTTGGTTCATGGCAGTTGTTACCTCAATTGTATTGACATCCCGTGTCGCAAAGAGGTTTGCAAAATCTCAAGTGTATCTCCCCATCTCAACAACTGTTTCTCTAACAATGAGGCTAGGGTACAATCATCACTGTAATATCCATTTCCTGAGCCTTCAAAGCTTGACATTTCCCAACCCATTGAAAGGCTGATAGCCTCAACATATTGCAATGGTTGTACTTAGGCAAGTCCAAAACAATAAGAAGAAAAAAACAGAAAAGAAAAGAAAAGAAAGAAAGAAAGAAAAAAGAACAAGAAAAAGAAACGAAAATGAAAATGAAAAAGGAAAAAAAAAGAAAAAAAGAAAAAGAAAAAACGAAAAGATACGAAGCACCCACGATCACAGCATAGCACCTAGGGGTCCTCAAATTAGGTACGTCCAATGACCTTGGTCGGCTGGCTCCGTCCCTAGTCCTCTAGCCATTTAGCATCACCCACAATTGTCACGATTCCCTCTTGCACTCTGCCTTAATACCATTGCAATCAATTGTGGTAAGCACCGCATGAATGGCCATGAAAAGAACAACGCCCTCATCAAGCAAGTCCAATAGCTCCCAGCTATACCGAAAGTGCAGTGTCCTTGTGTTCAACTATGCTACGACGTGCAATCACAATGCAAAGGATGTCTCATACACTTCACATGTACTTCTTCTTAACATGGAAAACTTTGCTTCATCCACACATTGTTACGAGAAACCAGCTGTGGTCTTCTAACTACGTAATATCTAAGTATGCACAAGCACTCACATAATATCTACACCGAAGTATATACATAGTTTGGGTCCTCAAGTGCAGGACAATACTCTCAGCTTCCTTAGAGTTAGACCTGTCTCCCAAACTAATTGAACCATGTCTTGTGCATGATAGAGAAGACTAGCACTACCCCTAGGGAGAGACCACCTATGAGAGGTTTTCAATTGCAGGTATTGAAGACTCCAATGAAAGTGTCGTTCACTCTTCATCGACACCCAACTTTGAATTCTTATCCTTTATCGTCCTGCAAGCCTGCTAGGAATTGTCATGTGCAGAATCCCCAACAAACCAACACTTGTGCTGGTCATCAGTGCAATTCCCAATAAAGGACAGCCCTACCACCAATTCCAACAACCCTACCACCAGCCACCTAGGCCACCAACATGCCCCCTACGACCTTCCTCCACACCACCACTAACACTCCTCCACAGCAACCACCGATGTCCCTTCCACCCACGTCTTCAGTGCATGCCAAGGCCTGCTACCTACAACGGTGAGTGCCATGGGACTGGTACTCGTCTAAGAGGGGAGTAATGTTAATTGTTAGACAAACAAGGTGGAAAATCTGGAAAAGCTAAAGTAGAAGACAAAGACCGAGGCAAAGTGGAACGGAAGACAAATGTGCACTAAGAAAAATCTGGAAACACAAGAAGCGCAGAAAAGTCCTAAATAAGGGAAAAAGGCGCACAAGGAAAAGCGCAAGTTAATACTTTTGTAAAAGAGCGCAAGCGCATCATGATTTAATTTAAGGAGCGCCGGGCTCTCAACCGTGCAATATTTAAATATAGACGAGCGGTAGAAAGGAAGCTAGGAAGATAGGAGGACAATGGGAAAAAGGACCTAGGCCAGCCATCCATGTAAAAAAGGGGATAAGGGGATGACTGCCCAAAAGGCATTTAGGGTTTTGTATATAAAGTTGAAAAGTGAATGGGAAGCTCATTCTTGTGTGTCGCCAAAAGTGGGTCTCCTCTTCCTCTTCTTCTTCTTCTTCTTCTTCTTCTTCTTCTTCTTCTTCTTCTTATTGCTTGCTTGCTTGCTTGAGCTTGTGCTTGAGAGAGGGAGTGTGAGAGTGTGAGGGAGCGAGTGTGTGAGGGTGAGGGACCGAGGAGGAGAAGCTCTCAATCTTCCCCTCTCTTCTTCCCCTCTCTTCTTCTCTTCTCTTCTATTCTCTTCTCTTCTCTTCTCTTCTCTTGCTCACGGCTATGGAGCTTGGAGCATGGAGCTATCGGAGTGTGCGGGAGAGGAGGTAACTCGATCGGCATGGAAGTAAGCTCACTACACTCGTAGATATGTATGGTGTGTCGGCTATGTGAGAGGTAGCCATTAGTACTCGGCTTGGAACGCTTGAAACAATAAGCGGTCCGTGGGTCTTGGCGGTTGAGCGTAAGCCCCCACAGTGTACAACAGAGATTCACTATGCAAAAATGAATATTTTAGCATCAAAATCAGCTCCAAAATGGTGGCAAATCAATAGGCATGCATCCCCGAATCGATAGGCATCAACCGAGACCAACCGGGCATCAAATAGCAATGCTGGGCAAGCATAAACATCAAATGTCACTGTAGCACTATTATAAACTGCCTATGGACTGTTATGATAGTCCCAAAATAGTGCCAAATTAGACCCAAGTCAATGTCAGTGCTCAAGGCTTCAATACCAAGCTCCAAGCATGTGTATATGCATCAAATGAGACCCTTTTGAAGTGCCCAATGGCTCGGGGAAGAAGTTGGAGATGAAAAGTTTGGGGTTGCTATCAAAAACGTGCTGAAAACTGGCACATTTTCTCCTGTAGATGTTGCTGAACCACGTGGGCTTAATGAGGTGGAAGGGGGGCTCAAATGGGTGCCAAGGGTGGCCTATAATAGGCCTTAACAAGCCCCAGCAAACCAAGTGGAGAGAGAGAGAGCTTCAAACCTCCATGGGGAAGATCAACAATGGTTGTCCTATTTCTTGCAACCTATGAATTGAAGTAAACCCTCAAAAGAATGCTTAAATATCTTTGAATGAAGGGCCTGAGGGTGCCTCAATAGGCCGGGAGGAAGCTCGGGAAGCTGGGGAGTGACGAGAGCTCAAGGGAGTCGGCTATGGCTATCGGGATGGAGACCCAATGTGAGTAGGGAGTCGATGGGAAGCTGAGAATGCCACGAGCCAATCTCAAGAGTCAGGAAGCCGAGCTTTGATACTAGTTGAAAGGTGAGAAGGATTAAAGCTTGCACACGAGAGCTATGGCAGGAAAGCAAGAGCAAGAAAGAGAGAGACAAGAAATGGGAACTCCAACAACCATAATGTGTGGCCGGGCCTTCCTTTATTCAAACTATCACTAAAAGAATAAAGAATAAGTGATTGTGACGGGTGCTCACCACCTATAGTGTGCAGTGACAGGTACTGTTAGTGTAGTAATACGTGAGCGGCTAGGCGGAGGCGCCTTTACCCCCAACAAGGATTGAATTCCCTTGAAATGAGTGCTACTAATACATCTAATGTAGGGTTGATCATGGCTGTGCTTGCATCTACTTCTCCAAAACAACAACAAGTGGTAATATTTGATTTTCTATTTCACCTATTACATTTTTTTCGTAGTGTTTTACAAAATTATCTAAAAACATTGATGTCTTTTTGAATATCATATAGATGCTTGATGAGAAATTGTATCCTCTTGTAGATAAATTAGAACATGATTGTGCATGTAAAATCATTGATATGCTACTCAAAATGGACAAAGAGAAGTATTACATCATACTAAGTCACTAGAGCCCTTAAAGGCAAAGGTTGACAAGGCATTGGAATTGTTGCAATTGGCCTAATATAGTAGGTGCTACAATTAATGAATTTGCAAGTCTTTCTAATCATTAGCTTGTTTCCTTTTCTTCTTCTCCTCCTCCACCTTCTTCCTCTTCTTCTTTACTTCAAGTTCCTATCTTGCTCTTATAGTGAGAAAGAGAAAGAAGAGGGAGAGGCCCTTTCCATATATTATTTTCACATCAAAGCTTCATCACCAACTCAAATCTCTTCCTTAGAACATCTCAAAGCTCCTTGTGCAACTCCATTCTAGCTTTGTGTTTTGAGAGCTCTTTAGTGTATCACTAGAACTCCATAGCTACCCAATCTCTTCCTCAAATCCTTTATTGTCACATTGTTCATCTCAAGATGAACAAGCTTTTGTCATGTCTACTATTCGTATGAAGGAGATGAATCCGTAGTTAATGAGCTTTTAAATTGGAGTCAAAGGCTTCTAAATGTTTGTTTTGGATTTCATACTAATGATAAGAACTAGTTCAGTGGCTCGACATACTTTCAAGCAATTTTGGTAGACATTCCCTATGGAAATATGGATTGCTTGAGCCTGATTATGGTGCCATGGAAGTTCCTCTAGAAACATGCATTGATCCACCTCTTTGTGAGGCTTGTCTCTTGTCTTCATCATCAATGTAGATGCTGAGGTTCTCAAGCCCACAACATCATCCATGTGTTGTCGCCATGCTTCTCCAACCCTACCTCCAGTATTGCCAAGTCTTGCCCTAAATGTGCATGCATGCCACACATAGACAAACTTTGTGTGATCAAGTCAAAGCAGGGGAAGCATGGAATGGATGGATCTGGAGTCTTTCATGAAGTTATTCATCCTTAGTATATGCTCTATGTGAATGGCAAGACTAATGTGGCTTCCCTTTTTACTTGATAGGGTTTGAAAATGTTCAATTAGGATGTGATGATTGTTTGAGAGGTTAGAAATTTTAATAGCATTTCAAGCGTTATACGATTCTCTTGGTCTATCTCCATGAGTTTTGTTCATATTAATTTCATAGGTTCTTATAGTAATGCATATGTCATGGTTACACATTAGATCAACTTAATTTGGCTTCAGACAGTTTGTTATATTGAAGTAGTTTCTCATGTTTCATTATCCTCTATTACACAATTTTGCATATTAATAAAAACCATCTTCTATGGTGTATTTATTGGCTATGATCCAGGTGGAGACTTAATTTCTTGAAATGGCGACATTCTTCCTTAGACATTCACATCCTATTGATAGTACTTGAAACATGTTACTGGCAAATCTACATCATCTTTAGATGGTAGTGAAATAGATTGCCTTCTTCGAATGACAGGAGTACATGCGAGAAGTGAGTTTTTGGACTGAGCTTTTTTTGGCAACCTCCAATTTTATTCCACATAGTCCACTTGCCCCCTCCTCATTAGAACCACAACCAATTCTTCTCTCTCTCTAACATTACCACTACTAGCACCACTACCACCACATCTTACTCTCCCGCTCCTCATCAAAACCACAACCAATTCTTCTCTCTCTCTCTCTCTCTCTCTCTCTTTCTCGGAGACCCACAACATGCATCTCCCTCTCCTCCTCCCTCTCAATAACACCATCTCTCTCTATCTCTATCTTTTTCTCTTTTTTACCCCTAACTCATCTCTCTCTCTCTCTCTCTCTCTCTCTCTCTCTCTCTCAACACATTAGTAATTCTCTCTCCTTAACTTTTTTACATCACTACATTAATCTTATGTTATTAATTTTTATAATATTATCACAATGTTAGTGGTTGAATTACACATACACAAGCAATATCACACTCACGTATACATTCACATCTCCCCTCTCTCAATTATTTGCATGAATGTTATAGTTACATTATGATGTATTAGAAATTCAATGGTGCACACATGAGTAAAACTAGATACACTTGCACTTACACATTCCTCTCTCTCTCTCTCTCTCTCTCTCTCTCTCTCTCTCTCTCTCTCTCTCTCTCTCATATTGGGGACCAACCATTAACATGTCACTCCCCTTAAAAAACACACACACACACACACACACACACACACACACACACACACACACACACACACACACACACACACACACACACACACATGTTGGGGATCCACGACACGTATCTCTGTCTCCTCCTTTTTATGAATAACCTCTCGCTCTCTCGCTCGTTCTCTCTCTCTCTAACAATGCATTAGTAGTTCTCTCTCCTTAACTTATTTATATCACTAGATTAAGTTTATGTGCTTATCTTTGATAATATTATCACAATGTTAATGGTTCAATTATGTATACATATGAGATATCACACTACATATAAATTCACATCCCTCCTCTCTCCCTTCTTTACACATATTTTGTAATTATATATTGATGTGTTAGTACTTCAATTATGCACACACGAGAAAACCACATATACATTTACTTATACTTACATATTCCTCTCTCTCTGTCTTGCTTTCTCTCTCTCTTCCTCATTTCATTAGGCTTACATATGGATTAAAGTTATGCATTTGTTTACAATAGATCCTTGCAAGCAATTACTTCACAATCTCTCTAAAATATAGCTCCATATTGCTTCATTACCTATAGTTGTTATTCCTTCTAAAAATTATTCATTTTAAACTCCAAACTTCAACAACCAAATATTTTAATGTAGTGATATATTTCACATTGTACTGCATGAACTTACTACAAAAACTATAAAAAAATACTAAATCCACAAATACACTTGCAAGTTAGTGAACTACTATGCGCAAAACAAATGAACATATTAGCTGCAAACATTCAATATCAATCTAGCTCCATTTTGGAGGGTGAAATGGGTGTTCTCTAACAAACTTCTAAATTCCCTCATGAAAACTTGCTAGCTCAGTCAATAAGGAAGCATGTATTCCAAGAGGATGGTATTCATGGGATTTTCCTCAGTCAAATAGGGAAGCACGTGTTTGAAGAGAATGGTATCCATGGGATTTTCTCAAAATATAGATGGACATATAAAGGAGTTAGGTGGGTTATATTGCATATTCTTTATGCTATCATCCACAAATAATATCATTGTAGAGCTAAACTGCGGCCAATCAATACCATCAAAATATTTTAGAAATTGTGGCTTCACCCTAAATCCTTTCCAAAGAATGAGTTACAATAACAAATGCACCAAAGGTATCACTTTCCTATGATCGACCATAGTCTCTTTAGGAGAAGACATAAAAGTGTGACATATTCTAAAGAAAATATGTGGAATTACTTACCGAAAATATGGATCCTTATGTCTCTTACACCTCTTTTTCTTTGATTATTTTTTGTATAATGCCTTCTCATTCAAGGAGAATTCACCTCTAGGTAGTCGAGAAAGATAGGACATCTTTGGTACACCTCCTTATTCCAATGCTACTCAATTTGGTGATCCTTATATATGAGCCACTCCTCCTTTAAGTGCACCTAATCCGCACATTTCCTTGGCAGAGTTTGCAACAACCCCTTCTCCAATTGCACATATAAGAATCTGCCATTCATAGTTCTATTACATATAGAGAACACATCAACAAGATACCATTACAAATATACTTCTATAGAAGGATACCAAGTTATGCCTATAGAGAAGTCTCCATATTGCTAACTTGCATGACTTCTAAGACTCAATATCATCATTTGGTTTGAAATTCTATTTATCTCGTATGTGAACTAGAAGAAAAAATATTTGTCTATTTGAATACTATAGTAGTTTCTTCATTATAAGAGAGAGAGAGAGAGAGAGAGAGAGAGAGAGAGAGAGAGAGAGAGAGAGAGAGAGAGAGAGAGAGAGAGAGAGAGAGAGAGAGAGCTCTGAATCGCAACTACTCTCCATCATCTCTGTAAGCGGATGTTGGTGTCACTAAATTGATTGCTTATTATGCATTCTCTATTTAATCAATTTATGTTAATAAATTAATGACTCACTTTTCTTTAAGTGTTGATGATGATCTAGCATGGCCGTGAGACCATTTAGAGACCAGTATTCCTAGTGCATTACTTAATGGGGTGATCAGAGCACTGTGACGGGGATATCTGGTACATGCAATACAAGTTATGAAGGGGGAAAGAAGTGTCTGCCAAGTGTAAGAGTGTGCATAAGAACCAAGGAGTTACACATAAATGAAGATGGATTGAGTTCTAAGAAGAGGAAGTGCATTAGCATTGTGTATATGTATTTATGTGTGCATCCAGGGATGCCTGGGAATGTTTACTTGTGTGTAATGAGCATTCAATTCATTTGAGGTCATCCTCCCCCTACAAGTCAAGGTTTAAGATATTTTCTTTCATTAAGAAAGACGAGAGATGGAATTCTCTCACTAAGAAAGACGAGAGACATGATCGTCTGGAAGTGAGGAGAGAAGTGATTTTCTCTTTCTAAGGTCTAAAATGACACAAGCTTTTGTGTGGAATTCAATCTTAAGGTTGAGGCCCAAGGCAATCTAATGAACTCTCCTTATCTATGACTCAAGGTGGTTGCATGGACCACAAGTTAAGAGTATAGTTTAAAAAGTTGTTTTTTTGAAAATCCATTTTTAAAATATCTCACAATAGAAAAATGATCTCTAAAAATGGGCCACGTGGGTTATCGAAAACATCAAGATCTACAACTTTCGTGGTGGGCGTTTTTTCATCCAAACAACGCATAAAGAGATATCTCGAAATTAGTGCTACAGAGTGTAACAACCACATCTTGCATGAAGATCAACTCAACTCTCTCTCCAAGAAGAGAAGCTCTTGAAAGCCTATAAAAGAGGAGGCTCTCCTTGGGTGTAAGGGAGAGGTGAAGGAAGTATCACTTTGCATGTATCCAAGAGGAGAAGAGAAGGTACAAGTGCTGCGGAAGCCCTGCTGAAATCAAGTGCTACGGAAGTTTTGCTGAAATCAAGCTCCAAGAGGAGAGCCCTACACATATTGTGTAGGAGAGAAGGAGTCTCAACAAGGATCGAAAGGTGCCAACTTCCAAGTTGTGCAAGTGTTAGCTTGTTGTATATCGTGTAAGGAACCGTGATCTCGTTCCCAAGATCTACAAGTAAGAACTGGCTTATGTGTAATGGAGGAGCTAGCTCCTTGTCAATAATATAACTCCACAAGGGGGGGGGGACTGGCCCATCTTCCAATCCCTAGTGTGTTGTCAATCTCTTTGTCTGTCTCTCTCTCTACATCTTTATTTTCTCTCATATGTTCTCTCTCTGTGCTAGTATAATATTTACCATATATCTTTTAAGTATATAAGAAACGTGAGTGTGTATCTTGGATTCTATAAGGGTGGTATCAGAGAGGTCTCTTTTCTTTTCTCAAAGTAAAGGCGATCCTTGCAAGAAGAAGGTAAAGATGGTAACTGATGAAGCACCTACAAGTGAGAAATTACAAGCTCAATTGACAGAGTATCGTAGCTTGTTGGAGATTCCTAAAGTACGTCAATTGATTGACAGATTAATGGCAAGGGAAGAAGCTACTTATGAAGGACCGAATCCTCCAAAAGATGGTGATACTGGAGGAAACACCATTGCACCAATTGATGGTGAAGATGCAAAGCATCCAATTGCTGAGAAGCTTCCTGATTTTATGCTCAGTTCTTGCCTCCTGATTTTGAGAATGATGTCAAGAAGGAGTGGGATTGGCTAGGCCAGAAAGAGCATGAAAAGGTCACTAATTATGTGAACAAGTTTTGGTCTACGCTTCTCAAGGTTACTCCTTTCATGGAGATCAATGATGAAGAGAAGAAAAGAAGTTTGAAGCTGATCTACTCCCTCATTTGCACAGAACCATGAAGGTGTATCCACATGAAACCTTATCTTGCATGATGGAGTCTGTCATCATAGCTGAAAGTTTGCATACACTTGGTACATCTCGAAAGTTGGAGATGAGTTTTTATAGAGCTAGACAAGAGCAACTCTATGATCAACCAAGAGACAGGACTAATCGAAGAAGATCTACCTTTACCCATGACCAATATTCAAAGCTAGAGGGTAACAAGAAGAAGTGCAAGTATCTCTCACCCTCTGAGATACAAAATTACAAAGAGGAAGGAAGGTGCTTTCTTTGTGGTGAGTTAGGGCATATGAAGCCTGATTGTCCTCAGAAAAGGAAGGAAGCAAATGTGGTTAAAGATCCTCCTCTGCCATCCTCAAATTTTGTTCCGGATGTGCTAACACTCATTCAAATGAGAAGAAAAGACAACTCTTAAAGGGTTGGGAGATACTCAACAATCAACGAGTTTTGATACTCTTTGATCCAGGTTCTACAAATAATTTTGTGTCAGCAGCAGTCAGCAGATACTATTGAAAAGCTACAAATTCATCGGATCGATTGGGAACACCAATTGGATCAGGTTTGGCATTTGAAGGACTTACAACCAATTCTACTCCTATTCAAGGGAAGTTGAATCTTGGAATTGGGGATTACCGCGTCCAAGAATCTTTTCTACTTGCACCCATAGGTAATTGTAATGTTATCTTAGTTATGCCTTGGCATTACAAGATCAGACCTCTTCTCGATTTTGTTAAGAAGACCCTTGCATTTCAATTCAAGGGTCGGAACATAGTATGCATTGCTGATGCTGGAGATTGGCCTGTGCCAATGGTTAGTCATGTTAGCATTTTTGAAGAAATGAAGAAAGCTATTTTTGTGTGCATGATTTTTGTGAGAGAGCCAAAAGAAACTAATAATTAAAGGGCACTTGGTGCCTCTAATGAACACACAATGCCAACTAATGCTTCTAAGTCTCAGACTTTAAAAGAACCCCTCTCTTTAATTGATCAAGCTAGACATGATTTTATTAAACAATATGAAGATTATTTTAGTGATTCATTCCCATGAGAGTTACCTCCTAAGCACCTAGAAGATCACACAATTGATCTTATCCCATGCAATTCACCACCTAACCAACTGCCTTACCGAGTAAGTGCAAGTCAACAAGAGGAGATCCTAACACAAGTAAACGAATTGTTGGAAAAAGGGTTAGTTCAACCTAGCTCTTCTCCATACTACTCTTCAGTCTTACTTGTTCAAAAGAAAGACGGTTCTTTCTGTATGCGCATAGACTACAGATCTTTGAACAAGATCACAATCAAGAATCGTTTTCCTATCCCAAGGATAGATGATATCTTGGATAAGTTGCAAGGGGCTAGTATCTTTAGTCGCATTGATCTCAAGATCGGCTATCACCAGATATGGATAGCACCTGAAGATGTTCATAAGATAGCTTTTCGTACAACATTTGGACTATACGAGTTCTTAGTCATGCCATTTAGTTTGACTAATGCACCCGTCACATTCAATGGAATGATGGAGAGAATTTTCAGACCTCACTCAAAGTTCACATGTGTCTTCTTTGATGACATTCTAATATTTTCACGGTCTGAAGAAGAGCATAGAAAACATATATCTATTATTTTTCAAGAGCTTCACAAGCATAGACTACAAGTCAATTCTAAGAAGAGTGAATTTTTTCTTTCGGAAATTCATTACTTAGACCATATTGTTTCTCACAATTTGGTGAGAATGGATCCTGAGAAGATTCGAGCCATTGTTGAATGGCCTACACCTACTTCTGTACATGAAGTTAGAAGTTTTTTGGGCCTATGTTTATACTATAGGAGGTTCATACGAGGTTTTGCGTATGTTGCATCTCCTCTACATGACCTTACTAAGAAGCGAATGCCTTTTTGCTGGGGATTAAGGCAACTACAAGCCTATGAAAGAATTAAGTTTCTTGTGACTCAAGAACCAATTCTCATAGTTATGGATCTTCAAAAACCTTTTGAAGTTCACTGGGATGCTTCTGGGGATTGCATTGGAGGTATGCTTAACCAAAAGCATCACGCAGTAGCATTTGAGAGTTGACGCCTCAAGGACCATGAGCTACATGCTCCAGTATATGAGAAAGAGCTTATGGCGGTGGAACATGCTCTTCAATTATGGAAACACTATTTACTTGGTGCATATTTTGTTATTAAAATAGATCACCAAAGTCTAAGATATTTCCTCACTTAGAAGAAGCTCTTAGAGAAACAAATGCGTTGGGAAAATTTCTTATCTATGTTTCATTTTCAAATCCTTCACACATCTGAAACTAAGAATGTCGTAGCAAATGCTCTATCACGGCGACCTTGAGTGAATGCAATCACAACTGTTTACCATAACGAGTTCATGGATTTACCCAAAATGTATGCAACTGATTCTGACTTCTCAACCATATGGGATCAACTTAACTCAGGTCAGTCGATTACACCTTACTCGATTCGAGATGGGTATCTGTATCATCATCATGCAATTTGTGTAGCATTACCATTGTGACACAAGGTAATGGATGAAGCACATGCATCTCCATATGCTAGACATAGGGGTATTCTACCCACTACTCAAGCATTGGAAATATATTTCTTTTGGCCCACTCTTAGAGTTGACATTGAAATATATGTCCGCGAGTGCAAGATATGCCAAAAAGTAAAAGTATAACATGCATAAACCACCTGGTCTACTGAAACCATTACCTATTCTTAATGAGCCTTGGGAAAGTATAGCCATGGACTATCATTGATTGATTCAGTAAGCAAGCTCACTTTATAACTGTGCGAAAGACAATTAAAGCCGATCATATGGCTAAGCTATTCATTGCTTATATTTTCAAGCATCATGGCATGCCTAAGTCCATCATTAGTGATCGAGATCTCCGCATGACCAACCTCTTTTGGCAAGCTCTCTTTGAGAACCTCGGGACTAAGTTAAAGTTTTCATCCTCTTATCATCCTCAAATGGATGAGCAGAGTGAAAGTGATAATTCTACTATTTTGGACCTTTTGAAATCCTATGTCTTTGATAATCAAAGAGAATGAAAAGTATTTGCCTTTAGTAGAGTTTGCATACAATAATATGGTGCACTCTAGTACTGGTAAGGCACCCTTTGAGATCATCTATGGTAAGCCTCATTTACCACCCATTCTTCTTACGAATGATAAGATCTTTGTAGCAGATGAGTTTGCTAGAGACATTGATACAACTTTCACTTAAGTAAAAGCTGCTATCAAAAAGACACAAGAGAAGCATAAACGTGAAGTAGATAAGCATCATCATAAGTTAGATCTCAAGTTGGGACAGTATGTTCTTCTTAAGTTTGAGAAGGCTTGCTTGAAGAAGCAGAAAGGTCAAAAGGGTAAAGCGGTTAAGCTTTCTAATTGCTATTATGGCCCTTTCAAGATCACAAATAAGATAAACGACGTGACTTTTGCTTTTCATATAAGTTTGCTACGTCCCTATATTGGAGAACCTCTAATGGAACCAATCAAGGAAGATTTACACGACATAGAAGAAACAGAAGAGTCCCTTGTGCCTAAAATAATTTTACACCATCAGGACAATACTCTAAGGTCAGGTAAGGTATTACGGAAGTATCTGGTTAAGTTTAAAAATTATCCCCCATTGGACGCTCAGTTTATGGGGTGTGGATTTTAATCCGTCCATCCATGACAGGTTTGACTTCCCTATCATCTATGACGCCAATAGCACCTCCTATAAAGATGCCCTTGTATTTACCCTCCCTAATTTGTACAGTTCCATAGATAGATTCCTTAGTGAGTTCACATCCTGTCCTGACCTCACCTTCATAACAACCTGTAATTATCTTAGACTAATTAGGGTCCTAATCTACCAAGAGCCTGCACCTCAAGAATGCCACCTTCCACCCCTTTACTTCGACCCCAATGCCATAGATAGCAGCACCATGACTCACCTCATGATGTGCGCTACTCTTCTGCCATCCTTCTGTATTGCACTGCTTGAGGATATGAGCGATAGTAAATTCACACAGTGCAACCACCCTTTCCTTTCCACCACCACTCTCAAGACCCGCCTCAATCTCAAGAGCTACTTGCTGAGCCGCAGATTCCTTAATAAAGCTCCTCGCCCTCCACCATTCCCTACCCGCCATTCGGATGATGAGGATTAAACTCCCATCATGCCCTTGTATCACATGCATCTATGTATAACCTCTTCAAAAAAAAAAAGCCACAAGGCAACAAAAGAAAAGGTGAACTGGAAAGAAGAGACAACAGCAAAGAATAGCAAAGCCAAGGGATGAATCTACTACTAAGCAAAGATAAAAGAGAGAAGACTTCACATGATGAGCTTGCAACTTCCCTTCGCCTTGTTGTGCACCACAGTCACTGCATCTAGGGTTCTCCCTAGCCCCTTCCCCACTTCACACTTAGGGCACATCAAGGGCAGGACTTTTAGACCTGTCACCCTAAGATTTGCACCGCACCTCCAACGACACACGAACTGGGGCCTCAAGTGTGGGACATTACCAAGGGCTTGCCCAAGGTTAGACCCATCTCCCAGTTCCACTACCACGGGCACCATGCACTACACGGAGAGGCAGACACACCCCTTAGGGAGTGCACAACTTTTCTTGTAGGTTATGTTCGTGTTTCAAGAACTGGCTACTTAGCTAAAGAAGATCATCCACAACATCCTTTAATGACCAAAACTTTTTCCATGTGTCGGACATGACACCATTGCTGCTGTTTCAGGAGCTTTTCTGCATTGGATTGGATGGACCAACATGCTTCATGTCGCCAACCATCTGCCTGCTGATGGCTATCATGACTGAACCAAATCAAGCAACAGGAGTACTCAGTAATAGATCTGCCATTGGCATAGATTTTGGAACCTCATCTTCCAAAGATGCATGCCTAACACCTCAAGATCTACGGATTGCTTATTGATTCCACAAGCTTGAAGATTTTCAATGCAAGGTTGAAGATCTTCAACGCAGCACTGAAGATCTTGAAATCACAGACAAAGATCTTCAAATAAAAGACAAAGATCTTCAAATCAAAGACACAGATCTTCAATGCGAAGACAAAGCATATCTTTGTCAAGGCAGAGTTCGGAGGGGCTTCTCCAGGATAAATCCCTCCAACACCATCCTCCTAAGGGATTGCTTATTGATTAAGCATTTCTGATGCTCAAGGGATGACCGGCTACATATTTTTCACCAGCCAACTAGAACCCCTAGCAGCCATCGCAGAATGGAAGCCACAACTGTGTGAGAAATGCCGAGCATCTTCATGAAGCCTAAAGCACGCCGGAATCTCTCCTGGTCATCGTCATTAAACTCCATCACCTCTTATTCACACCCTCACCTTTGAATCAGTGTCATCTACCCACCAGTTCCGCTTAGCAGCAGACCCAACTATCCCACTACTTCCCACCGCAGTGCCATGGGACTAGCACTTGGCTAGGAGGGGAGTAATGTTTACCATGTTTACCGCAGCACAGAGGAGCAGGAAAATGGAGCAGAGGAGCGAAAAAATGGAAAAAAGAAAATAGCAAAAAAGACGCAGGATAAAAGAAGGAAAAGGTGCCTTGACCGGTAACCAGACTCTGAAAAATTTAAATGTTCGGGCACGACCCCTAGAAAGTCTCAGTGTTGCCCCGAGAAAGCAAAAGAGTAAAAAGCACACCATTAAATGTGGAAGCGCTCCCGAATCCTTATAAAAGAGTGCCAGGCTCGTTCCTGTGCAAATTGTATGCATTAGTTAGGAATATGATAAATTATAATGGTGGGAAATGAGAAATGGGCTTAGGCCAATGGCCAGCCATGTAAAAAAGGGGACGACTGGCCAAAGAAGGGAGGGCATGTATATAAAGTTCAAAAGTGAATGAGAAGCTCATTCTTGTGTGTGGCTAAAGCTTCTTCTTCTTCTTCTCTTGTTTCTTGTCTTCTTGCTTGTGCTTGAGAAAGGGAGTGAGGGAGTGTGAGAGGGTAAGGGAGTGAGTGTGTGAGAGTGAGGGATCGTGGAGAAGAAGCTCCCCATCTCCTCTCTCCATCTTCTTCTTTTCTCTTCTCTTCCCTTGTCTCGCGCATGGCTATGGAGGATGGAGCTCATGGGAGAGGGATTGAGGTTGCTTGAGCTTGCCACAAGGATCGTGGAGCTACCGGTGTGCAAGAGAGAGGAGGGTACTCGATCGAGCATCAAGGTAAGCTCACTACACTCGTAAGGTAGGCATGGCACGTCGGCTATGTGGGAGGTAGCCATGGCCATTCGGCTTGAAACGCTTGATCAATAAGCGATCCTTAGGTCTCGGGGTAGAGCTTTTAGCTCCCCTTTAATAAGATTGCCCACTGCGGATGCATAGGGAATCTTGACCATCTCGGCCTTCTGCTTTTCTGTCTACACACAATCAGCCTGTGATACCTTCACATAAGAAGGCAATGGATAGCCAATAGGCTTTACGTCTTGCATGCGGAAGCACTAAAGGACTTTATGAATGTACTCCCTCTATGACAAGTAGAGGAGTCCCTGATGCCTGTCGCGTGTAATGTGCATACCAAGTATGTGAGCGGCCTGTCCCAGATCTTTCATCTCAAAGATCTTCTTGAGCTGAGCCTTAAGAGCATCTAGCTCATCATGAGCTTTCCCTGCTATCAACATATCATCCACATAGAGTACCAAAATCAATAAAGAACCATCATGACCTTTCTTTGTGTAAAGACACGAATCCATAGCACTCCGACTGTAGCCCTGTGATTGCATAAAGGCATCAAACTTATGATACCACTCCCTAGGTGCCTGTTTCAAGCCATAAAGACTTTTCTTCAATTTGCACACTAGGTTCTGCCTGCCAGGTTCTACAAAGCCCTTAGGCTGCTCCATATAAATCTCATCGTGCAAGTCCCCATGTAAGAAAGCCATATTGACATCCATCTGGTATAAATCCAAGTCAAGCTGAGCAACCAAAGCCAAGACTAAGCGCAGGGTGGTCATCTTAACCATAGGAGAAAAGACCTTGTCAAAGTCCACACCATGCTCTTGCTTAAAACCCTTTGCTACCAATCTAGCCTTGTATGCCTGTCCAGGGGTACTTTTTAGCTTGTACACCCACTTGCATGGCAAAGCCTTCTTGCCCGTAGGCAAGGAAACCAAATTCCAAGTGACATTCTTATGCAGGGAGTCTATCTCAGACTGCATAGCCCTCTCCCAAGAGTGACTGTCACCCCTGCACATAGCCTCATCATAGGTGAAAGGCTCTCCTGCATCTGTAACCAAGACATAATGCATCGAGGGCTGAAATCTATCAGCTGGACGTCTGTCTCTAGTAGACCGTCTCATGGCAGGCTCTGCTGCCTGCCGAGCTGCCTGTCCAACACCCTGACCATGAGCATCTGCTGTAGTTGTAGGCTGTCCAACTGCCTGTGTGGGAGCTCTCGACTCCTCCTGAAATATGACCTTGCAGATTTCAACAACTCTCTCACGCTATCGATACATCTTGTCTTCATGGAAGACTACATCATGACTGCGGATGACTTTTTGTGCTTGTGAATCCCAGAGACGGTAACCCATCTCACCTGCATCCCCATAACCAAGGAAAATGCATTTGACACTTTTAGGATCCAGCTTACTTCTCTTGTCCCTGGGCACATGGCAAAATGCCTCACATCCAAAGATACGGAGATGCGCATAAGAGGGAGGTTTTCCAGTCCATACCTCCTTTGCAACCTGGAAATCCAAGCCACTAGAAGGTGATCTGTTTATGACATGCACAGCTGTACTAACTGCCTTAGCCCAAAAGCTCTGTGGTAGGCTTGCATGGCTAAGCATACTGCATATACGCTCCTGGATGGTTCGATTCGTTCGCTCAGCCAAACCATTTTGGGGGTGTAGGGGGCGATCAACTAACGCTTAATACCCCTCTCATCACATAACTGCTCAAAAGCACGTGAGACATACTCACCCCCATTATCTGTCCTTAGGCATTTTAGCCTATACCCAGACTGGTTCTCAACCAATGCAAGCCATCTCTGAAACATAGCCAAGACATCGGATTTCAGCTTAATGGGATAAGCCCAAACTTTCCGTGAAAAATAATCTATGAAAGTAACAAAATACTTGGCACCACCCATAGATTGACAAGGCATGGGCCCATAGACATCCAAATGTACCAATGCCAAGGGCTCACTCATGCATAGCCCACCAGACTTTTATGCGTAGACCTAGTCTGCCTGCCATAAAGACAATGCTCACATGAATCAAAACATGCATAATCAATGGGCGGTAAGTACTGCAAACTAGAAAGCATTTTCATTTTCTTCAAAGACATCTGGCCCAAACGGGCATGCCAAAGAGATACGCGGGGGATAGAACCCACAGACAAAATATAATCAAGGGAAGAAGCTGATACAATCAAGAGATAGAGGCTGTCAGCCTTGGCACCTCTCCCAATCACAAGTCTGTAACGAGTGATCTTCCATGTAGAGTCTCCAAAACATACATGATATCCTGCGTCATCAAACTGTCCAGCTGACATGAGACTGCGTGTTAAAGCAAGTACATGACGTACATCTTGCATAACAAAACTGCTGCCAAAAGGAAACCTATAGCCTAACATCACCAATGCCCACAATATCAAGAGAGCTGTCATCACCCAAGCGCACCGAACTCGAAACAGTACAGTATGAATGAAACCACTCTCGGCAAGGTGTCACATGAAAGGATGCACTTGAGTCTAAGAGCCAACACTGTGCATACATAGAGTGTATCTCTGTCATCTGCGAAGCACTAGAAGAAGCTGCAAGGATATAATCATCATCATTAACATCCTCAGGCTGCATAACATTGATCTCTTCAATTTTAACACTAGACTTTGCAGGCACTATGCTGCGATCAGAAGAATTATCCTGCACTTTGTCTTTCCCCTTATCTTTGCGCCTTTTATTGCGCAGTTCATGGCATTGTGGCCTAATATGGCCCTTTTTTCCACAATGGTGACAAGTAACATCTGCATTCCTGCCACGAGATTTGCTACGTGACTTCCCACGAGACTTGGATCAAGATTTCTGAGAATCCCGTCCACGGCCACTACCACTGCCATGCTTTCCATATCCATCATTCTTGCCTCTAACTGTCATAGCATGAGACACGCGAGAGGCATCCAAATTCTTACGGTTAACCTCTTCCTCTGCAGAAGAGCACTCTCAATATCAGATAATTTCAAGGTAGCCGTAGAGGCACATAATGTAGTGCGGAATACATCGCATGACTCATTAAGAGTACCAAGCAAGAAAAGAGGAGTAACATCCTTTGCAAAAGTGATGTCCTGAGAAGTCAAGTTCAAATACATCTAACTCGCTGGACTTTTCTTATCATAGAGATTTTTTATATTTTCCCACAACTGCCATGCACTCTGTTCTTCCTCAAAGACATTATAGTGAACCTATTCTGTGAGAGACAATACAATAGTGGATTTGCATAACTCATCAAGCTCAAGCCATTCCTCATCTGGCATAGTTGCGGGCGAATGCCCACTTAACCTCAAAGGTTCGATCTGCGATTTTTGCACCAATACTTACCAAATCTGGCTCTTCCAATAAGAGTAATTCGTACCATCAAGCTTAGTGATGTTGAAAATAGCATGATTAGTGGACGAACTCGCCATAATGCAGGCTGGAAACTGTAGACAGTTCAAAACTGCTTGCTATTTACTGCAGAAAATGACAAAAAAATCACCAAAATCGAGGAAAAATGGTGAAGAAAGTGGAACTAAAGCTGCTGCCCACCAAGTACTAGTGAAAATTCATCATTTCAGAGTGTTTTAACATGAAAAATCCATGTCAGTCTATACATATATGCTTGCTGTAATAAATTTCAGATTTCAGTAAAAGAGAGTTAACAGTGCCAAAATCGAATCCCAAGGCAATCAGATACTACCAAGACCAAAGCCGACATCATGCAGGCATAACATAGGCATATGACAGTCGATAAGCATGAATCCAACACCCAAACATGTCATACAAACATCTGCTAGTGAGTAGGCACACCCCCCAGTCAACGGGGCAAAGTGTTCCTGCCACTACAAAAAATAGACACAAGTAAGTGTCAGCTCACAAAGATACGGATCCAAATCTGAGACTCAACTCATAAGCATACAGTGAACCAAGACATGTAAACCATGCATCATCCCAAAGGGTGGGTAAGAAATCCCAAAGTCTCAAGTGTCTATAACTGCTCAATAGCATGTAATTGCTCAATGCATAAAAGCACCGCCTGCTCAATGTCTGATAAGTATTCAAGAATGCTCCCATTGGCACAAAAGCCGTATGTACGAGCTCAAGAGTTCAAACCAAGGCAAGACATAGTGCCAATGACATAAGTCCAAGACAATACATCAATAGTACATCCCGAACATGTAGGCGATAGAGCATTCGTATGTAGCATCCATAAGTATATAAGACATCAAGTACATCCCAATCCAAACTTTGACAAGCCAATAAATAGCTGAAGTAAGCTCCGGGAATCCAAGGTCAAGCCAAGACCGAGCTCCAGTAGCAATAGGCTCCAAACAATGTAACTGGCATGTAGTAATGGCATAGGCTAAGCATGTCAAGACCGGTCAGACATAAGCAACATACATGCCATAAGTACATCCAAGACGGAGCATCCAAATGGTTTGCAAAGCAAGCTCAAGCTCAACCAACGATCCCAAATCAAAACCAAGCTCTATGTCGAGCCCCAAGTGTCAATACATCACCATATATGCCTGAAACATAGCTCGAAAAGCATAGGCATAAGCATACATGAGTAAAATGACTTCAGCCCAACTATGTACAGCAGTGATTTAGTATTCAAAACTGAGAATTTCAGCACCAAAATCAGCTCCAAATGGCTACCAAACAATAGGCATGCATTCCCCTAACATCCGGGCATCAAACGGGACCAACCGGGCATCAAATCACAATGCCAAATAAGCTGTAGTATCAAATGTCAGTGTAACATTGTCATAAACTACCTGCGGACTGTTATGGCAATCCCAAAACAGTATTAAATTAGTCCAAATGCTATGCCAACACATCAACCATCAAAACCAAGCATCAAAGCATGTTCATATGCTCGAAATGGAGCCTTTCCAAGTGCCAATGGAGGGGGAGAGCTGCTATTGTGATTGTCAATGCTGAAGACACATATGGGAGGGCTGCGTGATTCTACCAACTGTAAATGCTAGTCCTGGGGCTGCAAAAAATGGTGGCCAAGCTTCGGAGGGGTCCGGTTAAAGCCAAGGAAGGCCTCAAACAAGCTCTAGCAAGTCTTGTTCAAAGGTAAGTGAGATATGAAGCAAGGGAGCTTCAATGGTGGCTGTCCCAATCTTGTTTACAGCCTATGAGACCTGAGAATTGAAGTAAACCTTGAAGAAAATGATCAAATACCTCAGATGTAATGCCCTGAAGGTGCCCAACAATGTCGGCAAGGTGCTCGGGAAGCCGGAGAGTGACGGGAGCTCGAAGGAGTCGGATATGGCTGTTGGGAAGGAGACCCAATGCAAGTAGGGAGTCGATGGGATGCTGAGAATGCCACGAACCAAGCTCAAGAGTCAGAAAGCAAAGCTCTGATACCAATTGAAAGGGAGTGACGGATCGAAGGTTGGACTCGAAAGCTATGGCGGGAGAGCAAGAGCAAGAAAGTGAGAGAATAGAAATGGGAACTCCAACAGTCACAATGTGTGACCGGGCCTTCCTTTATTCAAACCGTTACTAAAAGAATAAAGAATAAAGTGATGGTGACGGGTGCCCGCCACCTACAGTGTGCAGTGGCGGTGACTGTCAGTGTAGTAATACACGGGCAGCTAGGCAGAGGCACCTTTACCCCCAACATCCCCTCTACAGTTGAGGTCAACTGTTTAGAAGGTAGAGGGATGCCATTAAATTGATTGCTTCTTACGCATTCTCTATTTAATAAATTTATGTCAATAAATTAATGACTCGATTTTCTTTAAGTGTTAATGATGATCTAGCATGGCCATGAGACCATTTAGAGACCAGTATTCCTAGTGCATCACTTAATGGGGTGATCAGAGCACTCTGACAGGGATATCTAGTACATGCAATACAAGTTATGAAGGGGAAAAGATGTGTCTGCCAAGTGTAAGTGTGTACACAAGAACCAAGGAGTTACACATAAATGAAGATGGATTGAGTTCTAAGAATAGGAAGTGTATTAGCATTGTGTATATGTATTTATGTGTGCATCCAGGGACGCCTGGGAATGTTTATTTGTGTGTAATGAGCATTGTATTCATTTAAGATCATCCTCTCCCCTACAAGTCAAGGTTTAAGGTCTTTTCTTTCATTAAGAAAGACGAGAAAGAGAATTCTCTCACTAAGAAAGACAAGAGACGTGATCCTCTGGAAGTGAGGAGAGAAGCGATTTTCTCTTTCTAAGGTCTAAAATGACACAAGCTTTTGTGTGGAATTCAATCTTAAGGTTGAGGCCCAAGGCAATCTAATGAACTCTCCTTATCTATGACTCAAGGTGGTTGAATGGACCACAAGTTAAGAGTATAGTTTAAAAGTTGTTTTTAGGAAAATCCATTTTTAAAATATCTCGCAATAGAAAAACGATATCTAAAAATGGGCCGCGAGGGTTATCGAAAACAGTGAGATCTACAACTTTCATATTGGACGTTTTTTCATCCAAACAACGCACAAAGAGATATCTCGAAATTAGTGCTGCAGAGTGGAACAACCACATCTTGCATGAAGATCAACTCAACTCTCTCTCCAAGAAGAGAAGCTCTTGAAAGCTTATAAAAGAGGAGGCTCTCCTTGGGTGTAAGGGAGAGGTGAAGGAAGTATCACTTTGCACGTATCCAATAGGAGAAGAGAAGGTGCAAGTGCTGTAGAAGCCCTGCTGAAATCAAGTGTTGCGGAAGTTTTGCTGAAATCAAGCTCCAAGAGGAGAGCCCTACACATATTGTGTAGGAGAGAAGGAGACTCAATAAGGATCGAAAGGTGCTAACTTCCAAGTTGTGCAAGTGTTAGCTGGTTGTATATCGTGTAAGGAACCGTGATCTTGTTCCCAAGATCTACAAGTAAGAACTGGCTTATGTGTAACAGAGGAGCTTGTTCCTTGTCAATAATATAACTCCACAAGGGGGGGGACTGGCCCACCTTCCAATCCCTAGTGTGTTGTCAATCTCTCTATCTCTCTCTCTCTCTATATCTTTCTTTTCTCTCATATGTTCTCTCTCTGTGATAGTATAATATTTACCATATATCTTTTAAATATATAAGAAAATCGAGCATGTATCTCAGATTCTATAATAGTTAGAGTAGTTTCCTCATTAAAAATGTGTGTGTGTGTGTGTGAGAGAGAGAGAGAGAGAGAGAGAGAGAGAGAGAGAGAGAGAGAGAGAGAGAGAGAGAGAGAGAGAGAGAGAGAGAGAGAGAGAGAGAGAGAGAGAGAGAGAGAGAGAAGATTTGAATCACAACTGCCCTCCATATCCCACATTACTGAGAGTGCAGCTTCCCTTGGTTTCTTCTCTCGATCACTTGTGATTGACCACAAGCCTTTCTTCATCAGGATCAGTTTGATCCTAGTTTGCCATGTGTGGAACCCCATACCGTTGAATCGGTACGAGGGTGAATCTTTGCCCGTTGCAAAAGGTGCCTCTATCCAAACTACTTTTCCCATTTCTTTCTCTTTTCTCTTATCAATGAATTTTTAAAAAGACACCTCTCTCTCTCTCTCGTCTCTCATCAATAATTATTTTTATCTCTCTCTCTCTCACATCCAAAAGTTATTTTTATACCTCTCTCCTCTCTTTCTTCTCCATTGAGTCATAATACCCTTCCAATTGAAATTCCTTATATTCAAAGTATGTAGAATATATTTTTGATTTTAAAGATTGGGCAAACCATTGATGAATTACTTAGTCAAGGTGGATTAGAGTTTGTATGAGCAATAATCTTTAAAGCTATGTCTTTAGTTCTATAATATACATTAGATTAGACAAACCTACCTCGATTGTTTTCTTTGCGTGTATGTGTGTACATGTGTACATGTGTGTGTGTGTGTGTGTGTGCGTGTCTCATGAAGAACTTATTTCTATCTCTTTCTCTTGTTCAAAAACTATTGTCACTAAAAATCTATTTCTCTCTGTCTCTCTCTCATTAATATATATACATATTAATGTGTGCATGTACCTGTATGTGTATATTGGAAGTCCTAAAACTCGTACACACACATGCACACACATATGATTAGTTCAAAGAAGCATAACTATATCTTATAGCTTATGAATATTAATATTCCAACAACATGATGTCAAGTTAGCAAAGACATGCACAATGAGAGATCAAGATGATGGTCTCTCTCTCTCTCTCTCTCTCTCTCTCTCTCTCTCTCTCTCTCTCTCTCTCTCTCTCTCTCTCTCTCTCTCTTTCTCTCTCTCTCTCTCTCTCACACACACACACAAAGCATATCGATTGAGCATCGAATTTATACTTGTTTTCACCAATCAATATCCCTTCTTGCCACCACAATAAATAATCCACAAATGTGCAAGCTTTAATAATGAGTTTTACTTTTTAACCAATGCTTAATGAGATCGCTAGAGCCATGTATAAGGAAAAATGTTTAGTGAGTGTTTAGAATGGATGCAAATGTAGACATGTTTATACACCAACCTGTGCTTACCAAAGAAAAACTTACATCTCATATTTAGAAAGATAGATTTTTCCCAAAGTCGTGTGACTAGCAAAGCAAAGACTTTGCTAATTCTTAGAGAAAATGTATTTTATTTTGTTGAGAAAATACGAACATATCTCGATTGGTTAGCTACAATCAAATTTATGGAGATCTACCTAACACATGCAATGCACTAAGTAGTTATGCATCCAAATGTTTCAGCTATGCTTGCTTTGTAGATTCGACTTCAAATCCACACTAGGTTAGAAATGCTAGAAGGTGCTATCATCATCCCTTGTACTTAGGCTGTAGGAGACCTAGGACTCCTAAGTGGCTTTGACACTAGCTGGACGATTTGCTTGTGGCTGTTAGATGATTCCACCATTTGCCTTGTTGGGCACTCAACCTTACCATGACCAATGTTGCACCTATGATGCTCGTTATCCTCTTGGGAAATCAAAGGCTCCTTGGGTGCTAGTGGCTTTTATGTACACTCGACGAGTACATATGATATTCCCTTGTTAAGCACACTAGGCTGAGGATCTATCCTTCGAATAGTCCCATTTGGTTTCTTGATTTTTGTGAGGGGCTCAGTTACTCCAACCTTGTTGAGAGAAGACTTGGATTTCTGTCTAGATTTTCCGCTTCACTTCTTTGCTTTTGACACGATCCGGTCTTAGAGATGATTTAGTCGGGGGCTCTGGTACCCAAATCCATTGGTTACCTGCGTAATACCCTTGAGCATGTAGCAACGCTTTGGATATCCATCGCGGCATTGTGCTGGCTCTCCATCGATGCCTTCGTTTGTAAGGCTTGGGCTTCTTTTGTGGTCTTCTATGATATTTGTAAGTCCAAAGCTTGTCCTTGGCATTGTCCCCTGAACTTGTTTCAAGCACGGCCTTGCTCACTGGTTCTCTCTATTCAACACATGCGCTTGCATTAACTCTTCCAATAAGTCCTCTCTCTCATCACTAGGCTTGCCTGGCGTATTGGAATGTTCCTTGTCCTTCCCTTGGGGTTTGACGAGGTCACCTTTGCTAAAGGTTGTGATTACCCTCACCCCTGGTAGCGTCAAGTGTATCTTCTGTGATACATAATCGGCCTCACACTTCGTCACCTTTTTGAAGGGTCATCCTAGGAGGGTTTCTTTTCCACAATTAGCACTATTTGGAGGAACATGGAATAGGATAGGCAAGCTTTCCGATTCAATAGTTACAAGGATTTTACACTTCCTGTGAGGTGTCCGCTAGTCTCAATCCACAACACACCTTTTAGTAGTCCATCAGTAGGTTTTTCGAAAATGATGCCACCCGGTGCTCCCTTGGAATATCACGGGGTTTGTCACTTAGGCCCTACTGAGTCTACTTCGCAATGAGAGAGTTTCGGCCGAACCCACTAGGATCGACCTGAAGTTTTGGATTCCTAAAATCGGATGGGTCTCCTAGCAGCCAGCTAGCGTTAGTAATTTCGAGTCCCACTTTTACAGGATTACTCGATCTGAAGTGGACTTGCCATTGCACTTGATTCAAGGAGAATGGGAGAGGAGGGGAGTGTGGTACGTCAACCCTCCTATCCATAAGGCAAAATCCCATTCCGGCCCCCTAAAACAATGCAAGTTGGTTCTACCTAATTACTAGCGTCTTCCTATTTCTATTGTCGATTTAGAAAAGCTCCCAGCTAACCAGGACCACCCTACCATTGGATGGACCCATCGGGGGTTACGCTCACCCGCTTTCCTTTGATGATGGGTCATCTTTAGTTTTTTAATTACCTACAGCACATTTATTGGAACATAAACAACCAGCTTCCTTAATTAGTCCATTAAGTCACAGGTTTCTTCACATAATTTATCTCACTGACACGTATACAATTCAAACAGTAAAGCAAACTTCTTTATTATATTGGACGCTTATTACAATTTCCATCTTTCCGTCTGAATGGAAGATCTATAGAATTCCATAAGGATATTATGTCCACCAAGATTCCACCCTCATAACTAGTATTTAGGGTTCCAGGTTCCCATCTTGGATCACGAAGGGGCTCATCACATTCTGGGAACAATGCAGGATTTACAGCCAGAGCCCCCTCTGACACCTATATTTTCTACTGTCTGAGACTATCCCTATTGTTGACAGACCTTTTGCCTATGGAGCCGATCCAAGCCTCTCGTAGAGATAATCGTGACCCCCTTGGAGTAGGGTCTCGCCGCTAGCTTGGGGATAGCCTAGCGCGATCCTTCCTTTTATTTTGTTTGACAATAATTTCAATCAGTGATCTAGATTCTAGTAAACGCAAATAGTCCTTTCAAATGTATATCAAATGATGCAATGACAATCACCCCATTATGCAATTCACATCTTCACATAGCCAAGGTAGACCTTATCTTAAGATAACCTTACATTCTAATGAGGATTCTCCTCCCCATAAAGAAGTGTTGAGGACATCTCTTATAACATGTTAAGCAAGGCATGAATTTTCCGTTTGGGCTATCTTACCCAACATAAGCGAAATTCCTTAAAGAAATATATTGTTCCAATAACTCAACGAGATGACCTATAGGACTCTTAAATAGAAAATCAATTTTTATAACCATCTCTAGTCAACTCCTAACCTTGTCGCATTTGGCCATAACTATATCGAATGTGCATAAAGACATATGTGCAATAACCTTTGGAAATTAATTCCACCATGATTTTATGACTTAGAATCTAAATTAATCTAGATGCAAATCATAGCGATTAATTGTTTATGCTTGTACTAATATGTTTTCTAGATGAGTTATCAATTTGTGTAAGTGAAGAATATGGAATCTAATATCTTATGTAATTATCTTATATAGCAAAATAATAATCTAGTAATGAATAACCTGGTTTGGTAGCATGACGACATTAGGAATTTTGTCTTTACTCGTGCTTGCATTAGCCGCACCCGATGTTTCGTTGGTAGTGGCAACTCCCGCAACCTCGGGCACTCCCGTATCATTGGCAATATCCGTTGCTTGACCGGTTGCATTGGTCCCCATGATTTTTCCACTTCGTCGCTTTGGAGACATTTTCCACGAGTGGTTTGAGCGATAGGGAAGGTCGAATAGATTTGAGATGAGAGAACGTAAGAGAATATGGCTTAGTTGAAGATCGAGACAAGGGAATTGAGCTAATTCTCTTCCTCTCTTCCTCTCTCTCTCTCTCT